>NC_136273.1:30624614-30715920 GCF_964187855.1 Myxine glutinosa
TCTCAAAAGCGCTCTATCTTGGCGGACTGTTGTCACGCGAGGTCTTCCAGACCTTGGGCGGTCCTTCACCGCATCCGTTTCCCGGTGTTTCTGCACCAACCGACTGATCACCGAATGGTGGTAACCAGACGTTCGAGCTACAGCTTTTCTGGACATTCCGGACTCGATCATGCCTATTATCCGCCATCGTTCTCCGTCCGACAACCGTCTACGAGCCACCATTACGAGAAAATGACCATGTAACCCCCACACGAGCTCAGGCGTGACTTGCAATAACCCGTGATGATAGTGCATTTACAGACAATCACGACCACGTGGATGATAACACGTGCTGCACGAGCGATGGGCGTCACAGATGAGTGCACTCATCTGCATTTCATCAATGGATAATTGCTAATGTCATACCAATCATTATTTGATCTCACATACCTTAGAATATATGCCAATGTATACATATACACAAAGAATATATATTAGGGGGTGCTTACCTTAATTCGTTGTGTAGGGGTGCTTAACTTAATTCTTTGTGTATATATATATATATATATATATGTGTGTGTGTGTGTGTGTGTACATGTGTGTACATGTGTACATTTTACATGAGATGTAATAACACATTTCAAACTGTATTTCCCATGTGCACGCACATGCATTCACATGTTATCAGAAGTAAATACATTGTGTAGATTACATTCTTTGTGCATCTGATAAATTGCCAGTAACCATTTTGTGAAACTGAATGTGCAGGTGCAGCATCGAACTCAATATGTCGGAATGTCATACACGGCCATGCCCGTGGGATTCCCACAGGTGACCCCACTAGTCTTATTATAATAGAGCAAACGCATATGGTTATGTTTATATGCGACGAAAACGTCTTGTTCTTCTTCAATTAAAATTAACACCCTCTTCATTAACCCTCTTAATTACGTTTAGACTGGTGAGACCCCTCAGACCTTTGACGACCCTTTAATTCCCCCAAGACCCTTAAGACCACCAAGACCCAAAATACCCTTAAAGACCAAAAATACCCCGAAGACCCAAAACACCCCAAAGACCCAAAACACCCCAAAGACCCAAAACACCCCAAAGACCCAAAATACCCTTGAAGGCCCTGAGGCTCAAAAAGACCCTGAAGACCCAAAATGCCCTGAAAACCCAAAACACCCCGAAGACCCAAAACACCCCGAAGACCCAAAAATACCAAAATACCCTTAAAGACCCAGAGGAACCAAAGGACCCTTCAGACCCAAAAGTTCCTGAAAACACTGAAGACCCAAAATACCCCAAAGACTAAAAATACCCTTAAAGGCCCAGAGGATCCAAAAGACCCTGAAGACTCAAAAGACCCAAAAGACAACGAAATAGTCAAAGATGCATATCCCTCTGAAACGACGTGGTGAAGCGCGTGGAGCGCACGGAGTCACGCTAGTATATATACATATATGTTTAGCCTCGTCGCCATGTAATTAATCTGGGATGTGTTCAGGTACCAATCTCATGTTACAGTTATATGGTCTCATGTCTCATGGTCTCATGTTACTCCCTAATTCAGTAATTGCCCCTGTGCTCAGACATCGGTACCTCGTTCGTTTGAGCTCAAGGCCCTGGGCTGCCGGTCTAAAGTTTCTAGTTCTCGTGGCTTACGCACTCGACAGCTTTTAATACAGTGTACATCGAAAACGCGGACGAAAGGACATTTTTAAAAATTAAAGACAAGTATCGCAGGTCTCAGTAGAGTGACACTCTATCCTATGGAGATATGAATGAAGACGACAGTGCAGGAGGGACACACACAACCACTGAAATGAGAATACATCGAACCCTCATTGTGGAAATGAAAGAGGCCGAAGGACGATAATCGGGCCGGAAGGAACTGCGTATTGAGCCGGAAGCACACAAATAAACATAAATAGGCGTTACAACGCTATTTTGGAGCATCGTTTGCATGAAATATTATTTTCCCACGCACTCACCTAATTTTCCGGGTGTTTATCGTAAGTATTTATCGACGATTTCCTGGTTCAGAGTCCAGACTGAGGCAATTTTCGCGCGGTTCGGCGTCTTCAGAGAAATGCGCGATTACCACAGCTGGATCGAATATCCGTGGACACCACAGCGAGAAAGATTACATTTCATCAAATAAAGGTTGGTGTATAACATAGCCATTGTTTGAATCTCTATTTGATGAGGAAACTGATGCAATGTCTCACATGATACCTCAGTGTTGCTTTCACGGTTAAGGTGGATACCTGGAGATCGCAAGGTCCTGATTTCGAAGCCCCTGTGAGACGTTGAATTAACAACCAGGTGGGTTCACTCAGCCTCCCATTCTTCATAGTTTAAAAAAAAAAAAAAAAACAAGTACAGATACATTCGAAGTACACCGCCCCATGACAAATAATTAAATACGCTCAACGCGGCATTGCCGGGCGCCATTTAAATGTATAAAAAATATTTGTGTGGAGCTCAAACTCAAGACACTGAGATCTTAAGCAAGTCACCTCGATCATTAAGCCAACACCAGGCTCACGATTACCAGGATAATGCGGAACAAATTACTTCACAGCCAACACCAAAATGGTCAAAATTGGGTTTTGGGTGTTAACTCCACATGTTACACACAGTGCATTCAGAAAGTATTCAGACCCCTTCACTTTTTTCACATTTTATGTTGCAGCCTTATGCTGAAATCGTTTAAATTCATTTTTTCCCTCATCAATCCACACTCAATACCCCATAATGGCAAAGAGAAAACAGGATTTTAGAAAGTTTTGCAAACTTATTAAAAAGAAAAAACTGAAATATCACATTTACATAAGTATTCATACCCTTTGCTTAAGTATTCATTTGGACTCCAATCAAGGTGTAGAAACATGTCAAAGATGATCAAGAGAAATGGGAGGCACCTGAGCTAAATTTCAAGTGTCATAGCAAAGGGTATGAATACTTATCCCAATTTGATATTTCAGTTTTTTCTTTTTAATAAATTTGCAAAACTTTCTAAAATCCTGTTTTCTCTTTGTCATTATGGGGTATTGAGTGTAGATTGATGAGGGAAAAAATGAATTTAAATGATTTTCAGCATGAGGCTGCAACATAAAATGTGAAAAAAGTGAAGGGGTCTGAATACTTTCTGAATGCACTGTACATGTTCACGCCATTTGCCTACATATGATCTTCATTTTGACCACGCTTACATCAAGAAGGGTTTGTCTTTCACTGGCGTGACACAATATTTACAGACACACCACACACCCTGTGTCTGCTGTTCATTACAGTTCCTTATGGCATTTTCCTTACAGGTAGCGATTCGTATCGACGAGGCGTGTGAAGAGCGATGGAGAACAAGACATGTTTCTTGATTGTGGTTCTTATCACCTTGGTTCTGCTTCTGGCACATTTATTCCCAAAGTATGTCGTTTTGTTTTTCGAACGTCAATTCTCTTGTATATTTTCTAGAAGGTGGGTTATCGATACTATAAGAGAGCCGTTTGTGTGTGAATGTGTGGGTCGCCATTTTTCTCAGAGATGGCTGAACAGATATTCATCAAACTTTCAGGGGTTCATTAGTGAATGCTGTCGAGTGTTTTAGGCAAAAAAAAGATTAAAAAGAAAAAGTAGAAGTTTTTGTGGATTTCTCTTTAATTTGTGATTTTTCTTTAATTTTGGTTTCGTTGAATTTTGTGCCTCAGCCTTTGTAGCTATGTGAAAGGTTATCCATAATAATAGATGTGAGTGTGGGTGTGTGTTGTTGGTTGTTACCTCCACATGCAGGTTTCAAAAGGTGGAACATAGCCCTCCCAGGTCTCAAAGTATCCACCTTCACGCACGTATGTGTGTGTGTGTGTGTGTGTGTGTGTGTGTGTGTGTGTGTGTGTGTGTGTGTGTGTGTGTGTGTGTGTGTGTGTGTGTGTGTGTGTGTGTGTGTGTGTGTGTGATATATAAATATAAAACAAACAAGTACAGATACATTCAAAGTACACCGCCCCCATGCCAAATAATTAAATATCCTACAGCGCGGCATTGCCGGGGCGCCTCTGGTGCCCGGCAATACCACAGTGTACCTCATAGAGGCTGCATTGGGAGGGAGAGGTGTACACTAATTAATTGATTAATTGTATAATTAAAATCAATAAAAGATTATCACAAAATATTTTCTTAATCAATTGGCTAATACCATAACAAAAACACTAGTGCTTCATCCGAAGATGTATCTTTTAGAAATTTAATTAAATAAGTCATTAATAAAAAACTAAATTATTAATTGATTAATCAATAAATAATTAATCGATTAATCAATAAATAATTAATCGATTAATCAATAAATCAAAAATATCCTTGATAGCCACATCACTTGGTCACTCATGTCCAAATATTAGCTTCCGAGCTCAAAAGGTGCCTGAGATATTGGCCAAATGAGAAAGAAAATAAATAAATGATTAATAATGAAAATAAATAAATAATTATCATTAAAAAATTAAATTATTAATCAATTCGGTCACAGAACACATAAACCACCACCATTTCATCAGAATCTGCAACTGAATTTTTCTTTTTTTAAAGTAATTAATCGAATAACTAAATAATTACATCGATTAATTGATTAATCAATAAATCAAAAATATCCTTGATAGCCACATCACTTGGTCACTCATGTCCAAATATTAGCTTCGAGCTCAAAAGGTGCCTGAGATATTGGCCAAATGAGAAAGAAAATAAATAAATGATTAATAATGAAAATAAATAAATAATAATCATAAAAATATTAAATTATAAATCAATTCGGTAATAAAACACGTAAACCACCACCATTTCATCAGAATCTGTAACTTAAAAAAAAACAAAATTAGTCATTAATCGAATAATGAAATAATTAATCGATTAATTAATCAATTAATAAATCAAAAATAGCCTTTGCTGCCAAATCACCTGGTCATTGGCATGTCCAAATATCAGCTTCCTAACTCAAAAGGTGCCTGAGTTAATGGTCAGAAGAGAAAGGAAATTTGATTAATTAAATAAGTACTTAATTAATCGCTAATAATTAAATAACTCCTCAATTCATTGATTATTCAAAAAACAAAAAATTCCGTTTTTGACAAAGGACATGCTCACTACTGTGCCGAAATTTCAGCTTCCTAGCTCAAAGGATGGCTGAGATATCGCCCGGACAACCAAGAAAACAAACAAGAAAACAAACAAGTACACGTACATTCAAAGTACACCGCCCCATGCCAAATAATTAAGTATGCTGCAGCGCGGCATTGCCGGGGCGCCTCTGGCGCCCGGCAATACCGCAGTGCAGCTCATTGAGGCTGCATTGGGAGGGAGAGGTGTACACTAATTGATTGATTAATTGTATAATTAAAATCAATAAAAGATTATCACAAAATATTTTCATAATCAATTGGCTAATCGCATAACTAAACCACTAGTGCTTCATCCGAAGATGTATCTTTTAGAAATTTAATTAAACTAGGGCATGCCCGTACTATATATATATCTAAAATTCCCCCCCCTCTATTTACATGAAATGGTTTGGTCCATTCGCAAAGCCAAAGCGGACGGCTTGCGAGTACGGTGACAACCCCCCCCCCCCCCCTCTATTTACATGAAATGGTTTGGTCCAAAGCGAACGGCTTGCGAGTACGGTGACAATCCCCCCCCCCCCTCTATTTACATGAAATGGTTTGGTCCAAAGCGAACGGCTTGCGAGTACGGTGACAATCCCCCCCCCCTCTATTTACATGAAATGGTTTGGTCCAAAGCGAACGGCTTGCGGAGTTTGGTAAAGAAATCGCCATAGCTCGGTAACTACTTCTCCGATTAATATGAAACCTTGAAAAGGCACATCCTCGGGTCCCCAGCAATATACCTGGCAAGTTTCAAGTATATCGGACCGGTAGTTGTCGAGAAACAGCGGTCGCATACACACACACAGACACACACACACACAGAGATTACTGGAATTATAGATAGATAAGTCATTTATAAAAAATTAAATAATTAATTGATTACTCAATAAATAATTAATCGATTAATCAATAAATAATTAATAGATGAAATGATTAATCAATAAATCAAAAATACCCTTGATAGCCACATCACTTGGTCACTCATGTCCAAATATTAGCTTCCCAGCTCAAAAGGTGCCTGAGATATTGGCCAAATGAGAAAGAAAATAAATAAATGATTAATAATGAAAATAAATAAATAATAATCATAAAAAAATTAAATTATTAATCAATTTGGTCAGAGAACACATAAACTACCACTATTTCATCAGAATCTGTAACTTTAAAAAAAAAAACATTTTTGTCATTAATCGAATAATTAAATAATTAATCGATTAATTGATTAATTAATAAATCAAAAATAGCCTTTGGAGCCAAATCACCTGGTCATTGGCATGTCCAAATATCAGCTTCCTAACTCAAAAGGTGCCTGAGTTAATGGTCAGAAGAGAAAGGAAATTTGATTAATTAAATAAGCACTTAATTATAATAATAATAATAATTCATTTATTTTGTATAATCGCTAATAATTAAATAACTCTTCAATTTATTGATTATTCAAAAAACAAAAAATAACGTTTTTGAAAAAGGACTTGCTCACTACTGTGCCGAAATTTCAGCTTCCTAGCTCAAAGGATGGCTGAGATATCGCCCGGACAAACAAACAAGAAAGCAAGAAAACAAGAAAACAAACAACCAGAGTGAAAACTGAGTACTCCCTTTCAGCGTGCGTCACTGCCGAGCCCCCTTCGGTGCCCAGCAATGACGATTTGAAATGCCTGGAGATGGCATAGGAAAGGAGCGGTGTACAACAAACAAACAGAGTGAAAACTGAGTACTCCCTTTCAGCATGCGTCACTGCCGAGCCCCCTTCGGTGCCCAGAAATGACGATTTGCAATGCCTGGAGATGGCATAGGAAAGGAGCGGTGTACAATACCGTTTTTGACAAAGGACTTGCTCACTACTGTGCCGAAATTTCAGCTTCCTAGCTCAAAGGATGGCTGAGATATCGTCTGGACAAACAAACAAACAACAAAGAAAACAAACAAACAGAGTGAAAACTGAGTACTCCCTTTCAGCGTGCGTCACTGCCGAGCCCCCTTCGGTGCCCGGCAATGACGTTTTGCAATGCCTGGAGATGGCATAGGAAAGGAGCGGCGTACAATATGGATGTTCATTCGCGGTTATGCTGATTGGCTGTGTGGTGTTAGGTGCAATGTGATTGCCTCCTGGCAAGATTGAATAATATTGTTACGGAACCGGAGAGGGCTTCCCTCGTTGCCCTGCGGAGATCAACCCGCCGTTCCTTCTACTAACCACTCTCCGTTCCTGGTCGTCCCAACGCTCCCTCCCGCCCGCAGCGCTGCCAGGGTATTCGGGCCAGAAAGTCGGAATGGCCTTCCCGGGACCTGAGTGTAACGCTCGGTCGTGAGACAGGGAAGAGACGGCCGTTCGAGCTACGGTTTTAGGTTACCGAGCGGGTTTAGCAACCCGTAGTTCGAACCATTAACAACTACACCCGATTATAACGTTGGCCAAATCGCGCGATGCTAAATCAATGATAGAAAGGACACGACGACTGGGGAAGATGAAACGACGCAAGGGGGTACAGTTCTCAAGACCTCCGGAGGAGGGTGTAATTACAGTGGTGGAAAAAAGGGGTAGATTACAAGGCAGAGTGAGGTAAAGACACAGAAGAGATGGGCACTTAAATACAGGCTTATTTTTCCCCAGACAGACCACGGACAAACGGACAAGGTAGACTCACACAGGGGTTGATGGCAGGAATGGACAGGTAGGTCGATGGCACAAGGTGCACCTTGGCTCGGGGACAGGATAAGGCACGGTCCAAAGGTGCAGGGAGGTCTCACAGCGCTCGGAGGGTACGTCTTGCTTGCTCCAAGCTCAGCGCGCATCTGACGTCACCTCTCTCTCACTGCGCATCCTCAACGGGGAGTGACACGCCCTCGGCTGGTTGGTTCCGCCCCAACTGGGGCCGGTCCGCCGCTTCCATTGGGTGCGGGGGTTACCGGGCTCCGCCCTTGATGAGGAGCCGACAGGGAGCCATGTCCTGCCCCTGTTGGGTAACCCCGTCGAGCACATGTCCGATGGCGGCTCGTTGGGAAGGCCTGGTGCCCTCCCACCACTCCTACCAACCAAGCCGGAGTGAGGACGCGCACTCCCTGCGCTCGTTGTTGTTGTTGTTGTTGTTGTTGTTGCTGAAGAGAACTGTGAGGAAGAGCTGCGGGGAGGTATTGGGAGGTCCTAAACTTCCTAACGGTGCCATACAATCACATTCTGGTGCAACGAAGGGTCAGAATTAATGGAAACGAATCCTTAACTGACATAGACTAAGAATAACTAGCAAGATGTCCTATAGTTGTCTACGTGAGATGCGGTGGACCTGGATGCGACATTTAATGGGGGGAAATAGGGGGAGGTCGGGTCTACAGAGTGTTGTTTACAGAAAATGGGACTAGGGAATGGGGGATTGGGGAGAGTTGGGAAGTATTGAAGAAATAGGGGAATATTTACAAGCGGATATGGATGGATGCAAATCCCATATCCGCAACACTATGTTGTATCGGCTTATTAAAAGCTGACATTCAAAATCTGATTCCATATTTCACGATCGGAACTCATGGCCTCAATAATTATGCTGAAATCTAGAGTGAAATGGGAACAAAATTAGGAAAAAGCTCATCAGATAATTAAATAATAGGTTCCACGAGACGTGAGGTAAAATGACTCCGAAGTTCATTTTTTCACTCTTTCAAAGGTAATTATATGTTTGATTTGTTTCACACCGTCCAGGGACATCTGTTGTCGTCTTTTTGGCTTTTGGATTTACTTTTATTATACATTTTTAACGTATTGTTACAGACGTGGCTTAGATGTTATTTACCGAGCGGTTTTGGTATGACCACGTCTGCACAAGTTACCCGATTATACCCGAACGTTGACTAATCGCGCTACGCTAGATCAATGAAGGAAAAGACACACGGCTGGGATTAAAATGACACGACACCATGGATACGGTTCTCAAGACCTCCGGAGGAGGTTATATTGTTACGGAAGGTTAGATTACAACTACAAGAGGGACAGCATAGTAAGATAAGCACTTAGACACACTCTTATATTATTCCCAACAGACGACAGATAAACGGGACAAAAGGCTGACTCACACGGGGATTGATGGCTAGGAAAGGCAGGATCGATGGCTCCAGGTGCACCTGGGCTCAAAGGTCAGAATCGACTCGGTCCGGTCCAGAGATGCGGGGAGGTATTCAGCGCTCGTACGTGGCAACTTCTCTCTCCAGGCTGGGGGCGCATCTGACCTCACATCCGGTGAGTCGCTTCGTATATCCGGCGGGGAGTGACACGCCCTCGGCTCGTTAGCTCCGCCTCGTGGAATCGGCACGTTGCTTCTCATTGGGTGCGTGCGGGGGGTTTACCAGGCTCCGCCCTTGACGAGGAGCTGACAGCCAGCCCCTTCGTGGTAACCCCGTGGAGCGCATGGTCATGGCGGCTAACCGAGCTGGTGGGAGGACGCACACTCCCCCCGCGCAGCGTCGTTGTTGTTGTAATTGTTGTTGTAGTTGTAGTTGTAGTTGTTGTTGTTGTTGTTGTTTGGGGAAGAAGATGGAAGGAGGTATGGGAAAGGTCCTAAACTCACTGCTGGTGCCATATAATCACATTCTGGTGCAACGAAGAGTCATAATTAATGGAAACGAGTCCTTAACTGACATAGACTAAGAATAACTAGCAAGATGTCCGAAAGTTGTCTACGTGTGATGCGGTGGACCTGGGCACGACATTTAATGGGGGAAAAAGGGGAAGATCGGCTCTACTGATTGTTGTTTACAGACAATGGGACTAGGGAATGGGGGATTGGGGATAGTTGGGGAGTATTGGGGAAATAGGGGAATATTTACAAGCGGATATGGAGGCCAAATTCCATATTCGCAACAGTATCGTAATACATACCGGTACAACATGGAATCAAAGTTTCTTTAATAACCGTGCATTAAGGTACGACGGGGAGTGGTGGGAGTGGAGAGAGGGGTGGTAGACAGAGGGGTGTGGAGAAAGGACAGGTGAGTGGGGAAGAGAGAGAGAGAGAGAGAGAGAGAGGGTGGGGGAGAGAGAGAGGGTGGGGGGGAGAGAGAGGGTGGGGGAGAGAGAGAGAGGGTGGGGGAGAGAGAGAGAGGGCAGGGGAGAAAGAGAGAAAGAGAGAGAGAGAGAGAGAGAGAGAGAGAGACTGACTTTTGTATGTACCTTTATTTAAACAAAGTTAGAAAAAACCAGTTAGACAACCAATGAACAACAATCATAAAAGGAAGGTAAAAGATGAAAAAAAAAAAATAGTACAAGTGCAACTTTATAATAAAAACGTGTGATCATTATAGACTACTTTACACAGTATGTTATTGTAACACCATTTTTGCTTTAAAATGTCTAAATTATTTAAGTTTTGGTGAAAATAAAACTCTGCACGTAGCCTGGCCATGGTAAGGGCCTTAAAAACTGTTAAAACATTGTAGCCAGCCAGCATCAGGGCTGGCAAGAAGTTTAGCTTTCCTTGTTTTATAAAGTGCTAGCTTCCCTTGGGCTATTGAGTACCAGTTCACTGGTAATTCCCTGTGTGTCGCAAGAGGCGACTAAAAGGGTTGGTGGCAGGAAGGGCATCCGGCCGTAATACATTACTTCAAAAAGGGGACCATGGTGCCTGAAAAAGGCCAACCCCTGCTCTGCGGGGAAAAATGGCCTCTAAAGGTGGTTCCTTGGGCTATTAAAAAATTGGTGAGTACAGATATGGCAGCATTTTTGGGATTTAACGGCAAACCAAAAAGAAACATACGTAAAGAAAAAGACCCATTTATATAGCAGCACAATTGTGACAGCAAAGTAAAAAGTGGGGACAGCCTTGCACAGTCAACATAAGCGTGATGTAAATCTTCAGAGGCCGTACAAAAGGGGCATGAAACAGAATTTAAAACACTAAAACAGTGTAATAAAACATTGGTAGGTAAAATCATATGTACAATTCTCCAAGAGATACCACCAGTCCCTTTTACAATCGGCGGGGCATACATGGTGACCCATTGTGGGCAAGGGGGAGACCCCGGCGGTAGCATCCCTATCCATTGGGATCCAAACCTAACTTTGCACACGTAAGGATGCCGAATGGTAAAACAGAGGTGGTACTTTTTTTGTAGCACTAGGAAGTGGAGAGGAAGAAAGGCACACAAATTCTGTTAATGCAGCTGATGATATTTGCACCTGATGAAGGGAGAGAACATGCATTGCAGGGTCATTGTTGTTGGCATCAAAATGGAGACCCAGTCCTCTAAATGTATGCAACACTTCTTGAATAAGCTGGGAGACAGCTCTTACAGAGTGCATTCCAACAGCTGTTGCAATATGCCCTGCTGAGTGCCAAGTTTCATTCTGGTTATTCCGCATGTCTCGTATGACATGCACACCAGAACTTGTGAAATATTGCACATCAGCACGTGATCGAGGTATGTTGGGAAAGAGTGCATTGTAAAAGATAGGCTCGTTAAGGAAGTTGTTGGTGTTGTAATGAACCATTTATCGGTGCATCACGAGAGGCTGCCAGGCTTGCAGCAGGTCTTGGTAAAACAGAGGCAATGGGGAGATGTCAACATGTTGCAGGTCCATGAGAAAAAGTTCCTTGTTGAAATCAAGCATGCCAGCCCAGGCAACAATCAACAGGTAGTTGGCAGTGAGCCGCAACGGCAACTAAGTGAAAAAAAGAAAACGGTGAACAGTGGCGACTCGAAAAGCCATTAGTCGGCTGACAATGTCAATGAGACCATGGCCACCTTCTGCCAATGGAAGGTAAAGGACTTCAGGCTTGACCCAATGCTTGCCACCCCAGAATAAATCAAGCAGATGTTTCTGGATTGTCAGCAACAGTGCTTCAGGAGGGTGCAAAGCAATCATTTTGTGCCACAAGGAAGTCACTACATTATTAATTACTAAGGCACGACCTTTGTACGACAATGTAGATATTATTCCTCTCCACTTCTCTAGTCTGTTATAAATTTTATTAACTACATTAAACCAGTTCTTTGCCATGAAAACTGGGGTGCCAATGCACACACCTAGATAATGGATGCCTTCCTTCTCCCACTGCAACATCTGGGCAGAGAAGGCAAATCAATGGTGTGGGTATGGCCAATCTATAAAGCTTTACATTTATTCCAATTTATTGCATTTGTGCATGCCGAAGAAATTTTTTCCAAATTGTTTCGAAGCATAGTGACATCATCACTGCTACACACCACAACACACACATCATCAGCATATGCTGAGGTGACAATTGGCCTTTCGGTTGGGCATCACGTAGTGAATTAAAATGCATCAGACGTTTTCCACCTTTATTTACACATCGTAACCCCACAACTTCCAAGTTAAAAACAAATTCCACAAATTTCAGAAAATTAATTAAAAATACAAAACGAGAATATCTGGGTTGGATAAGTGTCCACCCCCTTATAATAGCAATTGTAAATTAGCTCAGGTGTAACCAATCACCTTCAAAATCACATACCAAGTTAATTGGCCTCCACATGTGTTAAATTGTAGTGATTCTGATTATTTCCAAATAAAATCAGCTGTTCCTGAAGGTTTCCTCTGCTGGGTAGCACTTGTTTGTTTTTTTTGTACACAAGATCGAGGCTCGTGTAAGAGCTAACATTGATCACAAAAAGACAAACTGACACATAAAACATATGATAAAGGGAGCGGGAGACAAGATAGAGCAGGGACATCGGGAGATCTGTGTTAGGGAGAGCGCTTGGGGGGAGGAGGTATGGGAAGGAGAAGGGTGGAGGGGGGAGAGGTAAAAAAAAAAAAAAACACATGGACACTGCTCAGTCTTCCAGGAAAGAAGTCGGTATTTCAAAAAAGTGGATCTGGGGTGAATTAACGGGGGTAGAAAAGATCAAGGTTTTGGATGGGGGAAGATAAGAGATGGTGGTGAACAGCTGTTTTAAAGACCTGGAGGGAGGAGTGGGATTGAAGAGAGTGAGGGAGTTTGTTCCAGAGGCGGGAGTAAAGAGTAATGAAAGAGTGAAGGTGAATAGAGAGTCTAGATTTTGGCAGTTTAACCAGAAGAGGGTTGCTGGCAGATCTTGTGCGACCTGTAGGAATATTTGGGGGACAAAGCACAGAGAGAGCTGGGGGAGCAAGGCCGGAGAGGAGTCTGTAAAAGACAGAAAGACCACCAACCTGCCTGTGGTGAGTCAGTGAAAGGCCCTCGGAGTTAGCTTCATCGCGGGAGATTCCAATGATTCTGAAAGCTTTGGTTTCAACAGCGTGAAGTCGAGCTAGGTGTGAGGCAGGAGCACCGGCCCAGAGGGGAGAACAGTATTCCATTGAGCTGCGGATGAAAGCCTTGTATGTGGTGAGGAGCTCAGGTGTACCAAGGAAGGACTTCGCACGACGGAGGATGCCCAGTCGGCGACTGGCTTTGGAGGCCAGCTTGGAAATGTGGTTTTCCCAGGAAAGATCATGGCAGATAGTGAGACCCAAAAGCTTGAACGACAGAACTTATTGGAGAGGATTGTTGAGAATGTACATGGGAAGGTTGTCCGGTCGGTCTTTTCGGAGAGACATAGTAAGAGTGTGAGATTTGTCAGGATTGAAAGTCATTTTCCACTTGTTTGACCAGTCTGTGATTTTGTAAAGGTCTGCAGAGAGTGAGGAGGCTGCAGACTGTCGATCTGAGGGATGAGGTATGGAGCAGCAGAGAGTGGTCATCAGCAAAGAAATAGAGAGGATTTTCCAGAGAGGCGGAGAGATCATTGATAAATAATAAAATAACCACATTTAGAGGCCATTTTTCCCCGCAAAGCGGGGGTTGGCCTTTTTCGGGACCGTGGTTGTTGTTGTTTTTTGGTCCCCTTTTTGAAGCAATGTTTTACGGCCGGATGCCCTTCCTGCCGCCAACCCTTTTTGTCGCCTTTTACGACAAGCAGGGAATTACCAGTGAACTGGTACTCAATTAGCCGACCTCCGAAGGATGACAGGCTGAGTCAACCCCCCCTGGCGTTAATTCAGCGATCGACCGGGATTCGAACCCAGGATCTCTGGGATCCGTAAGCTGGCACCCTAGCCGCTAGCCCAACACCAGGGTTTAGCTAGCCCAACACCCAACACCAACACCAGAGATCATTGATGAAGACCAGAAAAAGCACAGGGTCCAGAACACTGCCTTGGGGAACTCCAGCCTGAACAGGAAGGGGAGATGAGAGAAAACCATTCAGGGCCACACGTTGACTATGACCAGAGAGGAAGTCCGCAAGCCATGCGTGGAGATTTCCATGGATACTATAGGAGGAGAGTTTGGTGAGCAGAGCGGGGTGCCAGACCGTATCGAAGGCACGTGATATGTCGAGGGAGACAGGTATGCAAAGGCTCAACCATGAGCAACCAAGGTCTGTTCCAGCTCATTTCGAAGCAAAGGTTCAACCATGAGCACCAAGGAGCTTCCAAAAGATCTCCGGGATAAAGTTGTGGAAAGGAACAGATTAGGGGATGGGTATAAAAAAAAATTCAAAGGCCTTGAGTACCCCTTGGAGCACAGTCAAGACAATCATTAAGAAGTGGAAGGCGTATGGTACCACAAATAACATTCCTAGATCAGACCGTCCCTCCAAACTGGATGACCAAGCAAGGAGGAGACTGATCAGAGGCCACCAAGAGGCCAATGGCAACTTTGAAAGATTAGTGGTTGAATTCAATTAATTAGTGGTTGAATTCATTGATGCAAAATGCAAAGCCTCTGCTAATTTCAAGTCAATCGTATGAAAATTGATTATTTTGGAAATCTGACAAAGTTGTTGACCTTTAGCCTATGTTGACTTCTTGTTTATAATCAACTCTACTATTTCATGAAGTTTTGTAACGATGAGTTTAAAATTGTGAGCTGTAGGCAAGTATAGGTGAGCGGACAGACAAACACACACACAAACCGGAGTGATCAACATACTTGACAGAATAACAAACAGACAGAATCACAGACCAGAAAAACCAATATAATTGTGAATATTCCATTTAGCAAATAACAAGCGTCAGGGATGAAAACATAACCTCTGTCCACCTTCTATGGCAGAGGTAACTAGAACGGCACTCGGTAGAGCGCATATCTCCACAAGGCTGAACAGTTTAAGTATTCTATTCCACTGATAGGCCCAAAATCTAATGAATTCGTCTACACCCAACCTTTCCACCAAATTTCGTCCAAATCCATCCATAAATTTTTGAGATATCCTGCTTACGACAGACAATCAAACAGACAGGGGTGAAAACGTAACCTCCGTTCACTTTTGGTGCCAGAGATACAACAACAAACAACAACAACAGGCATTTAAAGTCCATTTCCCACACCTGCTAGAGCAGGGGTTAGCCTTGCGGTCCCCATGACAATCTTCTCCATTTTGCCCTATTTTCTGCATCTCCCCTTGTTAACCCCCTTTCCCGCATTTCTTCTTCCAACATTTTTAGCCAAGTCTTTCTCGGTCTTCCCCGTCCTCTACTTCCTTCTACATTCATTTCCATCACTCTTCTCAACCAGTCACTTTCATCCTTCCTCAACACATGACCAAACCATCTCAACCTGTTCCTCTTCACAGCATCAATCACAGGCTCTATTCCCATCATCTTTCGCAATTCATCATTTGTCTTCCTCTCTCTCAACGATACTCCGCACATCCACCGAACCATTCGCATTTCCACCCTTTCCAGCCTTCGTTGCTGCTCTACGTTCATTACCCATGTCTCGCTCCCATAAATCATGACACTTCTCACACGTGCAGCATACACCTTTCCCTTCAGCTTCAACGACACTCCCCTCCTCATCAGCACGCCACTCAGTTCCCGAAACTTCTTCCATGCACATCTCACTCTAGCAACCGCTGCCGAGTCCGATCCACCTTCTCCATTCAGCATGTCTCCTAGGTAGCAAACCAGAGACTATTGTTGGTAGCAAACCAGAGACAAGGTAGCAAACTATTGCCAGAGATAACAACGAAAAATAAGCAATTGTCGTGTTCTGCCATAGGGAGCTCTGAAACATTCATGCGGAACCCTACAAAATCTCGTGAGGTCGACCATCCTTTCAGAGGTGCTTTCTTTTGAGGCCTCTAATGTATTATCACAGATTTTTCACGAGTTATTTTGATTTCAGAATATTGCTCGGTGTTTTGTTTCATATAATCATTCCCGCATGGCTTGTGTTTTATGGAGGTGAAGATGTATTTTCTCCAATGAACATTTATTAGGTTTCCTCTACATACAGTGCAGAGGAATACCTATTGTTTTTACTAGAATTTTTCTTCACCCCTACTTTTTTTTTCCGCCACTTTCTTCGTTCGAAAACTTTAAAATCAATGTTTTCAGCAACTGTTGGTCCGATTGGCACGAAATTTTCACCAAGTGATTGGCTATACATGTAGAATTTGTTCTGCTAATTATGATGTCATAGGTCACGTGGTATGGGCGCCATCTTGGAAAAAAAACCTTCAACTTTGCCCCTCTATATCTCCGAAACGGCTCAATGGAGAAAATTGAGTCATGGCTCGTTCTGAAGAACTCTGTATTGGGACCAAAAAATATGTTTATTTAGGATATTAAAAATGTTAACGTTACGAGGTTAGAATTCGACAAACAGAATCCTTGATGCCACGAATATGATATTTTTTTATGCATGACCGAAGTGAAATAAAATTTAGGGCCAAGAAAATTTTGACGTCAAGCATCACATGGTTCGCCCGCCATATTGTTTTTCGTGAAAAACACTAAAACCCCTTTTTCTCCGAAACGGCTAAACAAATTGAGACCAAAAACTTCACATGCGTGACCGCATACCCATGACGAACAAAAGGTTCAGCGATCATGACGTCATAGGTCACATGGTTTGGGAGCTATAGTTTTTTAAGCATAACCTTTAAAACCTACCTCCTCCCTCATTTTGATCATATTGAGTGGAAACTTCACACATATGTTCCGCATGTCAGTGCTAAAAGGACCTTTTGGAATTTGCGATAGGTCACATGGTTTGGCAGTGATAAATAATTCAATGGATATCTTAAAAACCTTGTATCTACTGAACTGCTTCATTGATCGATGTGAAACTTTACAGTCATGTAGAAGGCGTCAAGTGGAATAAGTCTTTAAAATTTCAATATGATTGTTTGTTCGGTTTTGGCAGCCATAGATAATTGAAAGGAAATATAATTTTATTTATTTATCTTGAACCGCTTGATTGATCAACATTTAACTTTAACTTCATGTAGTGTCATCAAGTGGAAGAAACAAGTGTTAAAAATTTCAGCATGATTGGTTGTACGGTCTGGAAGGTAGCAGTTGTTATTGTGTGAAGAAGAAGAAACTTTATTTTATCTTCTCCAGCCATGTGACTTTTCGGTGTAGGTTTACAACAAACAACACAACATGCATTTTAAGGCCATTTTCCCTGCTGGAGCGGGGGTTAGCCTTGCGGTCCCCATGACAATCTTCTCCATTTTGCCCTATTTTCTGCATCTCTCCTTGTTAACCCCCTTGCCCGCATTTCTTCGTCCACCATCTTCAGCCAAGTCTTTCTCGGTCTTCCCGTTCCTCTAAACCTTCTACATTCATTTCCATCACTCTTCTCAACCAGTCACTTTCATCCTTCCTCAACACATGACCAAACCATCTCAACCTTCCTGTGCTGTCTTTCCCTCATGGTCCCCCTGTGCTGTCTTTCCCTTGCGGTCCCCCTGTGCTGTCTTTCCCTCGTGGTCCGCCTGTGCTGTCTTTCCCTCGTGGTCCCCCTGTGCTGTCTTTCCCTCACGGTCCCCCTGTGCTGTCTTTCCCTCGCGGTCCCCCTGTGATGTCTTTCCCTCATGGTCCCCCTGTGCTGTCTTTCCCTTGCGGTCCCCCAGTGCTGTCTTTCCCTCGCGGTCCCCCTGTGCTGTCTTTCCCTCACGGTCCGCCTGTGCGTTCTTTCCCTCGCCTTCCCCTTGTGCTGTCTTTCCCTCGCGGTCCGCCTGTACTGTCTTTCCCTTGCGGTCCCCCTGTGCTGTCTTTCCCTCGTGATCCCCCTTTGCTGTCTTTCCCTCGCGGTCCCCCTGTACTGTCTTTCCCTCGTGATCCCCCTGTGCTGTCTTTCCCTCGCGGTCCCCCTGTACTGTCTTTCCCTCGTGGTCCCCCTGTGCTGTCGTACTGTCTTTCCCTCACGGTCCCCCTGTGCTGTCTTTCCCTCGTGATCCCCCTGTGCTGTCTTTCCCTCGCGGTCCCCCTGTACTGTCTTTCCCTCGTGGTCCCCCTGTGCTGTCTTTCCCTCGCGGTCCCCCTGTACTGTCTTTCCCTCACGGTCCCCCTGTACTGTCTTTCCCTCGCGGTCCCCCTGTGCTGTCTTTCCCTCGCGGTCCCCCTGTGCTGTCTTTCCCTCGCGGTCCGCCTGTGCTGTCTTTCCCTCGCGGTTCCCCTGTGCTGTCTTTCCCTCGCGGTCCCCCTGTGCTGTCTTTCCCTCGCGGTCCCCCTGTGCTGTCTTTCCCTCACGGCCCCCTGTGCTGTCTTTCCATCATGGTCCGCCTGTGCTGTCTTTCCCTCACGGTCCCCCTGTGCTGTCTTTCCCTCGCGGTCCCCCTGTGCTGTCTTTCCCTCGCGGTCCGCCTGTGCTGTCTTTCCCTCACGGTCCCCCTGTGCTGTCTTTCCCTCGTGGTCCCCCTGTGCTGTCTTTCCCTCGCGGTCCCCCTGTGCTGTCTTTCCCTCACGGTCCCCCTGTGCTGTCTTTCCCTCACGGTCCGCCTGTGCTTTCTTCCCCTCGCGGTCCCCTTGTGCTGTCAGCCAAGTCTTTCTTTCCCTTTCTTTCCCTCGCGGTCCGCCTGTACTGTCTTTCCCTTGCGGTCCCCCTGTGCTGTCTTTCCCTCGCGGTCCCCCTGTGCTGTCTTTCCCTCGCGGTCCCCCTGTACTGTCTTTCCCTCGCGGTCCCCCTGTACTGTCTTTCCCTCGTGGTCCCCCTGTACTGTCTTTCCCTCGCGGCCCCCCTGTGCTGTCTTTCCCTCGCGGTCCCCTTGTGCTGTCTTTCCCTCGCGGTCCCCCTGTGCTGTCTTTCCCTCGCGGTCCCCCTGTGCTGTCTTTCCCTCACGGTCCCCCTGTGCTGTCTTTCCCTCGCGGTCCCCCTGTGCTGTCTTTCCCTCGCGGTCCCCCTGTGCTGTCTTTCCCTCGCGGTCCCCTGTGCTGTCTTTCCCTCGTGGTCCCCCTGTGCTGTCTTTCCCTCACTGTCCCCCTGTGCTGTCTTTCCCTCGCGGTCCCCCTGTGCTGTCTTTCCCTCGCGGTCCCCCTGTGCTGTCTTTCCCTCGCGGTCCCCTGTGCTGTCTTTCCCTCGCGGTCCCCCTGTGCTGTCTTTCCCTCGTGGTCCCCCTGTACTGTCTTTCCCTCGCGGTCCCCCTGTACTGTCTTTCCCTCGCGGTCCCCCTGTACTGTCTTTCCCTCGCGGTCCCCCTGTGCTGTCTTTCCCCTCGCGGTCCCCCTGTGCTGTCTTTCCCTCGCGGTCCCCCTGTGCTGTCTTTCCCTCGCGGTCCCCCTGTGCTGTCTTTCCCCCGTGATCCCCCTGTGCTGTCTTTCCCTCGCGGTCCCCCTGTACTGTCTTTCCCTCGCAGTCCCCCTGTGCTGTCTTTCCCTCGTGATCCCTCTGTGCTGTCTATCCCTCGCGGTCCCCCTGTGCTGTCTTTCCCTCGTGGTTCCCCTGTGCTGTCTTTCCCTCGCGGTCCCCCTGTGCTGTCTTTCCCTCGCGGTCCCCCTGTGCTGTCTTTCCCTCACGGTCCCCCTGTTCTGCCTTTCCCTCGCGGTCCCCCTGTGCTGTCTTTCCCTCGTGGTCCCCCTGTGCTGTCTTTCCCTCGTGGTCCCCCTGTGCTGTCTTTCCCTCGCGGCCCCCCTGTGCTGTCTTTCCCTCGCGGTCCCCCTGTACTGTCTTTCCCTCGTGGTCCCCCTGTGCTGTCTTTCCCTCGTGGTCCCCCTGTGCTGTCTTTCCCTCGGGGTCCCCCTGTGCTGTCTTTCCCTCGCGGTCCCCCTGTACTGTCTTTCCCTCGTGGTCCCCCTGTGCTGTCTTTCCCTCGTGGTCCCCCTGTGCTGTCTTTCCCTCGCAGTCCCCCTATGCTGTCTTTCCCTCGTGGTCCCCCTGTGCTGTCTTTCCCTCATGGTCCCCCTGTACTGTCTTTCCCTCGCGGTCCGCCTGTGCTGTCTTTCCCTCGTGGTCCCCCTGTACTGTCTTTCCCTCATGGTCCCCCTGTACTGTCTTTCCCTCGTGGTCTCCCTGTACTGTCTTTCCCTCGCGGTCTGCCTGTGCTGTCTTTCCCTCATGGTCCCCCTGTACTGTCTTTCCCTCACGGTCCCCCTGTACTGTCTTTCCCTCGAGGTCTCCCTGTACTGTCTTTCCCTCACGGTCCCCCTGTGCTGTCTTTCCCTCACGGTCCGCCTGTGCTGTCTTTCCCTCGCGGTCCCCCTGTGCTGTCTTTCCCTCGCGGTCCCCCTGTGCTGTCTTTCCCTCACAGTCCCCCTGTGCTGTCTTTCCCTCGCGGTCCCCCTGTGCTGTCTTTCCCTCACGGTCCGCCTGTGCTTTCTTTCCCTCGCGGTCCCCTTGTGCTGTCTTTCCCTCGTGGTCCCCCTGTACTGTCTTTCCCTCGTGATCCCCCTGTGCTGTCTTTCCCTCACGGTCCCCCTGTACTGTCTTTCCCTCGTGGTCCCCCTGGGCTGTCTTTCCCTCACGGTCCCCCTGTACTGTCTTTCCTCACGGTCCCCTGTGCTGTCTTTCCCTCGTGGTCCCCCTGTACTGTCTTTCCCTCGTGGTCCCCCTGTGCTGTCTTTCCCTCGCGGTCCCCCTGTGCTGTCTTTCCCTCACGGTCCCCCTGTGCTGTCTTTCCCTCACGGTCCCCCTGTGCTGTCTTTCCCTCGCGGTCCGCCTGTGCTGTCTTTCCCTCACTGTTCCCCTGTGCTGTCTTTCCCTCGCGGTCCCCCTGTGCTGTCTTTCCCTCGCGGTCCCCCTGTGCTGTCTTTCCCTCGCGGTCTCCCTGTACTGTCTTTCCCTCGCGGTCCCCCTGTACTGTCTTTCCCTCGCGGTCCCCCTGTGCTGTCTTTCCCTCGAGGTCCCCCTGTACTGTCTTTCCCTCGCGGTCCCCCTGTGCTGTCTTTCCCTCGCGGTCCCCCTGTGCTGTCTTTCCCTCGCGGTCCCCCTGTGCTGTCTTTCCCTCGCGGTCCCCCTGTACTGTCTTTCCCTCGTGGTCCCCCTGTGCTGTCTTTCCCTCGTGGTCCCCCTGTGCTGTCTTTCCCTCGGGGTCCCCCTGTGCTGTCTTTCCCTCGCGGTCCCCCTGTACTGTCTTTCCCTCGTGGTCCCCCTGTGCTGTCTTTCCCTCGTGGTCCCCCTGTGCTGTCTTTCCCTCGCAGTCCCCCTATGCTGTCTTTCCCTCGTGGTCCCCCTGTGCTGTCTTTCCCTCATGGGCCCCCTGTACTGTCTTTCCCTCACGGTCCCCTGTGCTGTCTTTCCCTCGTGGTCCCCCTGTACTGTCTTTCCCTCGTGGTCCCCCTGTGCTGTCTTTCCCTCGCGGTCCCCCTGTGCTGTCTTTCCCTCACGGTCCCCCTGTACTGTCTTTCCCTCGCGGTCCCCCTGTGCTGTCTTTCCCTCACGGTCCCCCTGTGCTGTCTTTCCCTCGCGGTCCGCCTGTGCTGTCTTTCCCTCACTGTTCCCCTGTGCTGTCTTTCCCTCGCGGTCCCCCTGTGCTGTCTTTCCCTCGCGGTCTCCCTGTACTGTCTTTCCCTCGCGGTCCCCCTGTACTGTCTTTCCCTCGCGGTCCCCCTGTGCTGTCTTTCCCTCGAGGTCCCTCTGTACTGTCTTTCCCTCGCGGTCCCCCTGTGCTGTCTTTCCCTCACGGTCCCCCTGTGCTGTCTTTCCCTCGTGGTCCCCCTGTGCTGTCTTTCCCTCGCGGTCCCCCCGTGCTGTCTTTCCCTCGCGGTCCCCCTGTACTGTCTTTCCCTCACTTTTTGCGCTTGTGATAGTGTTGAAAAACCAGTTTTCGCACTTGTGTTAATGTTGAAAAACCACTTTCCGCACTTGTGTTAGTGTTGAAAAACCACTTTTTGCACTTGTGTTGGTGCAGGAAACTATACTGAAACGCAAAAGAAACTTACCACCTTTGAAACCTTTAAATATCAACAATAACACTGCGTGTAGTAAATGTGTGAACTTATTTGTGGACAATAGTGTCCTCACTGTCAGACAAAATGGTCACGGATGGTCACTTGAACCTTCAATGGTCACTTCATAGCACAGCTGTTGAACAGCCGTTTTGACTGTCAGTGATTAGCCAAGAGGTACGGGATGATTTTAATGAGCTGCACGTGATGTCTTGATATTGGCTTTAAAAAGGCCAGTGCAAAATGGGCATTTCAATCAACATGCCACGATTGTCAAGGGATCAACGGCAGCGTGCCCTGGGCATGCTGCAAGGTGGACTGAGCTACCGTGAGGTGGCACGTCGCCTTGGCTGTTCACACCAGACGATATCGGCCCTGGTGGACAGAGACACCCTCCACAACTCTGCAGATGACAGACCTCAATCAGGGAGGCCAAGAGTCACCACTGCAAGGCAGGACAGGCAGATGGTCCGAAGTCACCTGCGGGATCGATTCCGTCCAGCATCCCGCGCTGCGGCAGAAACTCCGGGGCGTGCAAACCCACGGATCTCCAATGATACTGCACGAAGACGACTGCATGACTATGGTCTGACTGCCAGAAGACCATACAGAGGCCCCGTGATGACGGTTGCCCATCGCCGCAACCGTCAGAGATGGTGCCAGCAGCATCAGCGGTGGACCTTGGCGCAGTGGAACGAGGTCGCTTTCAGCGATGAGTCAAGGTTCTGTGTGGACAGTCCTGATGGGCGTGAGTGTGTCTGGAGAAGAACTGGCGAGCGATATGCCGATTGTTGCGTGCGTCAAGCCAACAGGTGGGGTGGCCCAAGTGTGATGGTGTGGGCAGCCATATCAGGCCGGTACAGGACGCCACTGGTGGTTGTGGATGGGAATCTTAACGCCCAGCGGTATGTGGATAACAACCTGCGACCTCATCTGCTGCCATTCTTGCTAGACCACCCAGAACTGAGAACCTTTCAGCATGACAACGCTCGTCCCCATGCTGCTCGCTTTACCACTGCATTTCTCCAAGGCGAGAACATCAACACCATGCAGTGGCCTGCGCTCTCCCCTGACCTGAATCCCATCGAGCACCTGTGGGATGAGCTTGGGAGACGCGTAGTTGGCAGGGCCAGGACACGGGCAGAGCTGCTTCAGACATTGAGGACTGAGTGGGACAGAATCCAGCAGCAATCCATCCAAAGACTGGTAGGCATTATACGCCGACGATGCACTGCCTGTATCCAAAACAATGGTGGCCATACACGCTATTGAAAGGGGACTGACATTGCACCCTGTGCTGTTCTGTACTGTAGAACAAACTGATGAGATGGTGTATCTTGGTCAAAAACTTGACATGTCATCAATAAAATGCCAATGTTTCAATTAGCAATTGTTGGTTTGTTTTATTTTGAACTGTTACAATTTTATTACATTTCAAACAAGTGGTAAATTTCTTTTGCGTTTTCGGTCTTTTTGAAGTTGGTCAAAATGGTCAAAATGGTCAAATTTTTCGGTCAAAATGCCCATTTTGCACTGGCCTTTTAAAAGCCAATATCAAGACATCATGTGCAGCTCATTAAAATCATCCCGTACCCCTTGGCTAATCACTGACAGTCAAAACGGCTGTTCAACAGCTGTGCTATGAAGTGACCATTGAAGGTTCAAGTGACTATCCGTGACCGTTTTGTCTGACAGTGAGGACACTATTGTCCACAAATAAGTTCACACATTTACTATACGCAGTGTTATTGTTGATATTTAAAGGTTTCAAAGGTGGTAAGTTTCTTTTGTGTTTTCGGTCTTTTTGAAGTTGGTCAAAATGGTCAAATGTTTCGGTCAAAATGCCCATTTTGCACTGGCCTTTTTAAAGCCAATATCAAGACATCACGTGCAGCTCATTAAAATCATCCCGTACCCCTTGGCTAATCACTGACAGTCAAAACGGCTGTTCAACAGCTGTGCTATGAAGTGACCATTGAAGGTTCAAGTGACCATCGGTGACCGTTTTGTCTGACAGCGAGGACACTATTGTCCACAAATAAGTTCACACATTTACTACACGCAGAGTTATTGTTGATATTTAAAGGTTTCAAAGGTGGTAAGTTTCTTTTGCGTTTCAGTATACTTTTGCATTTGTATTAGTGTGGAAAAAACACTTTTTGCACTTGTGATAGTGTTGAAAAACCACTTTTCGCACTTGTGTTAGTGTTGAAAAACCACTTTTCGCACTTGTGTTGGTGCAGGAAAACACTTTTGCACTTGTATTAGTGTGGAAAAAACACTTTTCGCACTTGTGTTAGTGTTGAAAAACCACTTTTCGCACTTGTGTTAGTGTTGAAAAACCACTTTTCGCACTTGTGTTGGTGCAGGAAACCACTTTTGCACTTGTATTAGTGTGGAAAAACCACTTTTCGCATTTGTGTTAGTGTTGAAAAACCACTTTTCGCACTTGTGTTAGTGTTGAAAAACCACTTTTCGCACTTGTGTTGGTGCAGGAAACCACTTTTGCACTTGTATTAGTGTGGAAAAAACACTTTTTGCACTTGTGATAGTGTTGAAAAACCACTTTTCGCACTTGTGTTAGTGTTGAAAAACCACTTTTCGCACTTGTGTTGGTGCAGGAAACCACTTTTGCACTTGTATTAGTGTGGAAAACCACTTTTCGCACTTGTGTTAGTGTTGAAAAACCACTTTTCGCACTTGTGTTAGTGTTGAAAAACCACTTTTCACACTTGTGTTAGTGTTGAAAAACCACTTTTCGCACTTGTGTTGGTGCAGGAAACCACTTTTGCACTTGTATTAGTGTGGAAAAACCACTTTTCGCACTTGTGTTAGTGTTGAAAAACCACTTTTCGCACTTGTGTTAGTGTTGAAAAACCACTTTTCGCACTTGTGTTGGTGCAGGAAACCACTTTTGCACTTGTATTAGTGTGGAAAAAACACTTTTTGCACTTGTGATAGTGTTGAAAAACGACTTTTCGCACTTGTGTTAGTGTTGAAAAACCACTTTCCGCACTTGTGTTAGTGTTGAAAAACCACTTCCCGCACTTGTGTTGGTGCAGGAAACCACTTTTGCACTTGTATTAGTGTGGAAAAAACACTTTTTGCACTTGTGATAGTGTTGAAAAACCACTTTTCGCCCTTGTGTTAGTGTTGAAAATCCACTTTTCGCACTTGTGTTGGTGCAGGAAACCACTTTTGCACTTGTATTAGTGTGAAAAACCACTTTTCGCACTTGTGTTAGTGTTGAAAAACCACTTTTCGCACTTGTGTTAGTGTTGAAAAACCACTTTTCGCACTTGTGTTGGTGCAGGAAACCACTTTTGCACTTGTATTAGTGTGGAAAAAACACTTTTTGCACTTGTGATAGTGTTGAAAAACCACTTTTCGCACTTGTGTTAGTGTTGAAAAACCACTTTTCGCACTTGTGTTGGTGCAGGAAACTACTTTTGCACTTGTATTAGTGTGGAAAAAACACTTTTTGCACTTGTGATAGTGTTGAAAAACCACTTTTCGCACTTGTTTTAGTGTTGAAAAACCATTTTTCGCACTTGTGTTAGTGTTGAAAAACCACTTTTCGCACTTGTGTTGGTGCAGGAAACCACTTTTGCACTTGTATTAGTGTGGAAAAAACACTTTTCGCACTTGTGTTAGTGTTGAAAAACCACTTTTCGCACTTGCGTTAGTGTTGAAAAACCACTTTTCGCACTGATGTTAGTGTTAAAAGACCACTTTTCGCACTTGTGTTGGTGCAGGAAACCACTTTTGCACTTGTATTAGTGTGGAAAAAACACTTTTTGCACTTGTGATAGTGTAGAAAAACCACTTTTCGCACTTGTGTTAGTGTTGAAAAACCACTTTTCGCACTTGTGTTGTTGCAGGAAACCACTTTTGCACTTGTATTAGTGTGGAAAACCACTTTTCGCACTTGTGTTATTGTTGAAAAACCACTTTTCGCACTTGTGTTAGTGTTGAAAAACCACTTTTCGCACTTGTGTTGGTGCAGGAAACCACTTTTGCACTTGTATTAGTGTGGAAAAACACTTTTTGCACTTGTGATAGTGTTCAAAAACCACTTTTCGCACTTGTGTTAGTGTTGAAAAACCACTTTCCGCACTTGTGTTAGTGTTGAAAAACCACTTTTCGCACTTGTGTTGGTGCAGGAAACAACTTTTGCACTTGTATTAGTGTGGAAAAAACACTTTTTGCACTTGTGATAGTGTTGAAAAACCACTTTTCGCACTTGTGTTAGTGTTGAAAAACCACTTTTCGCACTTGTGTTGGTGCAGGAAACCACTTTTGCACTTGTATTAGTGTGGAAAAAACACTTTTCGCACTTGTGTTAGTGTTGAAAAACCACTTTTCGCACTTGTGTTAGTGTTGAAAAACCACTTTTCGCATTTGTGTTGGTGCAGGAAACCACTTTTGCACTTGTATTAGTGTGGAAAAACCACTTTTCGCACTTGTGTTAGTGTTAAAAAAACCACTTTTCGCACTTGTGTTAGTGTTGAAAAACCACTTTTCGCACTTGTGTTGGTGCAGGAAACCACTTTTGCACTTGTATTAGTGTGGGCAAAACACTTTTTGCACTTGTGATAGTGTTGAAAAACCACTTTTCGCACTTGTGTTAATGTTGAAAAACCACTTTTCGCACTTGTGTTGGTGAAGGAAACCACTTTTGCACTTGTATTAGTGTGGAAAAAACACTTTTTGCACTTGTGATAGTGTTGAAAAACCACTTTTCGCACTTGTGTTAGTGTTGAAAAACCACATTCCGCACTTGTGTTAGTGTTGAAAAACCACTTTTCACACTTGTGTTGGTGCAGGAAACCACTTTTGCACTTGTATTAGTGTGGAAAAAACACTTTTTGCACTTGTGATAGTGTTGAAAAACCACTTTTCGCACTTGTGTTAGTGTTGAAAAACCACTTTTCGCACTTGTGTTAGTGTTGAAAAACCACTTTTTGCACTTGTGTTGGTGCAGGAAACCACTTTTGCACTTGTATTAGTGTGGAAAAAACACTTTTTGCACTTCTGATAGTGTTGAAAAACCACTTTTCGCACTTGTGTTAGTGTTGAAAAACCACTTTCCGCACTTGTGTTAGTGTTGAAAAACCACTTTTCGCACTTGTGTTGGTGCAGGAAACCACTTTTGCACTTGTATTAGTTTGGAAAAAACACTTTTTGCACTTGTGATAGTGTTGAAAAAACACTTTTCGCACTTGTGTTAGTGTTGAAAAACCACTTTTCGCACTTGTGTTGGTGCAGGAAACCACTTTTGCACTTGTATTAGTGTGGAAAAAACACTTTTTGCACTTGTGATAGTGTTGAAAAACCACTTTTCGCACTTGTGTTAGTGTTTAAAAACCACTTTTCGCACTTGTGTTAGTGTTGAAAAACCACTTTTCGCACTTGTGTTGGTGCAGGAAACCACTTTTGCACTTGTATTAGTGTGGAAAAACCACTTTTCGCACTTGTGTTAGTGTTGAAAAACCACTTTTCGCACTTGTGTTAGTGTTGAAAAACCACTTTTCGCACTTGTGTTGGTGCAGGAAACCACTTTTGCACTTGTATTAGTGTGGAAAAACCACTTTTCGCACTTGTGTTAGTGTTGAAAAACCACTTTTCGCACTTGTGTTGGTGCAGGAAACCACTTTTGCACTTGTATTAGTGTGGAAAAACCACTTTTCGCAGTTGTGTTAGTGTTGAAAAACCACTTTTCGCACTTGTGTTAGTGTTGAAAAACCACTTTCCGCACTTGTGTTAGTGTTGAAAAACCACTTTTCGCACTTGTGTTGGTGCAGGAAACCACTTTTGCACTTGTATTAGTGTGGAAAAAACACTTTTTGCACTTGTGATAGTGTTGAAAAACCACTTTTCGCACTTGTTTTAGTGTTGAAAAACCATTTTTCGCACTTGTGTTAGTGTTGAAAAACCACTTTTCGCACTTGTGTTGGTGCAGGAAACCACTTTTGCACTTGTATTAGTGTGGAAAAAACACTTTTCGCACTTGTGTTAGTGTTGAAAAACCACTTTTCGCACTTGTGTTAGTGTTGAAAAACCACTTTTCGCACTGATGTTAGTGTTAAAAGACCACTTTTCGCACTTGTGTTGGTGCAGGAAACCACTTTTGCACTTGTATTAGTGTGGAAAAAACACTTTTTGCACTTGTGATAGTGTAGAAAAACCACTTTTCGCACTTGTGTTAGTGTTGAAAAACCACTTTTCGCACTTGTGTTGTTGCAGGAAACCACTTTTGCACTTGTATTAGTGTGGAAAACCACTTTTCGCACTTGTGTTAGTGTTGAAAAACCGCTTTTTGCACTTGTGTTAGTGTTGAAAAACCACTTTTCGCACTTGTGTTGGTGCAGGAAACCACTTTTGCACTTGTATTAGTGTGGAAAAACACTTTTTGCACTTGTGATAGTGTTCAAAAACCACTTTTCGCACTTGTGTTAGTGTTGAAAAACCACTTTCCGCACTTGTGTTAGTGTTGAAAAACCACTTTTCGCACTTGTGTTGGTGCAGGAAACAACTTTTGCACTTGTATTAGTGTGGAAAAAACACTTTTTGCACTTGTGATAGTGTTGAAAAACCACTTTTCGCACTTGTGTTAGTGTTGAAAAACCACTTTTCGCACTTGTGTTGGTGCAGGAAACCACTTTTGCACTTGTATTAGTGTGGAAAAAACACTTTTCGCACTTGTGTTAGTGTTGAAAAACCACTTTTCGCACTTGTGTTAGTGTTGAAAAACCACTTTTCGCATTTGTGTTGGTGCAGGAAACCACTTTTGCACTTGTATTAGTGTGGAAAAACCACTTTTCGCACTTGTCTTAGTGTTAAAAAACCACTTTTCGCACTTGTGTTAGTGTTGAAAAACCACTTTTCGCACTTGTGTTGGTGCAGGAAACCACTTTTGCACTTGTATTAGTGTGGAAAAAACACTTTTTGCACTTGTGATAGTGTTGAAAAACCACTTTTCGCACTTGTGTTAATGTTGAAAAACCACTTTTCGCACTTGTGTTGGTGAAGGAAACCACTTTTGCACTTGTATTAGTGTGGAAAAAACACTTTTTGCACTTGTGATAGTGTTGAAAAACCACTTTTCGCACTTGTGTTAGTGTTGAAAAACCACATTCCGCACTTGTGTTAGTGTTGAAAAACCACTTTTCACACTTGTGTTGGTGCAGGAAACCACTTTTGCACTTGTATTAGTGTGGAAAAAACACTTTTTGCACTTGTGATAGTGTTGAAAAACCACTTTTCGCACTTGTGTTAGTGTTGAAAAACCACTTTTCGCACTTGTGTTAGTGTTGAAAAACCACTTTTTGCACTTGTGTTGGTGCAGGAAACCACTTTTGCACTTGTATTAGTGTGGAAAAAACACTTTTTGCACTTCTGATAGTGTTGAAAAACCACTTTTCGCACTTGTGTTAGTGTTGAAAAACCACTTTCCGCACTTGTGTTAGTGTTGAAAAACCACTTTTCGCACTTGTGTTGGTGCAGGAAACCACTTTTGCACTTGTATTAGTTTGGAAAAAACACTTTTTGCACTTGTGATAGTGTTGAAAAAACACTTTTCGCACTTGTGTTAGTGTTGAAAAACCACTTTTCGCACTTGTGTTGGTGCAGGAAACCACTTTTGCACTTGTATTAGTGTGGAAAAAACACTTTTTGCACTTGTGATAGTGTTGAAAAACCACTTTTCGCACTTGTGTTAGTGTTTAAAAACCACTTTTCGCACTTGTGTTAGTGTTGAAAAACCACTTTTCGCACTTGTGTTGGTGCAGGAAACCACTTTTGCACTTGTATTAGTGTGGAAAAACCACTTTTCGCACTTGTGTTAGTGTTGAAAAACCACTTTTCGCACTTGTGTTAGTGTTGAAAAACCACTTTTCGCACTTGTGTTGGTGCAGGAAACCACTTTTGCACTTGTATTAGTGTGGAAAAACCACTTTTCGCACTTGTGTTAGTGTTGAAAAACCACTTTTCGCACTTGTGTTGGTGCAGTAAACCACTTTTGCACTTGTATTAGTTTGGAAAAACCACTTTTCGCAGTTGTGATAGTGTTGAAAAACCACTTTTCGCACTTGTGTTAGTGTTGAAAAACCACTTTCCGCACTTGTGTTAGTGTTGAAAAACCACTTTTCGCACTTGTGTTGGTGCAGGAAACCACTTTTGCACTTGTATTAGTGTGGAAAAAACACTTTTTGCACTTGTGATAGTGTTGAAAAACCACTTTTCGCACTTGTGTTAGTGTTGAAAAACCACTTTTCGCACTTGTGTTGGTGCAGGAAACCACTTTTGCACTTGTATTAGTGTGGAAAAAACACTTTTTGCACTTGTGATAGTGTTGAAAAACCACTTTTCGCACTTGTGTTAGTGTTGAAAAACCACTTTTCGCACTTGTGTTGGTGCAGGAAACCACTTTTGCACTTGTATTAGTGTGCAAAAAACACTTTTTGCACTTGTGATAGTGTTGAAAAACCACTTTCCGCACTTGTGTTAGTGTTGAAAAACCAATTTTCGCACTTGTGTTGGTGCAGGAAACCACTTTTGCACTTGTATTAGTGTGGAAAAAATACTTTTTGCACTTCTGATAGTGTTGAAAAACCACTTTTCGCACTTGTGTTAGTGTTGAAAAACCACTTTCCGCACTTGTGTTAGTGTTGAAAAACCACTTTTCGCACTTGTGTTGGTGCAGGAAACCACTTTTGCACTTGTATTAGTTTGGAAAAAACACTTTTTGCACTTGTGATAGTGTTGAAAAAACACTTTTCGCACTTGTGTTAGTGTTGAAAAACCACTTTTCGCACTTGTGTTGGTGCAGGAAACCACTTTTGCACTTGTATTAGTGTGGAAAAAACACTTTTTGCACTTGTGATAGTGTTGAAAAACCACTTTTCGCACTTGTGTTAGTGTTTAAAAACCACTTTTCGCACTTGTGTTAGTGTTGAAAAACCACTTTTCGCACTTGTGTTGGTGCAGGAAACCACTTTTGCACTTGTATTAGTGTGGAAAAACCACTTTTCGCACTTGTGTTAGTGTTGAAAAACCACTTTTCGCACTTGTGTTAGTGTTGAAAAACCACTTTTCGCACTTGTGTTGGTGCAGGAAACCACTTTTGCACTTGTATTAGTGTGGAAAAACCACTTTTCGCACTTGTGTTAGTGTTGAAAAACCACTTTTCGCACTTGTGTTGGTGCAGGAAACCACTTTTGCACTTGTATTAGTTTGGAAAAACCACTTTTCGCAGTTGTGATAGTGTTGAAAAACCACTTTTCACACTTGTGTTAGTGTTGAAAAACCACTTTCCGCACTTGTGTTAGTGTTGAAAAACCACTTTTCGCACTTGTGTTGGTGCAGGAAACCACTTTTGCACTTGTATTAGTGTGGAAAAAACACTTTTTGCACTTGTGATAGTGTTGAAAAACCACTTTTCGCACTTGTGTTAGTGTTGAAAAACCACTTTTCGCACTTGTGTTGGTGCAGGAAACCACTTTTGCACTTGTATTAGTGTGGAAAAAACACTTTTTGCACTTGTGATAGTGTTGAAAAACCACTTTTCGCACTTGTGTTAGTGTTGAAAAACCACTTTTCGCACTTGTGTTGGTGCAGGAAACCACTTTTGCACTTGTATTAGTGTGCAAAAAACACTTTTTGCACTTGTGATAGTGTTGAAAAACCACTTTCCGCACTTGTGTTAGTGTTGAAAAACCAATTTTCGCACTTGTGTTGGTGCAGGAAACCACTTTTGCACTTGTATTAGTGTGGAAAAAATACTTTTCGCACTTGTGTTAGTGTTGAAAAACCACTTTTCGCACTTGTGTTAGTGTTGAAAAACCACTTTTTGCACTTGTGTTGGTGCAGGAAACCACTTTTGCACTTGTATTAGTGTGGAAAAAACACTTTTTGCACTTGTGATAGTGTTGAAAAACCACTTTTCGCACTTGTGTTAGTGTTGAAAAACCACTTTTGCGCACTTGTGTTGGTGCAGGAAACCACTTTTGCACTTGTATTAGTGTGGAAAAAACACTTTTTGCACTTGTGATAGTGTTGAAAAACCACTTTTCGCACTTGTGTTGGTGCAGGAAACCACTTTTGCACTTGTATTAGTGTGGAAAAAACACTTTTTGCACTTGTGATAGTGTTGAAAAACCACTTTTTGCACTTGTGTTAGTGTTGAAAAACCACTTTTCGCACTTGTGTTAGTGTTGAAAAACCACTTTTTGCACTTGTGTTGGTGCAGGAAACCACTTTTGCACTTGTATTAGTGTGGAAAAAACACTTTTTGCACTTCTGATAGTGTTGAAAAACCACTTTTCGCACTTGTGTTAGTGTTGAAAAACCACTTTCCGCACTTGTGTTAGTGTTGAAAAACCACTTTTCGCACTTGTGTTGGTGCAGGAAACCACTTTTGCACTTGTATTAGTTTGGAAAAAACACTTTTTGCACTTGTGATAGTGTTGAAAAAACACTTTTCGCACTTGTGTTAGTGTTGAAAAACCACTTTTCGCACTTGTGTTGGTGCAGGAAACCACTTTTGCACTTGTATTAGTGTGGAAAAAACACTTTTTGCACTTGTGATAGTGTTGAAAAACCACTTTTCGCACTTGTGTTAGTGTTTAAAAACCACTTTTCGCACTTGTGTTAGTGTTGAAAAACCACTTTTCGCACTTGTGTTGGTGCAGGAAACCACTTTTGCACTTGTATTAGTGTGGAAAAACCACTTTTCGCACTTGTGTTAGTGTTGAAAAACCACTTTTCGCACTTGTGTTAGTGTTGAAAAACCACTTTTCGCACTTGTGTTGGTGCAGGAAACCACTTTTGCACTTGTATTAGTGTGGAAAAACCACTTTTCGCACTTGTGTTAGTGTTGAAAAACCACTTTTCGCACTTGTGTTGGTGCAGGAAACCACTTTTGCACTTGTATTAGTTTGGAAAAACCACTTTTCGCAGTTGTGATAGTGTTGAAAAACCACTTTTCGCACTTGTGTTAGTGTTGAAAAACCACTTTCCGCACTTGTGTTAGTGTTGAAAAACCACTTTTCGCACTTGTGTTGGTGCAGGAAACCACTTTTGCACTTGTATTAGTGTGGAAAAAACACTTTTTGCACTTGTGATAGTGTTGAAAAACCACTTTTCGCACTTGTGTTAGTGTTGAAAAACCACTTTTCGCACTTGTGTTGGTGCAGGAAACCACTTTTGCACTTGTATTAGTGTGGAAAAAACACTTTTTGCACTTGTGATAGTGTTGAAAAACCACTTTTCGCACTTGTGTTAGTGTTGAAAAACCACTTTTCGCACTTGTGTTGGTGCAGGAAACCACTTTTGCACTTGTATTAGTGTGCAAAAAACACTTTTTGCACTTGTGATAGTGTTGAAAAACCACTTTCCGCACTTGTGTTAGTGTTGAAAAACCAATTTTCGCACTTGTGTTGGTGCAGGAAACCACTTTTGCACTTGTATTAGTGTGGAAAAAACACTTTTTGCACTTGTGATAGTGTTGAAAAACCACTTTTCGCACTTGTGTTAGTGTTGAAAAACCACTTTTCGCACTTGTGTTAGTGTTGAAAAACCACTTTTCGCACTTGTGTTGGTGCAGGAAACCACTTTTGCACTTGTATTAGTGTGGAAAAACCACTTTTCGCACTTGTGTTAGTGTTGAAAAACCACTTTTCGCACTTGTGTTAGTGTTGAAAAACCACTTTTCGCACTTGTGTTGGTGCAGGAAACCACTTTTGCACTTGTATTAGTGTGGAAAAACCACTTTTCGCACTTGTGTTAGTGTTGAAAAACCACTTTTCGCACTTGTGTTGGTGCAGTAAACCACTTTTGCACTTGTATTAGTTTGGAAAAACCACTTTTCGCAGTTGTGATAGTGTTGAAAAACCACTTTTCGCACTTGTGTTAGTGTTGAAAAACCACTTTCCGCACTTGTGTTAGTGTTGAAAAACCACTTTTCGCACTTGTGTTGGTGCAGGAAACCACTTTTGCACTTGTATTAGTGTGGAAAAAACACTTTTTGCACTTGTGATAGTGTTGAAAAACCACTTTTCGCACTTGTGTTAGTGTTGAAAAACCACTTTTCGCACTTGTGTTGGTGCAGGAAACCACTTTTGCACTTGTATTAGTGTGGAAAAAACACTTTTTGCACTTGTGATAGTGTTGAAAAACCACTTTTCGCACTTGTGTTAGTGTTGAAAAACCACTTTTCGCACTTGTGTTGGTGCAGGAAACCACTTTTGCACTTGTATTAGTGTGCAAAAAACACTTTTTGCACTTGTGATAGTGTTGAAAAACCACTTTCCGCACTTGTGTTAGTGTTGAAAAACCAATTTTCGCACTTGTGTTGGTGCAGGAAACCACTTTTGCACTTGTATTAGTGTGGAAAAAATACTTTTTGCACTTCTGATAGTGTTGAAAAACCACTTTTCGCACTTGTGTTAGTGTTGAAAAACCACTTTCCGCACTTGTGTTAGTGTTGAAAAACCACTTTTCGCACTTGTGTTGGTGCAGGAAACCACTTTTGCACTTGTATTAGTTTGGAAAAAACACTTTTTGCACTTGTGATAGTGTTGAAAAAACACTTTTCGCACTTGTGTTAGTGTTGAAAAACCACTTTTCGCACTTGTGTTGGTGCAGGAAACCACTTTTGCACTTGTATTAGTGTGGAAAAAACACTTTTTGCACTTGTGATAGTGTTGAAAAACCACTTTTCGCACTTGTGTTAGTGTTTAAAAACCACTTTTCGCACTTGTGTTAGTGTTGAAAAACCACTTTTCGCACTTGTGTTGGTGCAGGAAACCACTTTTGCACTTGTATTAGTGTGGAAAAACCACTTTTCGCACTTGTGTTAGTGTTGAAAAACCACTTTTCGCACTTGTGTTAGTGTTGAAAAACCACTTTTCGCACTTGTGTTGGTGCAGGAAACCACTTTTGCACTTGTATTAGTGTGGAAAAACCACTTTTCGCACTTGTGTTAGTGTTGAAAAACCACTTTTCGCACTTGTGTTGGTGCAGGAAACCACTTTTGCACTTGTATTAGTTTGGAAAAACCACTTTTCGCAGTTGTGATAGTGTTGAAAAACCACTTTTCACACTTGTGTTAGTGTTGAAAAACCACTTTCCGCACTTGTGTTAGTGTTGAAAAACCACTTTTCGCACTTGTGTTGGTGCAGGAAACCACTTTTGCACTTGTATTAGTGTGGAAAAAACACTTTTTGCACTTGTGATAGTGTTGAAAAACCACTTTTCGCACTTGTGTTAGTGTTGAAAAACCACTTTTCGCACTTGTGTTGGTGCAGGAAACCACTTTTGCACTTGTATTAGTGTGGAAAAAACACTTTTTGCACTTGTGATAGTGTTGAAAAACCACTTTTCGCACTTGTGTTAGTGTTGAAAAACCACTTTTCGCACTTGTGTTGGTGCAGGAAACCACTTTTGCACTTGTATTAGTGTGCAAAAAACACTTTTTGCACTTGTGATAGTGTTGAAAAACCACTTTCCGCACTTGTGTTAGTGTTGAAAAACCAATTTTCGCACTTGTGTTGGTGCAGGAAACCACTTTTGCACTTGTATTAGTGTGGAAAAAATACTTTTCGCACTTGTGTTAGTGTTGAAAAACCACTTTTCGCACTTGTGTTAGTGTTGAAAAACCACTTTTTGCACTTGTGTTGGTGCAGGAAACCACTTTTGCACTTGTATTAGTGTGGAAAAAACACTTTTTGCACTTGTGATAGTGTTGAAAAACCACTTTTCGCACTTGTGTTAGTGTTGAAAAACCACTTTTGCGCACTTGTGTTGGTGCAGGAAACCACTTTTGCACTTGTATTAGTGTGGAAAAAACACTTTTTGCACTTGTGATAGTGTTGAAAAACCACTTTTCGCACTTGTGTTGGTGCAGGAAACCACTTTTGCACTTGTATTAGTGTGGAAAAAACACTTTTTGCACTTGTGATAGTGTTGAAAAACCACTTTTTGCACTTGTGTTAGTGTTGAAAAACCACTTTTCGCACTTGTGTTAGTGTTGAAAAACCACTTTTTGCACTTGTGTTGGTGCAGGAAACCACTTTTGCACTTGTATTAGTGTGGAAAAAACACTTTTTGCACTTCTGATAGTGTTGAAAAACCACTTTTCGCACTTGTGTTAGTGTTGAAAAACCACTTTCCGCACTTGTGTTAGTGTTGAAAAACCACTTTTCGCACTTGTGTTGGTGCAGGAAACCACTTTTGCACTTGTATTAGTTTGGAAAAAACACTTTTTGCACTTGTGATAGTGTTGAAAAAACACTTTTCGCACTTGTGTTAGTGTTGAAAAACCACTTTTCGCACTTGTGTTGGTGCAGGAAACCACTTTTGCACTTGTATTAGTGTGGAAAAAACACTTTTTGCACTTGTGATAGTGTTGAAAAACCACTTTTCGCACTTGTGTTAGTGTTTAAAAACCACTTTTCGCACTTGTGTTAGTGTTGAAAAACCACTTTTCGCACTTGTGTTGGTGCAGGAAACCACTTTTGCACTTGTATTAGTGTGGAAAAACCACTTTTCGCACTTGTGTTAGTGTTGAAAAACCACTTTTCGCACTTGTGTTAGTGTTGAAAAACCACTTTTCGCACTTGTGTTGGTGCAGGAAACCACTTTTGCACTTGTATTAGTGTGGAAAAACCACTTTTCGCACTTGTGTTAGTGTTGAAAAACCACTTTTCGCACTTGTGTTGGTGCAGGAAACCACTTTTGCACTTGTATTAGTTTGGAAAAACCACTTTTCGCAGTTGTGATAGTGTTGAAAAACCACTTTTCGCACTTGTGTTAGTGTTGAAAAACCACTTTCCGCACTTGTGTTAGTGTTGAAAAACCACTTTTCGCACTTGTGTTGGTGCAGGAAACCACTTTTGCACTTGTATTAGTGTGGAAAAAACACTTTTTGCACTTGTGATAGTGTTGAAAAACCACTTTTCGCACTTGTGTTAGTGTTGAAAAACCACTTTTCGCACTTGTGTTGGTGCAGGAAACCACTTTTGCACTTGTATTAGTGTGGAAAAAACACTTTTTGCACTTGTGATAGTGTTGAAAAACCACTTTTCGCACTTGTGTTAGTGTTGAAAAACCACTTTTCGCACTTGTGTTGGTGCAGGAAACCACTTTTGCACTTGTATTAGTGTGCAAAAAACACTTTTTGCACTTGTGATAGTGTTGAAAAACCACTTTCCGCACTTGTGTTAGTGTTGAAAAACCAATTTTCGCACTTGTGTTGGTGCAGGAAACCACTTTTGCACTTGTATTAGTGTGGAAAAAATACTTTTCGCACTTGTGTTAGTGTTGAAAAACCACTTTTCGCACTTGTGTTAGTGTTGAAAAACCACTTTTTGCACTTGTGTTGGTGCAGGAAACCACTTTTGCACTTGTATTAGTGTGGAAAAAACACTTTTTGCACTTGTGATAGTGTTGAAAAACCACTTTTCGCACTTGTGTTAGTGTTGAAAAACCACTTTTGCGCACTTGTGTTGGTGCAGGAAACCACTTTTGCACTTGTATTAGTGTGGAAAAAACACTTTTTGCACTTGTGATAGTGTTGAAAAACCACTTTTCGCACTTGTGTTGGTGCAGGAAACCACTTTTGCACTTGTATTAGTGTGGAAAAAACACTTTTTGCACTTGTGATAGTGTTGAAAAACCACTTTTCGCACTTGTGTTAGTGTTGAAAAACCACATTCCGCACTTGTGTTAGTGTTGAAAAACCACTTTTCACACTTGTGTTGGTGCAGGAAACCACTTTTGCACTTGTATTAGTGTGGAAAAAACACTTTTTGCACTTGTGATAGTGTTGAAAAACCACTTTTTGCACTTGTGTTAGTGTTGAAAAACCACTTTTCGCACTTGTGTTAGTGTTGAAAAACCACTTTTTGCACTTGTGTTGGTGCAGGAAACCACTTTTGCACTTGTATTAGTGTGGAAAAAACACTTTTTGCACTTCTGATAGTGTTGAAAAACCACTTTTCGCACTTGTGTTAGTGTTGAAAAACCACTTTCCGCACTTGTGTTAGTGTTGAAAAACCACTTTTCGCACTTGTGTTGGTGCAGGAAACCACTTTTGCACTTGTATTAGTTTGGAAAAAACACTTTTTGCACTTGTGATAGTGTTGAAAAAACACTTTTCGCACTTGTGTTAGTGTTGAAAAACCACTTTTCGCACTTGTGTTAGTGTTGAAAAACCACTTTTTGCACTTGTGTTGGTGCAGGAAACCACTTTTGCACTTGTATTAGTGTGGAAAAACCACTTTTCGCACTTGTGTTAGTGTTGAAAAACCACTTTTCGCACTTGTGTTAGTGTTGAAAAACCACTTTTCGCACTTGTGTTGGTGCAGGAAACCACTTTTGCACTTGTATTAGTGTGGAAAAACCACTTTTCGCACTTGTGTTAGTGTTGAAAAACCACTTTTCGCACTTGTGTTGGTGCAGGAAACCACTTTTGCACTTGTATTAGTGTGGAAAAACCACTTTTCGCAGTTGTGTTAGTGTTGAAAAACCACTTTTCGCACTTGTGTTAGTGTTGAAAAACCACTTTCCGCACTTGTGTTAGTGTTGAAAAACCACTTTTCGCACTTGTGTTGGTGCAGGAAACCACTTTTGCACTTGTGTTAGTGTGGAAAAAACACTTTTTGCACTTGTGATAGTGTTGAAAAACCACTTTTCGCACTTGTGTTAGTGTTGAAAAACCACACTCCGCACTTGTGTTAGTGTTGAAAAACCACTTTTCGCACTTGTGTTGGTGCAGGAAACCACTTTTGCACTTGTATTAGTGTGGAAAAAACACTTTTTGCACTTGTGATAGTGTTGAAAAACCACTTTTCGCACTTGTGTTAGTGTTGAAAAACCACTTTTCGCACTTGTGTTGGTGCAGGAAACCACTTTTGCACTTGTATTAGTGTGGAAAAAACACTTTTCGCACTTGTGTTAGTGTTGAAAAACCACTTTTCGCACTTGGGTTAGTGTTGAAAAACCACTTTTCGCACTTGTGTTGGTGCAGGAAACCACTTTTGCACTTGTATTAGTGTGGAAAAAACACTTTTTGCACTTGTGATAGTGTTGAAAAACCACTTTTCGCACTTGTGTTAGTGTTGAAAAACGACTTTTCGCACTTGTGTTAGTGTTGAAAAACCACTTTTCGCACTGTGTTGGTGCAGGAAACCACTTTTGCACTTGTATTAGTGTGGAAAAACCACTTTTCGCACTTGTGTTAGTGTTGAAAAACCACTTTTCGCACTTGTGTTAGTGTTGAAAAACCACTTTTCGCACTTGTGTTGGTGCAGGAAACCACTTTTGCACTTGTATTAGTGTGGAAAAAATACTTTTTGCACTTGTGATAGTGTTGAAAAACCACTTTTCGCACTTGTGTTAGTGTTGAAAAACCACTTTCCGCACTTGTGTTAGTGTTGAAAAACCACTTCTCGCACTTGTGTTGGTGCAGGAAACCACTTTTGCACTTGTATTAGTGTGGAAAAAACACTTTTTGCACTTGTGATAGTGTTGAAAAACCACTTTTCGCACATGTGTTAGTGTTGAAAAACCACTTTCCGCACTTGTGTTAGTGTTGAAAAACCACTTTTCGCACTTGTTTTGGTGCAGGAAACCACTTTTGCACTTGTATTAGTGTGGAAAAAACACTTTTTGCTCTTGTGATAGTGTTGAAAAACCACTTTTCGCACTTGTGTTAGTGTTGAAAAACCACTTTTCGCACTTGTGTTTGTGCAGGAAACCACTTTTGCACGTGTATTAGTGTGGAAAAAACACTTTTCGCACTTGTGTTAGTGTTGAAAAACCACTTTTCGCACTTGTGTTAGTGTTGAAAAACCACTTTTCGCACTTGTGTTGGTACAGGAAACCACTTTTGCACTTGTATGAGTGTGGAAAAACCACTTTTCGCACTTGTGTTAGTGTTGAAAAACCACTTTTCGCACTTGTGTTTGTGCAGGAAACCACTTTTGCACTTGTATTAGTGTGGAAAAACCACTTTTCGCACTTGTGTTAGTGTTGAAAAACCACTTTTTGCACTTGTGTTAGTGTTGAAAAACCACTTTTTGCACTTGTGTTGGTGCAGGAAACCACTTTTACACTTGTATTAGTGTTGAAAAGCCACTTTTCGCACTTGTGTTAGTGTTGAAAAACCACTTTTCGCACTTGTGTTAGTGTTGAAAAACCACTTTTCGCACTTGTGTTTGTGCAGGAAACCACTTTTGCACTTGTATTAGTGTGGAAAAAACACTTTTCGCACTTTTGTTAGTGTTGAAAAACCACTTTTCGCACTTGTGTTAGTGTTGAAAAACACTTTTCGCACTTGTGTTGGTGCAGGAAACCACTTTTGCACTTGTATTAGTGTGGAAAAAACACTTTTTGCCCTCGTGATAGTAGGTGATAAATGTTGCTTCTGGGACACCTCCGTTTAACATGGGAAATCCCTATCTAATGTCATTTACCCCCTTGTCTTTTTCAAAAATCATAAACACCTCTATTTCTCCCTCTATGAACCTATAATCCTTCTCACCTTATGAACCTATAATCCTTATAGCCTTATGAACCTATGATTTTCTTCCTTTATGAACCTATAATCCTTCTAGCCTTAGGAACCTATGATTTTCTTCCTTTATGAACCTATAATCCTTCTCACCTCCACTCTTTAGTCTGGCTCATACTTGGTTCTATCATTTATGGCGAAACATTGCATCATCTTTTGTTGAGCCAGTTGCCAACGTGGCACAGGAAATGACAGCCTTGCCAATGACTCAGCCTTGCCTATAAAGGCTCTAACCACACCTTGCTTTTTTAAACACACGTTATGTTTCTCTGGAGGATGGAGGATGAAGCTTTATCAGAAGACAGGTAAGTTTTTTTGTTCTCACGATTAATTATTCATTGTCTTATATGGAACATCATTAACAGCCTCTCAATAATTATTGTTTTTTCTCTTTTACAGTGTATCTTTATCAAAGCTTGTGATTGATGTTGAAAATGAATGCAATGATTTTCACCAACAAAGGAAGGAGTTGAATGAAACGCTTACAGAATTCACTGAAGTTCGGAGGGGTCTTCATAATGAGATGGTTGAGTGTTTAGAAAGCCTCTCTCACCCGTTAATATTCTCCAAGGTTGTCTCAACAACAGAACCAATGACTGACAACGAATTAAACACCTTGTTTGAAATTCTATGCGAGAGGTAAGAGATATAATTAATTATTCACAAACTTCAATCCATTAATTTTCTCCTTTTTATCAAAGTTGGTGGTTGAATAACTGTGTGTTAAAGGAGCAGCTGGTTGCAAAGTGAGCTGTGTGTTATTTCCTTTAACTAACTGTTTGTTTTATTCCAGCATGAAAAACCAACCAAGCAACATGAAGTTTGATGGAACCCAGGGATTTCACAACTTCGACGACCGGAGGAGTGTCAACCCATTTCCTGCTCATGTGAGTTGTTTGGAAAAATGGAGTTTCTCATTTATGGTCCTAGACTGCCCTCATGTGGTTTTGGGATGACACGGCAGGCAAATACTGTGTTTGGTGAATTTAAATTAAAATCCCTTTTGTGCCTTGCAGACACAAAAGAAATTGGTGAAGCCAACATGGGAGACAACATTATGTTGGATTGCCTTGGAAGAAACTGAATTTATGGAAGAAACTGAATTTATACCTCGTGAAAAATGTTTTATGATAATTTTTATGTTTTTAATGTTATTTAATAATTTTGATTTTATTACTGTATTTATACCACAATATACCTTGGAAGAAACTGAATTTATGGAAGAAACTGAATTTATACCTCGTGAAAAATGTTTTATGATAATTTTTATGTTTTTAATGTTATTTAATAATTTTGATTTTATTACTGTCTTTATATCACATGATACCTTGGAAGAAACTGAATTTATGGAAGAAACTGAATTTATACCTCGTGAAAAATGTTTTATTATAATTTTTATGTTTTTAATGTTATTTAATAATTTTGATTTTATTCGCTTTGTCCAGAATTATTTAATTCTTAATTACAAAAAGAGAATAAAGGAAAAAAAGATGGGAAGATGCACCCCCACCCTTGATCCCCCCTCATCCCACCCCTCACCTCCCCTTGTGTGTGTGGGGAAGGTGGGGGTGGGATGAGGGGGGATCAAGGGTGGGGGAGCACAGGGGTGGGGGATGATGGGTGTGGTCTGTGTGGGTGTGGTCTGTGTGGGTGTGGTCTGTGTGGGTGTGGTCTGTGTGGGTGTGGTCTGTGTGGGCGGGGTCTGTGTGGGCATGGTCTGTGTGGGCGGGGTTTGTGGGTGGGGTCTGTGTGGGTGTGGCTTATGATTTTTATTTATTTATTTAATTTTTTTATTACTACTAATTAAATTAGCTAATCTGGGTGGATGAAAGTATGGATGGTTGTTGTTTAATGAATTATCAGTGTTGTAATTCTTGTGAGTAAAATGAACCCAAGATTTATTCCCAATTCATATCATATAATTTGTAAGTCCAAGGCATAGTATCCATTACATCAATGATTTTGAATAATTCATTAGTCCATCTCTTTGTATAACCTTTCTCAAAATGACTTTTCCATCTGTATATTCTTACAATATCACCAACTTTGAACTTGGGCTTTCTCAAATTAATCTCCTTTTCATATTCTAATTTTGTAAATGTTTCTGATGGTTTTGATTTTGTTGATGAATGAACTGTATTATTGTAATTATCTACAATATCCTGAATAAAATACACCCATTTTTGGGAACCGAGTTGTGTGAATTTTTTATATAATTTCTCTTTTAAAGTACGATTAAAACGCTCAATAACAACTGCTTTTCCTTCATTAAAGGTGCTGTATAATTTAATACCCTCCCCCTTAAGAAATTTCATAAATATTTTGTTATAGAACTCTGTTCCCTCATCGGTCCACAGTTTCTTTGGTTTTCTTTTACTTTTATTAAATATCTGTTGGAAGGCTAACATCAGAGTATAACCTCTCTTGTTTTTCAAAGGAACAACCCAAACAAATCTACTCCTCAAATCAATAACGGTTAAAGCATACTTGTATCCCTTATCATTTTTTAGTTCGATTAAATCAGCGGACCATATGTGGTCGGTGTATTTAGAATAAACTTTCCTTCTTTTAAACTTTGTGATTATAGGTTTATGTAATTCATCAGCCAAAAGCTCCTCAGTCTTGATGACATCATTAGAGCCTAATAGTTTTTTGAGGGTGAATAACCAAGGCCAAGTTTCAATTTAACATTTATCAAATTTCTCACAATAAACCTATCAACCTTCTCTCTCAACGTTGGATTTTGTATCAAAGACAAATTATACAACATTTCTCTGTCGGCTTTATGTTTTTCAGTCAACGTAGTGGTTTCCCCATAAGCAATATCATGCTTCATACACACTTCGTCAACCCTATTTGTAGGTTTAGACCAAGGTTTAGGATTGTCAGCCTCATCTAATCTTTTATCCAGGTTTGTTCCAGGACCACAGAAAGAATATCCAGGTAGATGTAGTTCCCCTGGAATTCCAGTTGTTGTAAATTTACTTCCTGACAAAAACTTTTGTATGTCTCCTCCACTTTTAGGAGAGATGAATTGGCACTTTTTAGAGCCACACACTTGACATATTTCTTTTTGATAAACTCTATTATTTTTAGCTTTAACAAAGGAGATATTTTTAGATTTAGTTTTCTTTTTACATTTGAGACAATAACTCATATTTATTTATGAGAAAAAGTCCTACATAGTGCCAAAGCCTTTTGGGTTTTCAACATATACATTTCTATCTTGATTTTTAAAACATAAAGAATCCTTAGGAATGCCTTCACTCTCTCCTCCATTTATTTACAAATAAAACTAACTAAAGTCAATAACACCAACATCATCAACTATATGTTGTATATCTGCTCTCTGAATTTATTATAGCAAATTTAAAAACCAATATCTTCATAAGAGTCATTAGTTCTTTATTTTCCTCTTCGGTGCGTTGAGATTGATTTATTTGTCGTAATAACTTCAATCTTTCATTAATCTCAGGAATGGTCATATTTTTATATTTTTCCCCCCTCTCTCTTTCCTCCCTCTCCTCCTCCTCCTTTTTCTCCCTTTCCTCCCTCTCCTCCTTCTCCTTTTTCTCCCTTTCATCCTTCTCCTCCTTCTCCTTTTTCTCCCTCTCCTCCTTCTCCCTTTCCTCCTTCTCCTCCTTCTCTCTTTCCTCCTTCTCTTCTTCAACTCCTTCCTCCTTCTCTTCTTCAACTCCTTCCTCATCCCTTGCTACCCTTGAGCTTGAGCCCCAAAGAATATTATACATATACTCATCTGGATTTTGAGATATTCTTGTATCTATAATTATTTTTCTCATAATAGGATACCAATAAGATTTGTTGACGATTTCTAAAAGAGTTTTATATTTCATAACTTTGAGAAGTTCATTTTTATTTCATATTTTAAACAAGTCTCTATTTGTGGGTTTAGCAATATCAGTATAAGGCCAGTTTTTAATGACAAAATTTCCATGTATATGCTCCAAATCATAAGGTATGTAATACCGAGCACCCTTTTCTTGTAGGTATCCCTGAATACAAAAATTATAATTCTCTTGTAGTCTTTTTCCTGCCATTTATGTATCAGAAATATATGTGAGATTAATATTATAACAGGTAATACCACCCCATCTTCCCACTACCAAATCGGTTTGTATTCCTCGGCTTTCTATCCTTATCTCATTACCTTCCTTCTTTGTCATGCAAACCATCCCTATACTATCATATATTTTTCTTTTCTTAAAACCATGTATTTGTTGTTTACTAATTGTACTTCCACATAAATCCTTATCCTCACCAAGCGGATAATATTCTTCTTTACGAGACTGATTCAAATCATGTAGGTCTTCTAAGTTTATTGAAAAATACCAATTATACCCTAAATCAGGCATATCATACCCCCATTTATTGATTCGCATATTAACTATATGTCCTTCTTTATAAAATTCAATTGTAAGCAGATAGTTAAATTGAATGAGGAAAGGTGTATGGTCAGTATAACCGGGTGTTGTGGTTGTAAATTTTACTTGTTTAACAAAACGTGCTGTTTTCTTTAAAAATATATATTGTGATAAATCACTAAATCTAATTAAGTCATTCGCATCTGTCGGGTTTGGATAATTGATTAAGTTATAAGTATTCTTCATATTAATATTTTTACTTACACTATATTTTTGTCGTTCAGCCTGTGCCTTTGTATAATAATTTGATAAATCAATATCCTGAGAGGATTTTCCAAAGATAGAACCATCTTTTCCAACATAAGTCATTTATATTAGATTTAAAATGATATCATAAAAATTTTCATTATTGTTGAGTTGAAATAATACATATTGTTGCGGACGCGGTTAAAGATGTCATTTTACCGAGCGGTTGGTATTGCCGCGACCGAACAGTTATTCCCCGATTAGAACCCGATTCCACCCAAACGTTGGCCGGATCGCACCGCAGCTGCTCAATGAGGGAAAAGACTAAAACGACGAATGCAAAGAGGAAGACGAAGGCAAAGAAAGGTTTGGAAATACTACTAAATTTATTTACTATTTTCACACATAAGCAAAAAGAAAGCAGTCACGTTTATTTACAGCACATAAGACGCAGGTGACACAGTGAAAATACTAGCTTACCTACAGTCTTAATTAACCCAGGACAGAACAAACAAAAGACAGACTCACGCGGGGAATGATGACAGGAATCGCAGGAGGTGGATGGCTGGAGGTGAATGCTTGGTGGAGCCAACGCAGAGCTTGGTGGAGCCTTGGTGGAGGTGAATGCTTGGTGGAGCCAACGCGGAGCTTGGTGGAGCCTTGGTGGAGGTGAATGCTTGGTGGAGCCAACGCGGAGCTTGGTGGAGGTGAACGCTTGGTGGAGCCAACGCGGCTGGTGGGGGGTTGGTGTGACGGGTTCTCTCTCCTTCCCTCACAAGCTTCAGGACTCTTTCTCTCTCTTTCTTAGTCCCACCCAGTCCAAAAACTTCCTCTCTTGCTTAGTCCAACTCAAGGCCTTTCTGTCTTCTGATCTCCTCCCTCCTCGACTCTCTCTGGGGGCCTCTGCCTCGGGTTATATAAGCCCCACCCTTGACCCTTTTGCGAACCTCCCCAAAACGTTCTCTCTCCGCCCTCTAAAGCCAACCCCTCGTTCGGGGTTGGTCGGCAAGGGCTGGTTCACTCCTCCCCTCTATGACGAGGTGGGGACCCGCCTTTCTTCCCCAACCCTGCCTCGTGGTCAATGGCGGCAATTGGAGCGGAGGTAGTTTCCAATCGACCAAAAGGGGGAATGGAGGTTTTGGGAATGGGAATGAAGGGAATCTATCTCTTTCACTTGGTGCAATGGAGTACTTCTATTAATGGGAGACACAGCCTTACCCTAAAACACAGAATAAGATATAACTATCGAACAGGGGTATTCTATGATTGGCTGACGTGTATGCTTGTGGACTAATTATGGGACGCCCTTTTGACCTTTACACAGCTCCGGAGGCAGGAGGCGCAGAATAACCAATAATAATAATAATAAAGCACACAATCAAAAAAACAGTCCTCATACCCGCAACACTGCACCCTCCTCCTCTTAGGCACGTCCCGGGCCTACAACTTTTATTTAGTGTGACACGTAGGTGTAGTTCCCTCTACTTTTAACCTGACCCTGAGTGCGACAGTTTTTAAAACATAAATAAATGTGTCCCGCTGCTCCATTGCACCCTGCCTAACAGACTTACGCCCACAGTTAACCGAATTGCGGAATGGTCTTCAAACTATACATTGACGGTGGGGAGCATTATTTACAATGACTCTGCCTTTATTTACAAGACTAACCCAGGACCTGTAATTGTTCTTTCTGGGGGGGAGACAGTCTGCTCTGCATCAATGCACCATTAAAGCACCCAAAAACGCACCAATACACACCCAAGCACCAATCGGTGCAGTCACCATTGTTCAAGAAAATAAAACCAACAACCCCTAACCCTGCAGGTGATCTCTTGCTCTTCGGCTCCCTCTGCTGGTTATTATTATTGTCTTCCAGTTGTTGTCATTCTTTCATTTTCTTACTGGCGGCCTATTTGTATTAAAACTTGCACCCAATGTGTCCTTTTTTTTTTTTTTTTTTTTATGGACCACAGGGCCGACTACGTGTGGTTCACCTGTGGGGCATCGGTGCCCTGTGGCCCAGGTCCGCCAGCAAGATTTCGGGCCCTCATGGCCGGTTCCAGCAGAGGGGCCATGCCACAACCCATGGGGTCCATCAGTGGTGCTCGGCCACAGGCATGTGGTCCATAATGTGGTGCATCGATGCAGACAGCTGGTTCTGAGAGTGCCGGGCGCACAATGGCCGACTCACGCACGCTCCCCTCGGCGCCCAATGGCGCACAGGTCATGTGGGAGACAAAAGAGACAAATGAGCGAGGGGTAAGGTCACAAGGGTACACATCAATAAGGCAATGCAAGGCGAAATGCGTACGGAGAGCGAAGTGAGAAAGCTAGTCCCTACCGTACGTCACCCCCCTGTCACCTACACTACCCTTGCCCTTACCCCATATGTACAAAATCTACACATTACCAATCCGTCGCTACTGTCACGTCTCCCCATATTTCCTCTATACCAAATTCGTCACCACAATCCCTCTAACCAAAATTTGCCATCACCCAATTCATCATCAATCCTCATAAGGAGGAAGAGATGGAACATCAAGCACAATGTCACACCCACGTCATGATGCGTCTCACATTCCAAACATTTGCACAGTAAAAAATAATCAAAACATGGCATGGTGTGGAGTACCTGTCACCTCAGGTGAGTGGATGCAGATGGTGCGAGGAGACTTCCTAATCCTAACTATCCTCTAAATGACATTAACACACTTTACACTACCCGGGGTCTCTCCCTGCCAATCCATTGGCCAACTTACACTATGGGTTCTAAAAACCAAATTCCCATTGACCAAACTGTGGTGCTTCTCAATTTGGGATCTCACTCCCCCGATTCATCTCCCGGTGCCCTTGCACAATTTCTGGGCTGTGACGTGTAGCTCTCCCAGCAGGTCTACCCACCTGCACACCTCCACCACTGCAGTTGCCTCCCGAGCTTACCTAGCTCCTCACCCTAACCTATCTAACTGGGGAAGGCCCCTCCTGGCTCTGTCACCCCTTGGTGCCCTCTGGCACTGGGCTACCCGGGTCTGTCCTCCGGATCCTCGGGCCCCATCCACAACAACTACCGGCTCCCAGAGCCCACCTGCGGCCTCACCTGGCCGACATCCTCACAGTGGTGGAGTGCCCAAACCAACTACACACACTAACAGGCTACACGCCCAGCCATTTCCACAACACTAATGCACCCATCCAAATACCATTCTCTCACCCGCACCACAGATGCCAATATCCAACCACAATTTACCTGTACCCTCTACCTAACACTTACACTACCCGCCCCGGGTAACCGTGATGGGGATCCACTCTTCCCCCATTCACACCTTCGCACCATCCACTCCACTCCATAGTTTCCACCATACTCACTCCACGACCATCCATTCCCATACTCCATATACTATTTATTCCATACACCTGTTCTCCATTCACCTGTCGTTGCACACCTGTGCAATCATACCTGGTGCCACCTGCACCCTCCTTTCTTCCTGGACCATTTGGTCATCACAATACACAATCACCTTCACTCACTCATCCACTGCTCCATCCACCTGTTCAGTTGCACACCTGTGCAATCACACCTGTTCAATCCTCAAACACACGGCATCATCTCATCTACCTGTTGCCCTGCTAACCTAGTGCTCCCCGTCTTCCCTTTAAACTAAGCACATACCACGTCATTATCATCCACTCTAATCTACCTGCGTCCCCACTACAGGTATCATTGTCACTAACTAATCTTAACGTCACCTAATGTCATCTTCGCTAGATCCCTACACACGATATCCTAACCCACCCGGGCTAGTTTCACTGCCATCAACCCCATAAGCTAGTGCTCCTTTGCCCCCCCCCCCCCTGTGAGGGATGGTGGATTGCCCATCCCACCACATCGGGGAGGTCCCACTATCAATTTTGCTCACCCAATTTCCACAAATCAAAAATTTTCCAATTACTGCCAATTCTATTCACTTTTCTAAATTTCGTATCAAAACACTATCACTATCACCATCATCACAGTCCACTATATCCTAGCCTCGGTGCGTCATGACATCAATAAACTCGGCTTCGCAAAGCCGAGCAATGAATTTGGGTGGTTTGATCACCTGCAGGTTGAATCCGTCCGGCTTTCGGTTCAAGGGAGGTGGTTTGGTTGGGCCGAGATTCCACGCACCATCTCGGCGCGGCACCTTGCGGTCCCGGGCCCGATGGCTCAATCTCCCCCGGTCGGAACCCCGTCCCCGCGAGGGGGCACCGTTCCGCTTCCTCCCACTCGCCCTTGAACCGGACCGGTCGCCTGGCCCGACCAGGCCCGGACTCGACCGTGCGGGGCGGGGCGAAGCCCGAATCGGCAACGACGCTTCGAAGAGAAGCGACGCAGCATCGATCCGCGCCGGGCCTCGCACCCAACAAAGCACACCGCGCCCCGAGTGCTCGCATCGGCTATCCGTCGCCCTAACCGCTAACCCGGTGACCGTCGATGCTTCACTTGCATGCTCACACGCATACGCTACCCCTTTCACCCTCACAAAACCCGGCGTTCCAACGCCGTTCGTACATTCCACCAACGCTCTCCCTGTTACACACCACACCTCTCGCGCACACCTCGGTCCACACCTCTCCTCCGTTACGTCCTCCGTAACACTCACCATGGGCGTGCACTCTTGCATCCACCCACTAACGCGCTCACATGGGCTCTCCCACACCCACGCTACCACTAACTCAGGTGTGCTTCCTCGCACACCCTCGACCATTCCAAACGTGCATTCTCGCACCCGCTCCACCACCAACTCACTCCTCGTGTCACACTCCGTACACCCCGACGTGCATTCTCGCTCGCACTCGGTTTCACTCCCACACTTTATAACACACCCACTCGCCGACGCACACTTTTTCCTCACACGCGTGCCATTTCCACTCACACGGGACCCTTTACCAACACCCGGGTGCCATATCGATCCCAATCGCGCGACAATTCTTTTGTCGCTAAACATCCTCTTACAAAATCTCCCCGCACAATACACAGCACGTCTCACCTTCGGGGTTCTTCTTCCTCCCTGCACCAAAACATGCAAACTCTTTATTTGGTTAGTGCGTACATCATCATGATTTGAGCAGGGACTTTGCACATTTTCCATTTCTCCCTGCAATTCCCAGGCTACCTCCGTCATCTCTTCAATTTTAATTCCCAGCACTGCTTTTTCTTTATTCACCTCGACGACCACTGGCTTTAATAAAATTCCCTCTACCTCATCGGTCGCCGGCTTTTCCAAACCCCGTGTCGCGATTTCTACCCCCGTCATTGTACCCGCGCTTTCCTCCGCTTCGCTCAACCAGCGCTTCTCGACCCGCGTTGCCTCCTCGTGCACCCCTGGGACCCCCTCGCCCACCATGCGATCCATGGTCTCCCTACATCCTTGCATGCGGTCACCCATTCTGTTCGCAATTTTGCCGATTCGCTCCATTTTGCTTCCTAGCCTCTCAAATTTAGCTTCTAGCCATTCCCCCATTTCTCCCATTTTGCCCCCCATTTCGCCCCCCAATCGCTCACTATCAGCCCTCACTCCGTCCCTCATTACCCCCATTTGGCCCTCCAATCGCTCACTCTGAGCCTCCATCCGGTTCCCCATTTTGGCTTCTAATCGCCCCCCCTGAGCATCCATTTTTGCCATCATTTGAATCATAAAGACTCGCATGTACTCTGGCATCTCTGGCTCGGCTGCCGCGACCACGTGCGCAGCGCAATTTGATGCTGCTACGGTCACAGGCGCGGCAAAATTTGGTGCCGCTACAACCACGTGCGTGAGGACGCCATTTTGTGCGTCTGATACTCCCTCAACCACCTCCTCCATATACATTACCCCGAGGTCCTGGGTTACTCCTAACCCCTCCTCGAGCTCACCCACCGGCATCCGATCGCCTTGACCAGCCATGGCGCGATTTCAAAATTCGGGTTTTCCTTTTAAAACACAACAATTTCCAACTGCTTGTAATTTTGAGCGCGTTAAGCGCGCTTCGGGCCTCGTATCCCACTCCTCGACACCAATTGTTGCGGACGCGGTTAAAGATGTTATTTTACCGAGCGGTTGGTATTGCCGCGACCGAACAGTTATTCCCCGATTAGAACCCCATTCCACCCAAACGTTGGCCGGATCGCACCGCGGCTGCTCAATGAGGGAAAAGACTAAAACGACGAATGCAAAGAGGAAGACGAAGGCAAAGAAAGGTTTGGAAATACTACTAAATTTATTTACTATTTACACACATAAGCAAAAAGAAAGCAGTCACGTTTATTTACAGCACATAAGACACAGGTGACACAGTGAAAATACTAGCTTACCTACAGTCTTAATTAACCCAGGACAGAACAAACAAAAGACAGACTCACGCGGGGAATGATGACAGGAATCGCAGGAGGTGGATGGCTGGAGGTGAATGCTTGGTGGAGCCAACGCGGAGCTTGGTGGAGCCTTGGTGGAGGTGAACGCTTGGTGGAGCCAACGCGGAGCTTGGTGGAGCCTTGGTGGAGGTGAACGCTTGGTGGAGCCAACGCGGAGCTTGGTGGAGCTTTGGTGGAGGTGAACGCTTGGTGGAGCCTACGCGGCTGGTGGGGGGTTGGTGTGACGGGTTCTCTCTCCTTCCCTCACAAGCTTCAGGACTCTTTCTCTCTCTTTCTTAGTCCCACCCAGTCCAAAAACTTCCTCTCTTGCTTAGTCCAACTCAAGGCCTTTCTGTCTTCTGATCTCCTCCCTCCTCGACTCTCTCTGGGGGCCTCTGCCTCGGGTTATATAAGCCCCACCCTTGACCCTTTTGCGAACCTCCCCAAAACGTTCTCTCTCCGCCCTCTAAAGCCAACCCCTCGTTCGGGGTTGGTCGGCAAGGGCTGGTTCACTCCTCCCCTCTATGACGAGGTGGGGACCCGCCTTTCTTCCCCAACCCTGCCTCGTGGTCAATGGCGGCAATTGGAGCGGAGGTAGTTTCCAATCGACCAAAAGGGGGAATGGAGGTTTTGGGAATGGGAATGAAGGGAATCTATCTCTTTCACTTGGTGCAATGGAGTACTTCTATTAATGGGAGACACAGCCTTACCCTAAAACACAGAATAAGATATAACTATCGAACAGGGGTATTCTATGATTGGCTGACGTGTATGCTTGTGGACTAATTATGGGACGCCCTTTTGACCTTTACACAGCTCCGGAGGCAGGAGGCGCAGAATAACCAATAATAATAATAATAAAGCACACAATCAAAAAAACAGTCCTCATATCCGCAACAATATAAACATAATTGACCACAACATTTAGAATTAATTTCTTGAACTTGAAATGTTTGATAAACACCATTCTGTAAGAATTGTATTACTTCAACAGGCGGTGGCATACCATAACTATCAAAATAATATTTATCCTGACTATTATGAATACAAACCCAATGAGAACCATTCTGTGTGTCTAAATTCATAATAATATTCATTGTATTCTTGGACAACTTTTTTAATTCATCTCTCATACAAATAACCACATTATCAATTTTTTGTTTTTTACAATATTTACTAAGTTCTATATTTGACGTTGTATTCTTTCCAAATTGTTTAAACCATTTATCCATTTATTTATGAGAAAGATATAACCCATTACCCCTTTTAGTTAGTTTAACACCCGCTTGAGCGATAGAGGAAAGCATATCTCCAACTAACAATCTAGCTTTATCAGGTAGACTTTCAAGTTTTTGAGCAAAATCCACAATTACGCCACTTCCACTAATTTGTTTCTCCAACTCCTTGTTATGTCTTTCCAATTCTTTTTGAGCTTTTAGTTGTGCCTTCCTTTCGTTAGCAGTTTTTACCGCTGCTGAAATACCACCAGTCAATGCTCCCGCCGCACTTAAACCAGCAAATAAAGGAATTAGAAACGGGAGAAATCCTCCCTCTTGTATTGAATATTTCTTTTTGCCCCATAGGTTTTGTTTTGTCATTTTAATTTTAAGTGAACCAGCATCATTTAGTGTTTTTACCTGCTCTCTTGTGAGTAAAACATCAATTCTTACTGCTCCTTTTCTTTGAATTGTGTTAACGTTAATAATACAAGGCTTTTGATTTTGAATACAAGATGTTAATTTATTAAGATTGATTTGATTAACATATACCAGTTCTTTCCTACTCATTTATTTATGAGAAAAAACCTATGTGATATTAATCATAACACCATTATCTGTATTAATCTGTAATTCTGTTTCCTCCAAAAGCAAACAATAAGCATCAACTTCTTCATTCTCTCCTCTTTCAATGTATAGAGAAGTATCCACTCTATTAGACTTTATAGTTTCCTTTTGAGAACTCAGGTCAATTGCGTAGATTGTATAAAGTTTTTGAAACGCAACCATATCCAAAATAGGTTCATTATTACCGTTGCTTTCACACACCTTTTGGTAAGACTTGTAGGCTTCCGCATAATCATTTTTTTCCCAATCAATTTCCAATCTATCTCGCGGATAAAATGTTCCATCAAGAGAAACCCGAAGTTGTTTCACCTTAGCATTATCACTCAGTGCATTATTCTTATCAGTACCCTCCTCTCCATCTGGTTTCTTAAAAATGAGCCATAGGTATCGTGGCTTTCCTTCAAGAACACCCAAATTCCAAGTGTAGGTAGTGTGTTCCAGTTTAACGTGTTGACATCTTCTTTTAAGGTATGATACATTTAGCGGTTTCTTTGAGTTAAGTCTTCTATTTAACATCTCTTCCGTTTTAAGATTAGGAGTATATTCACTAATATACCAACACAAATCATTAATAACAAATTTATTATTGTCGCCAAAAGCATTTTCAGCCCCAAAAAGCAATCTATTTACATTATCATTCCTTTGTAGTTGAAATCTAATTTTAAGACCATACAAAACTTTATCATAATCACAAAATCCAAATATACCTTTCAGAGGTACTGCTACGGTAAAACTATTCTCTGCTTTTGTATCATCATTATACATTGACTTCCTTTGACTATAACCAGGGTCAGCATTTGTTCCCGTTGACATATCAGGAATAAAACCTTCAACAGCTCCCTTACCCATTCTATCACTAAACGAATATAGTGTAAATTTCATCATTTCAGATATAGCAGAGACATAATCAACCGCTTCAACCTCTTGTGTTCCAATATACAGGCGGACACTATCAAACATTTTCCAGAAGAAATCATTTATGAGTGTAGCATTAGTATTATTCGCAGCCTTAGTGAATTTAAATTTACACAGCAAGAAACTATCAGCTATATTCAAGTAAGTTTGTTGATTATTTATTTCAAAACTTTTTGTTCCGTTTGAATTCCAGTCTGTTCCTGTTATAGCATTTACCTTAAAATAGTCTTCCTTTTTAGTAGAGTTTGAAATGATAATCGTATCATCCAAATCATAGATACTATCAATCGCTTCCATACTTGTATTTATATAGCATTAAAATCGTTGGAACCCTGACCCAAGTATTTTAATGATTTTTTGTCGTTCTTGTGAAGATAGTTGAGTTTTACCTTTTTTAATTTCTTTGATTGCTTGTAATTTATGAGACTCCTTTTGAGCATCTTTTATACTCTTTATAGCACCCACAACTGAGCCCACGGCTGAAGCAGTTGAACCAATTAGGTCTTTATGTTTAAGGATGGTTGAACCAATACCCATTAGAGTATCAATTATCCCATCTCCTTTATTTCTAAATTGATGTCCCACACCCCGTTGTCTCTTTGGTTTATAGTATCCTCTACCAAGAAACATACCTTCACCCTTATAGTATGGTGAAAGGAACATCCCATCCCCTGTAATTATTTTATATTTTCCCAACTCGTGTTTTCTCACAATAACCATTATTTATTTATTGAAAAACTTCACGTAGGTGAATTCTGATGGATATAATTTCATCATTAAAGGATATCATACGATTATCTTGGTCGGTTATCCTAAAATTTACTCTGTATATGGTTTTTCCTGACACAGGTAAATAGACAAGATTTTTTGGTTCCATATTAAATTTATAACCAATCGGGGTTGAGTATGCACTGAATGAAAATATTGTATTTGTTCTTATTCCATCGTTATAAGCACCATCAATCAAATCACAATGAATTAATACTGAATTTATACCGGAGGATATTTGAATGACATTATCACTGTAAGACGTCCCGTTAGTTTCAATCTTTTTAGAAGAGAAACCCAATAGCTCTCTGAACGAATTTTCAATCGTGAAATCAACTTTATAATTATTTTTAAGTTTAATAGTTGATTTTGAAGTGTGTTTTTGAATATCTATTACAATATTTTTTGGTTCATCACCTTTTTCTTTCATAAGGCGAGAGACTTCTGAAGATATTTGAGAAATCTCGTAAGCACCGGGTGAAACGGTTATAGTTTTATATCCACTTCCTGGATTATAACTAAACTTGTTGTTTTTCTCTGTGATATTAAAAAGGGTATTGTAAGTCTCCATTGACAACAAAGAAGCCTCATATTCTTTTGTGGGGTCAAGTTGTAGTGGGTAAGGGAATGAAGCTGTGTAATCACTCGTTGTGAAATTAAAACTAAGAATTGTGCTTCTCATCTTATTTAATATCTAATAAAATATCTTTGTATTGGCATTTATTAATTATTTTCATATTCATCAACTGATCTAAAATGGCGGATGCTTCATTAAAACAATTGTTGTTTCCAGCCTTCTTACTACCTAACAACAATAATAACCTATTAACTAATTGTGATGGGTCATTTGGAAGAAAACTAACACCCGAACCAAGCTTACTTAAAGCATCAATAATATGTTTCTCCTTCTCATTCTTCTTACTTTTACCAGCAACAGAAACTCCATAATCAAGTGCGTTTAGCAACTCAATATACTCTCTATCTTCCTCTCTTTCCATATCAAGCGGTTCATCAAAATAAGGTGAATTAGCATGTCCATCTTTTGTTAGAAGAAACATTAATCTTGGGGTTAATTCAACATTTGGTTGGTCAGAACTTAAGAACACCAATTTATCATTAAATATCAATAACTTTTCTTTCACAAGATGGAACTGTGCTAGTTCTTCTGTTGGAATGAGACCTGCTCTGGTTTTTGAACCCTTCAAATATTCATTGTTTTGAAGAGCTTCTACAATATAATTGGAAAGTTTATTTACCTTCTCAAGATGCCGAAATAATCCTTCATCATCATATTCTAATTCTCCAAGTTCTTGCTCTATCATTTGACTAAAATCTTTGAGCATTTGAAATTTTTTCGGAGTAAATTCTATCGTGGGAACTGTAGGTGAAATCGTTTGTTGAGTTTTTAAAAGTGGTTTAAAAAATTTCTCTTGTTTTCTTTCAAAGGCTTCTTCACCAGTTAGTTTCTGTCTCCTTTTCTTCTTTATGTCTTCCTGTTGCTTTACAACTTTTGAAACCAACTCTTGATGTTCTTTAAACTTTCTTACTCTTTCTTCAGTATTCATTTTCTGTATTTATTTATTGAAAAATATCATTTAGTATCTCATCTTGTTTCACAACAATATATTTATATTTTCCAATCGTGTGTTTCATATTATTTTCAAATTCCTTCTTACTACATAATGTAGAACAATTATCTCTCCAAAAATTATTTGTATCTATTGAATTTAACTTAAATAAAATAAAAGTATTAGCATTGTTTCTTATTGAGCGCCGAGAGAGTTGAAAATATGACTGACTAAGATAAATACAATTACAAGAAGAATGTCTCCCTCTTGTATAGTAGCTATCCATTAATGTTTGGTTTCTCTCATTAACACAATCATCAAAGATAACGAGGTTCTTTTTTGATTTATCTAAATCTTGAGGTGAAGGTATATCATCCGTATTATCACTGAGAATACAAGTTATGGGTTTTGGTTTTGATTTTGATTTCTGTGTATCACAAAATAATTGTATTATATCATCAATATTATAATCATTTAGTTTGTTTTGAAGTTTAAATAAACCGATAATGTCTTCCTTTTTAAGACCCGCATTAAAACCCAGTGAGAGTAGTTGATACTCGGGTTGAAAACTTGACTTTGTAAAAATTATTAAATTATCATAATCTAAAAAATTAGGATGAAGGAGCATCTTTAAAAGTAAACAGGTTTTTCCACATCCGCTTGAACCGGCTATTAGACATCTCAATGAATTTGGAAGATTTTTATGGTTATTAAATTTTATCTTCTTTTCCCAAACGGGTAAAAAATCATTCATTTATATATTTGGAAAACAAGTCATATAACTTTTTTTGAGTTTTTTGAGAAACTCTATATTTTATCCTGAGTTCAGGTTTAATTTCAAAATAATCCATTATTTTGTTTATATAGTATCTTGTATTAACATTTCCATTAAAATTATTTTGAATAATAAATATCATTAAACCCTTATACATTTCCTCAATACAAATAGTCTCTTCCCTTGTAAGAAATGGTGTATTATCACCATAATACTTAACATTCATCTCTCTTATTAATCTTGTAAAGTAATTCATTTTTGGTTCTAATTTAAAAGAGTTATATATTTTTCTATATTTTTTATTATCATTAATTAAAATTAAATCACAGAAAATACATTGTTTATATGAACCCTCATTATTAAGCCCTATTCTACCACAATGGTGGCAGATTTCTAATTTATCATATGGAGAGTCTGGAAATTCTAAATATCCTTCAGAATTTATCATATTTATAAAGTAAAATTATACTTAAAACAAAGTGCCTTTTTTAGAGGCTTTTTTAAAGATGAACTGTGCTTAAAGTAAAACACAAAAGACAAATTTCAATCAATCTCTACTTCGGTGGAAGATATAGAAAAATATGTCAAAGATGTTAAATTGAACAAAGATAAATATGGAAATTTTTGGATTAAACCCATAATGGAGAATAACATGTGTCCTTTTATTAAATTTACGGGACAAGCTATGTTAATTAATAACTCTATTAAAGTAAATTTGACAAAAGTTTCTCCACTACTACTAACAATTTACTCAAAGCTTGAAAAGGTCATTGATAAAGAAGCTTTGAAAATGAATGATAAGACCATCAACGATTCTAGAGGAAACATTTGTATATTCTTTAATAGACCCAAAGATGTGGGTGAAATTAATAATATGAATATTAGTGGTGAACTATCATTCCGTACTCTGATTATTAGAGATTATTTGAAAATAACATTTAATGTAAAAAATATTGTGGTTATTAGTTATAATGAAAGAAAATATATAGATATTGATGGAAGTTTAATGGTATGTAAATGAGTGATATTAACAGTCAATACTCTGAGAGTTGTTATACTGAGAGTCTAGGATCTGAAGATAGTTATGATACTAATAGTTTGTGTTCAAATGATAGTTATGAGAGTAGCTTTATTGATGACTCAGATAGTGAAATTGAAATTGATGAACTAGAGTATCTAAACTTTCTGGGTAATACATAGACGCTTTACTTTAAGTAAAGTTATATACATAAAACGTGTTGAAAAGCTCAAAGGTGTTTTACTTTAAGTAAAGTTATATACATAAAACGAGTTGAAAAGCTCAAAGGTGTTTTACTTTAAGTAAAGTTATATACATAAAACGAGTTGAAAAGCTCAAAGGTGTTTTACTTTAAGCACAGTTTCATCTTTTAAAAAGCCTCTAAAAAAGGCACTTTGTTTTAAGTATAATTTTACTATATCAATAAATATGATCAAAGCAACGTATTGCGACGTTTGTGAACAAGAATATAAACAATACAAAAGACACCTTAAAACTAACAAACACACATTTAATCTACTTCACCTACTATCTCCTATTCAGAAGGAAACAAAACACTGTTCTGCATGTTATAAAAATATCCTCAAGAAAGGCTTCGAAATACATCTTAAAACAATTCTACATTTATCAAAATTTATCACAACTAAAAACTCTGATGGCGCATTCAAAGGACATATTAAAATAAGAGTCTTTAACTTCAAACCTCCTGAACCAGAGTCTATAGTTGATGCTGTAGAAATAGTTAAACCTGCTGTTCAAACGTTGATTGAAAAAACACTAAAAGAAATGAAACCACTTAAATTTTATATGGGAGTAAAATTAGAAATGACAAAGGACGAAGGAGTTATAGATACACCATACATGAGAACTGAGCCACACTTTATATCTTCATATCAAGATTTTAAAACATCAGGAGTCTATGATGAACTTATTAAACAAGAGCAAGATGTGGATAATTCAATCGTAGGAAGTGGATTCAATATAGGAAAAATTATTTACATAGACATTCATATTCTTAAATCAGATCCTCTAAAAGCTTCTTCCTACATTGATTTACCCAGTGTTATCAAAAATAGAAAAGCAGTTATCAATATCAAAAATAAAGACAATAAATGTTTTCTCTGGTCTATTCTAGCACACTTACATCCTCCACATTTTCATGATGAAAGAGTATCTCATTATAAAAAATATGAGAATACATTAAATACGAAAGATCTAAAGTTTCCTATGGCTTTAAATAATATTCCTAAATTTGAAAAGATAAATAATTTATCAGTTAATGTTTATGGTCTAACAGAAACAAACAGCATTCAGGTTTTAAAGCTTTCTGACAATTGTAAACAAACTCATATTAATCTTCTATATTTTAATTCAGAGGAATATTCACATTATACATACATTAAAGATATTGCTAAATTAATAAAACCACAAGTATGTAAAAGAACAAATAAAATATATATTTGTTTGCGTTGTCTTAACTTCTTCCATACACAAGAAAGATTAGATAAACATTCAAATTATTGTGGTGAACATAAATCAACGGTAATCAATATGCCTAAAGAAGGCTCAAATATCACATTCAAAGATGAAAAGAAAAAGATCAAACATCCATTTGTTATATATGCTGATTTTGAAAGTATTCTAGAAAAAATAGATACTGCTTCTCCAGATCCAAAAGAATCATACACAAATAAATATCAAAAACATACTCCTTGCGGTTTTTGTTATTATATTGTTGTGGATATGAGGACTGTATATTTTTTGATTGTGTGCTGCACTATTGTGATTATTGTTTATTCTGTGCCTCCTGCCTCCGGAGCTGTGTAAAGACCAAAAGGGCGTCCCATAGTCCACAAGCATACACGTCAGCCAAGTAATAGAATATACCTGTTGATAGTTATCTCTTATTCTGTGTTTTAGGATAAGGCTGTGTCTCCCATTAATTGAAAGTACTCCATTGCACCAGTGAAAGAGAATAGATCCCCTTTCCTTCCCATCCCCAAAATCTCCATCCCATATTACATCCCCTCTCGTCATTGCCGAGCCTCGATTGCCCATATTACCTCCCCTCCAATAACCGCCATTGACCACGAGGCTCGAGTCAGGGAAGAAAGGCGTGTCTCCACCTCGTCATAGAGGGGGAGGAGTGAACCAGCCCCGCTCGACCAACCATGAGCCAGGGGTTTGGCTACAGAGGGCGGAGGAAGAGCGGTCGGGGAGGTTCGCAAAGGTTGAGGGGCGGGGGCCTATATAACCCAAGGCAGGGGTGTGGCCAAAGGAGATGAGTTTTTACCGGCAGACACAAGGGAGCCCAAGCCGTGGAGAGGAGTCAGAGAGATTCGCTTTTACCAGAGACAAGACGGTTGAGCTTTTACAGAGAAGAGAGAACCCGTCACACCAAGGCTCCACCAAGCTCCGTGTTGGCTCCACCGAGCGTTCCCCTCCACCAAGCTCCGTGTTGGCTCCACCGAGCGTTCCCCTCCACCAAGCTCCGTGTTGGCTCCACCGAGCGTTCCCCTCCACCAAGCTCCGTGTTGGCTCCACCGAGCGTTCCCCTCCACCAAGCTCCGTGTTGGCTCCACCAAGCGTTCACCTCCAGCCATCCACCTTCTGGCATTCCCCGCGTGAGTCAGTGTTCTGTTTGTTCTGTCCTGGGTTAATTAAGCCTGTAGATAAGCTAGTATTTGCACTGTGTCACCTGCGTCTTATGTGTTGTAAATAAACTTGATTGCTCCTTTTTGCTTGTGTGTGTAAATAGCCAATAAATTCAGTCGTATTTCCAAACCTTTCTTTGCCTTCTTTTTCCTCTTTGCATTCGTCGCCTTTGTCTTTTCCCCATTGGGCAGCTACGGTGCGATACGGCCAAAGTTCGGGTGGAATCGGGTGAGTTTTGTTAGGTCGCGGTCTTACACCACCGCTCGGTCTATAACATCTGTCCGCGACCTGTAACAATATCAAATCATCCGTTGGTGATAAATATAACAAGTTAGAGGAGTATAGAGGCTCAAATACCCCAGAGGAGTTTGTGAAACGACTAGAAAAAGACTGTGTCCGATTAACCAAGATAATGAGAGAAACTAATAAACCAATGTCCTTGACGAGTGAACAGAAAAGGGAATTTAGAAAAAACAATGTTTGTCATATTTGTGAGGAAAAAATTGGTGAAGGTCTAAAGGTTAGAGATCATTGTCATCTCACTGGTAAATATAGAGGTCCAGCTCATCAAAGTTGTAATATTAATTATCAACTCCCCTCTTTCATTCCTGTCTTTCTTCATAACAACGCTCATTATGATACGCATCTATTTATTAATGAACTTTCAAAGACATCTGGACACATTTCAGCAATTCCTAACACGGATCAGAAATACATTTCATTCACAAAAACAATTCACACATCTCCTATTACTCATATCAGATTTCTTGATACATTTAAATTCATGGCAAGTCCATTGGCTAACTTGGTTCAAAATCTAAAAGAGTTTCCATGTCTTTCAGAGTATTTTTCAGATAAAGATTTTCTAACACAAAAGGGAATTTACCCCTATGACTATATGGACTCATTTGAGAGATTCAATGAAACACAACTTCCTTTAAAAGAAAATTTATATAACAAATTAAACAACAGTCATATATCTGATAAAGATTATGTACACGCACAAAATGTTTGGGAAAAATATAACATCAAGAATCTTGGCGAGTATCACGATTTGTATCTCAAAACTGATGTGCTTTTATTGGCCGATGTATTTGAAGCCTTTAGATCTGTTTGTCGCACTGGATATGGATTGGATCCTGCTCACTACTACACAGCACCTGGATTGGCTTGGAGCGCAATGTTGAAAATGACAAAACAAGTTTTGGATTTGATAACCGATGTCCATATGCTTTTGATGATTGAAAAGGCAAAAAGAGGTGGGATTTCACAAGTATGCTCGAGCAGATACGCAAAAGCAAATAACAAATATCTTCCAAATTATGATTCAACGAAAGAGAGTTCTTACTTGATGTACTATGACGCAAACAACTTGTATGGCTGGGCAATGTCTCAAGCTCTTCCTTATGGGAAACTAAGATGGGTAAAGGAAAAAGACAACACAAAGGTTTTACAAGATGTATGTATCTCTACACAAAAAGAATTGGATGATTCAAAGGTTGGTTATTATTTTGAGGTCGATTTAAAATATCCTGAAGAACTTCATATCAAACATAAAGATCTTCCATTTGCTTGTGAGAAAGAAAGTCCAAAGAAAGAATGGTTGAGTGATTATCAACGATCGTTTGATATAGGTGAATCAACAGAAAAATTACTTACTACATTATATAACAAGAAAAATTATGTACTACACCAAAGAAATTTGCGACAATATTTATCAAAAGGTCTAAGAGTAGAGAAGATCCACAGGGTTCTAAAGTTCAATCAAAGTCATTGGTTAAAGGGGTACATTGATTTTAATACACAAAGAAGAACAGAGTCAAAAACAAATTTTGAGAAAGACTTTTATAAATTGATGAATAATGCGGTCTTTGGTAAGACCATGGAGAATGTGAGGAAAAGACAAAATATCAGACTAGCAACATCTTGGGAACAAGCATCAAAATTAATTAATAGACCGAGTTTTACTAGAGCTGAGGTCTTTACTGAGAACTTTTGTGCGATCCATTTGGTTAAAGAGAGTATTGAAATGGACAAACCTATTTACATTGGAACATCAATTCTTGACTTATCAAAGTCATTAATGTATGATTACTTTTATATTAATCTAAAATCAAAGTATAAGGATAATGTGTCATTGTTGTATATGGATACTGATAGTTTTATTTTGAAAATTAATACTGATGATGTTTATTCAGACATGAAAAGGGACATTAATATCTATGATACAAGTAATTACAGTCCAGAGAGTGAGTTGTTCTCTTCTAAAAATAAAAAGGTGATTGGAAAGTTCAAGGATGAATTGGGAGGAAATGTTATGAGTGAATTTGTGGGATTGAGGTCGAAGGCTTATGCTTATAAATACATTGTGAATAACTTTGAAAAGACTGATAAGAAGTTAAAAGGTGTAAAGAAAAATGTCATTAAAGAAACAATAAACTTTAAGGATTATTATAACTGTTTAACAACAAAGAAAGAAGAGTTTAGAAAGATTAATGGAATAAGAAGTTATAAACATCAATTATATTCAGAAGAGGTGAATAAGAAAGCATTGGGGGCTTTTGATGATAAGAGGTTTATTTTAGAAAATGGAATTGATAGTCTCCCTTATGGTTAAATAAGTATATAAGTGATAAGATATATAAGTGATAAGATATATGTGATAAGATATAAGTGATAAGATATATAAGTGATAAGATATATAAGTGAAAAGATATATATAAGTGATAAGATATATATATATAAGTGATAAGTTAAAAAGGGGGGTTAGGGATTTTAACGGGCTACCGCCACCTTTTTTACTATTATATAAATGAGAGAACCAAGTATCAACCAGACTAAAGAGTGGAGGTGTAATCAACCTTGGTATATAAATGGAAAACATAACGAATGTGAAAAATTTCAGATTCAAGAGGTTGAGAGAATCACTGGTCAGAAGGTTCTCAAGACGGATAAACGTATTCATTTGTTAAGTGGGGTAATGGAGGGCGGGAAGAAAAATATATTAGAGTGGGGTGAGAACTTTAATGGTTATCAATCGGATAATAAATATTATAATTTTAAAATGGTATGTGGGAGAGGAGGAGGTCAAACAAGAACCCTCCGTGAAACATACCACTTTATACTTTCACAACAAAAGGTTAAGGAACCTGTATACTTTATAAATATACTTGATGGGGATGAGTTCTATAGGAGAATGGAACTCTTTAAAAAGTTAGAAAGAGATAATATATTTATAGGCTCATTAGTAGAGTGGTCTAAGGAACTACATTAAGGGGCTAGTGGGGGAATAGGGTAAAAATTACATGTAAGTGAGAAGGATCATAGGTTCATAAGGCTAGAAGGATTATAGGTTCATAAAGGAAGAAAATCATAGGTTCATAAGGCTAGAAGGATTATAGGTTCATAAGGTGAGAAGGATTATAGGTTCATAAGGCGAGAAGGATTATAGGTTCATAAGGTGAGAAGGATTATAGGTTCATAGAGGGAGAAATAGAGGTGTTTATGATTTTTGAAAAAGACAAGGGGGTAAATGACATTAGATAGGGATTTCCCATGTTAAACGGAGGTGTCCCAGATTATATTAGTCAATGCAAGCAAGCCTAGAATACATGTGCGAGTACGTACCGTTCAGGACTACATGTCATTGTAAAATGTCACAGGAGTGGCTCAGCGTCGCGGACGTCCGAGGTCTTATAGACGCCCCTCTGCGGTTTAAGTGGGCATCACTCCTGGGTCAACTTTGATATACATTTTCACTACATTCTCCCCGCCGTTAGAACTACACTGCCGCTAGGCAGGAATCAAGCGTGCGTCAGCATTAATTGATTGGGGACGTCATTCCGTGTCAGTCGGTCCATCCGTAGCGGTCAGGGTAGCGAATTACTCTGCCAGCACGGGTCCGGAAACTACTGGGTACGGCCTCCCCAAGCCCAGAGTCCCCTGCATCAGAGTAGCCGCTGGAGGCAGGTGTCGGAGGGGGCACCTCAGGGCCTTCATGCAGGGGTGTATTTGACGAAGGAAGGGACGGCAGATGTTCCATAGAGGAAGCTTCAGGGGAGTCCATAGACTCGTAGATCGGTTCGTCGATATCCCCATAAGGGTCGATGACCCCACATGGGGCGAGATGGCGTACGGAGACAGTGGACTCGTGTCCATCGGCCGTCATCACACGAGCATGCTCGGGATTAGCCTGGAGTACCTGCACCTTATCCACTAAGGGGTCGTACTTGCTTGTGCGAACCACACGTTTGAGATAGGCCGGCCCCGGCTCAGCGAGCCAACTGGGTAAAGATCGGATACTACCCGAGCTTCTAGGGTGGTGGAACAGTCTCTCGTGAGGAGTCTGGTTGGTGGCCGTACATAGTAGCGCCCTGATCGAGTTCAGCGCCGCAGGTAGCGACCAAGCCCATTTATCGAGGCCACGGCCGAGGGTCCTGAGACTTAGCATGACGGCCCTCCATATAATCCCATTGAAGCGTTCGACCTGCCCATTCGCCTGGGGCCTGTACGGTGTGGTGTAACTCGAAGCGACATTATTTTGGAGCAAGTAACCCCTCACGTCCTGGGACAGGAACACCGCACCCCGATCGGTATGGACGTAGGCCGGATACCCGAACATAGAAAACAAATTCTGCAGGCACCGTATGACCGTGGCAGCCGTCATATCCACGCACGTGTAAGCAAAAGGGAATCGCGAGTACTCATCAACGATAGTGAGCAGCTAACGAGAGTTACTCGACACCGGCAACGGCCCCTTGAAATCCATTGCCAATCTTTCCCACGGTCTAGTAGCCCTAACCAGCGTCCCCATGGGAGGGTTGTAAAAACGCGGTTTGAGTTCCGCACATATAGTGCAGTCGCGGCAGATCCGGCGGATGTCCTCAATCGAGTACGGCAGATTACCACTACACACAAAATGAGCGAAACGCGTCACCCCAGGATGACACATAGTGCCGTGCAAAGCGCGCAGACCCTCCAGAGTTACGATACCCGCGCACGTAGCCGGCCTCGATAAGGCGTCGGCGACCAGGTTATCCTTCCCCGGGCGATATTTCATGGTGTAGCAGAAGTCGGCGAGTTCGATACGCCAGCGAGTGATTTTCTCATTCTTAATGCGTTGAGCATGTAAGGTGTCATACATGAACGCTACGCTTTGTTAGTCCGTGATGATTTGGAAGCATCGCCCGAGTAAGTACGTTCGCCATCGCCGAATCGACTCAACGATGGCGTACGCTTCCTTTTCGACAGACGAATGCCTCCGCTCAGCGGAGGTGAGAGTCCACGAAAAGAAAGCCACTGGGCACCCCCCCACTTGGAGAGTGTCGCCGCTATCGCATGATCCGAGGCATCACTTTCTAAGACGAAAGATTCGCTCTCGTCGATCGTCGCCACAGCGGCGCCAGCGATGTCGGCCTTAAGGCCCCCGAAGGCTGCCAAGGCGGCTGGGCCCATGGGTAACGTGTCGCAGGCCACAAGGGGGCGGAGCTTCACGGAGAAATTTTGCACCCACTTCGAATAGTGGGCGAACAGCCCAAGAGCGCGCTTCAGCGAAGCTCGATCGCGAGGCGGAGCCATATCGAGCAAAGGTCACAGACGCTCCTTATCTGGAGCGACAGAGCCATGGGTCACGGTGTACCCCAGAAGATCTATCGTGCGTAGAGAGTAACGACACTTAGCCTCATTCATGGTTCGGCGATACCTCTGCGCGACCTCGAGGAAGCGCTTCAGATTAGCATCATGATGCCCCTGGTCATACCCACAAACCGTAAGATTGTCCAGATATACAAAGACATCTGTCAAGTTCTCCTTAGTAACGAGGTTGTCCATAGCCCTCTGAAAACAGGGGACCCCGTTCGTCACCCCAAAAGGTAGTCGGGTGAACTGGTATAACCTTTGACCCGATTCAAAGGCGGTATAGATGCGATCAGCCCTAGAGATGGGGATCTGATGATACGCACTACGCAGATCGCGAGTGCTGTAGACTGAGTACTGGGCCACCTGTCGTACCAGCGCGTCCATCCCCGGTAACGGGTAGGCATCCAGCTGTGTAAAGTGATTAACCGTCTGTGAATAGTCGATTACCATGCGTCGGCGATGGGCTTCACTTCGCACCACTAAGACCTGGGCCCGCCACGGCGACCGGCTAGGTTCTATGATACCCTCCTTTAAGAGCTGGGCCGTTTCTTCCGCAATGAATTGCACGTCCGCTCGTGAGTAGCGCCGTGATTTCACCGCTGCAGGAGTGCAGTCAGTGGTCAGGTTGGGGAACAGCGAAAGAGGCTCAATTTCCATTTTCGCTAGTGCACACACAGCAAGCGTGTTAGTCCCACCGAATTCCATTTCCAAACGTCCATGCCGCTTAAGAAAATCGTGTCCTAACAGAATGTCAGCACATAAAGCAGGCAAGACCATGAGATGTACATCTGGAAACATGCGTCCCTTTATCACAAGTTTCAATCGACATTCCCCTTTTGTGCTGAGCCGAAGCCCCTGGGAGGCCATGAAGATCCGTCGTGTTGTCCCGAGGACCGGCCACCCATGTTTACGCACCAGTTGTTGATCGATAAAACTATCCGTAGACCCCGTGTCGACTAAAGCCCGCGCAAAAATGCCTTCGACCATGAGTGGAATAATGGCCTGAGCAAGGCCGGAAGATCCGGCAGGTATTGAGCCATCCGGGCGAAAAGATCGCGCCTCGCGTGTGGAGCCCACGCCGGCTGCAGTTTTCCGGTCGTTTGAGCGGCCTCTGGAGGGCCCCCGTGTCAAAGGCATAGTTGGAGCTTTTGGTCGTGCCAAAGCAGGAGCTTCAGGAGCTTGTAGTCCGTACGAGCAGCCGTCAGAGGGCGCTCGTGTCACGCGAGAAGGATCGCAGCCATCTGTAGTTTCACGTGCTGAGGCAAGAGTGCATAGTTCGTATGAACTGCCGTCAGAGGGCGCTCGTGTCACGTGCATTGTTTGCGTCAAAGCGGGAGCTTGTCGTTTGTTTGAGTCGCCGTCGGAGGGCGTTCGGATTCCAGTCAAGGATTCCAGTCTGTGCTCGGTCCGTTGGCTCGGCGATAAGCCCATTCAAGGTCGCGCGAGTTCGTGCGCCCCGCGCGGTCTTCCGGCAGACTTTTGCAAAATGTCCTTTAGTCGAACACAAATGGCATATTGCTTCCCGAGCCGGACACGCTGACCTGGGATGCTGTCGGTTGCCACAGAAGTAACACATTGCATTTCGTACAGGCCTCGGCCTGGCCGCTGTAGCCACGGCCAAGCCGGAATCTGAGTCCACCTCAGGAGCGGCCAAGGGCTCCGCTAGCGTGGTCGGGTCCGCTCCCGTATCCTCGGCAGTAGCCCTCTCCGGTCGCGCGAGTTGAGAATTCCCCGCGACGTGTGGTCATAGGCGGTAGATTGTTCCCGGGCCTCAGTGTAGACGTGAGCCACCCGTAGAGCCTCCGCGAACGTCAGGTCAGCCGTCTCCAAAAGTTTTAGCCTGAGAGCAGGAGAGCCGATCCCAGAGACGAAAGCGTCTCGGACAAGATCGTCCTGGACTTGCTCATGAGTGCGGACCTCTTGGGTACTGTCCGCAAGTAGTTGTCGTAGCTCCTGGGCGAAGCGGTCTATCGTCTCAGTGGGCTGTTGCCGCCGCGATGAGAGCAGATACCTGGTGTATACCACGCTCCGTTTCTTAATGTAAATACGCTTTAGCTCCGCCACAGCGGCATCGTACGTCGTACATCGTTCAATGCTCCGGTAGACGTGGTGTTCCACTTTAGTCTGCAGAACGTCCAGTTTCGTTTCAGCAGTGGGAACGGTCTCCTGGGCTTTGAACTGGTTCTTCAGTGACCTGAGCCAGTGAGTTAACTCCGAGCCCGAATCCGCAGCTTGTGGGTCAGCGCTGAAGGTCGGTACATGGATCATCCTGTGTCCCGCCATTTCCGTAGATCTTGATTGAGATTAAATGTTGTGAAAATAAACCAAATCCACAACTTTGTCCCATAGGTAGGTTTAATCTCAACCAGGTCTTTAGCATCATCCTGCAAAATACAATCATGCAATAGCTATCAGGATCTTGGCATCATATAGGGAGGATCGATTATATTAGTCAATGCAAGCAAGCCTAGAATACATGTCGGTCTAAGACCTCAAGGGAAGGAAGAAGAAGAAGAATCAGAGCAACAATGTTTAATAAAATCGATTACAAACACACAGTGTGGAGCAAGGCTCGAGAATGCACCGCCTAACACGCAGCGGGCAATTCCTCAAGACACTCGCTGAAAAATAAGTAAAAAGGCATTTCATTTATAGCAAAATATCAGACAAGAATCTGCGCTAAAGACATAGCAAACCCTGGGCCATAAAGACCCACCTTCCCTCGTCCCTTCTTGAAGAAGGCCAAACTTAGACAAACAGATGTAAGCATGGGATAGGCTGAGCCCTTTTGGCTCTTTATCTAAACATATCAGACCCGAGCGCAGGCCGAAGAAAATATTCTCATACACTAGGCTAAATGGTAGATGAATGATTGGATACACGTGCTGAATACAATAACAATCAAGGATATGTAATGTCTATATTTCTTTCCAAGGTTGGTTACATCCTTGATTTAGGAGACATACTAGAAACTACAAAGATATATAATTAATTATTCCCTTTGTGAAGAAGGCGTTTGGCGACATGTTTTCCCTGTACGTGGGTCGCGAGCATATTATCTACTGTTTGGCACATACATTCAAGGACTTGTTTACTGGGCTAAGGATCCACCCTGCACGTCGAGCCTCGAAACCACATTTTGTCCACTCACCTCTGCCTGCAGCTGAGTTCAAATCAGTTTTCAGAAGCACGATATATAATTTCAGATGTTTATGATCAATTGATTCATGGGGTTTAAACCCCAATGGCTGACAGTTCCTTCCTTTGTCTTTACAAGACACCTCCTTGGAAAGACACCGTATATCCCAGTGGTCAGCATCCCAATTAGTCACATGCCAGGCGCGATACAGCGTCACGCATGCTCAAGAAAGATATCGGCCCTAACTGGCCGTCTAACATTCAACGTATGAATTGTTAGCCATAATTCGCGACGACGGCGCCTGGTTAAGAGATTGCTGCCGCCCGGCCGGATTCCGAATCCACCCTCGCAGCGGCATAGGTGCGACCCGGTTGCCAGCCAGATTTAGGGGCCCTCTTTATGCAGGCGTGGTCCTCGCGAATTAGGGCAAACAATCGACGTCCAATGCCATCAAGCTTTGTACATGTGATTGCTGGGTGGTGTAAGTGGTGGTGAGGGTGGTTCTTCCGGATACATGTTTGCCATCCGCTCCTTACTGCTGGCATAATAGCAATAACCTTTAAAAGAACCTACACTTTCTAAATCACAGGTATAATCATCCCAACTAAAATCATCATTATCAGAATCCCAAGCATCAATAGGTTCATCGTTTTCCCCACATACTCCTTCCTTTTCTGCCAATAACATATCCAAAGCCACTTGATTCTGCATCACCATCGTTCGCATATGCACTAATTCGTTTTCCAATTGTAGTTCTGCGATTCGGGTTTCGTTTCCAATTCGTTCCATTACTAATGCGAGACTATCTATTAGCCAATCATTCATAATACATAAGAGGCGTTAGCCAGTACACGCAAGGGGTTTTCCACACAAGTATCACAGTCATCACAAAAATCAATACAGGCAGCAGCCAGTTCCCACATGGGATCAACACAAGTATCACAGTCATCACAAAATTCAATACAATTTTCTGGAGCGCTGGTCACAACTGCCTTGTTGAAGGGCCCATTCAGGTCGACGGCCTTTGTGGTCAGAACCATAGTCGTTGTCGGCGGCTTCTTCACTTTCCATCCTGTAAAATACTTTCTTACACACACCATGATCAAATTCCTAGCCCCCCGTCCCACCAATTGGCATTTAGTTACCTTATCTCTCAGATGGTTGGCTTATTCATAGCCGCATTTCCTGTGTCGTGTCTGGAAATTCAAATGCCATATTTACTTTCACCAATTTCCGAAAATACCTTCCTTTTAATCATCTTCCCTACATCTAATAATACATGATTTACCGAATTTACCTTGGGAAAAATGGATCCCAGATAACAAGTCCCTCCCCACTGGTCGGGTAAGTATGGATATGCTTTATTTCCGCAAATAAACATTACTCCATGGGGTGGGATAAGGGCCGAGGCCATGCATTTACTGATCTCAACGCGGGTGGCGCTTGGTGTTCCCCAAGATATGGTTAGCTTGGTTACGTTATGCTGGGCTTGGTCATCTATGGTTATTACAAGGGGGCCTCCCTTTTCTCTCCCTCTGGTATCGGATGGCAGGGTATGGGTACATTCCGAGGTTCCCATCTGAACGTGTCCCTTTCCTATAAGACACACCCGTCCCTTTTGCTCTGTCACCCAGACTGGATCAGGTGGTTTGTCTAACAAAGCCTGCTTAATGGGTGGGGTATATCGAAACTCCCGGGAACACACTGCTGGGGATTTTGGGCCTATCAGTTCCAAGGTTGTGGTCAGACATGGGGTACGCAAGGGTCCTGAGCACATATCTCGTAGGGACAGGGGCAGCACTACCATTTCTATCCCTGTCGTACTGGTGTGAGGAAAATGCATGCACATCCAACAACGTGATCGGTTCTGTACCTTCGCCATTGCACGGGTCACTGTCCAATACGTATTTTCCTTTGGCTTTTTCCTGCTTTCGATCCGTCGGTGCGGAATTAATATGTATGAGATGCATGGTGGCCTATAGTCGTAGGGGGTCTGTGACGTCATGAATTCACATTGTAGTATCAGAGTAGTGCCGCTGTTCAGTAAAACATGCGTGGTTAAATTGTTCGAGTCCTTTCCCCATTTGTAACCTGGCCTGGCCATGTTTACTATTGGTGCGCTGCCTTGTCGTGGCGCTTGCTTCAAACGACTGAGGGCAGCAAAACCTGTCTTCCTTCCATGTGAGTCTGTGTACAACGCCCTCCACATTATCCGTGTCCATACGTCTTCCTTCACATGGCAGCAGGGTATATTTATCCTTTGACCCCAGATAACTCTCTGCCGGTAGACCTTAACGGTTTGGTCGCCATATGCATATGTCTCCGTGTTCGCCCATGCCCTCGTGTCCCCAGTGCTGGCAAAGCAGTATATTAAACTAAGTGTGATTGCCACCCCTAACAGGCGGTGGTGCAGCATCCTCGATCTGTGGTGGTGCGTTTGAGGTGTCTGTGTTTGTGGGTATGGCCAACTTACAATGTGTGGCATGTACCCAGGACGACTTGCCCTCACAAAACACCGCTGTTGGTGTGATCAGAAGAACTTGGTATGGCCCCGTCCACCTTGGTTCGAGCGCAGTCTTACGGGTGAAATGCTTCACCAGCACGTAATCTCCTGCCTCGAAGGTGTGGATAGGCTTGCTTGCTGGCTCCGGCAGGGCCTCCCGAACACGTTCATGTATGCTGCGCGCTACATGGGAGAGACCTATGCAAAACTTTAAAAACATGTCATCCATGATAGGTAATTCAAGGGCTGCCATATCCACTGGCGCCGATGCCGTTGACATATAGCGCACGAGCGACAGACCATGGTAACCACAGTCGAAAGGCCTGGTGCTGCCCAGGTGGAAGTGACCTGCCTCATCACCCCCCTATGGCACACATGGCCATTTTGATGCGCCATGCGTGCCAACCATGGCAATAAAGCTCGCGGTGCCACGGGTTTGTCATTAATCGTCCACATTTGTCCTTCTGCGGGGCGCTGAGCTCCCAATTTAATCCAATCTTGATGTTCTATGTTTGAGGCCGCGGCTTGTAATTGTATTACATCGAACTCTGTAGGTGCGGATGTCGGAACGTCTGTCTGGGCGGTCGCTTTAGCGCCCTGTTTGCATCAGTCGAGTGGCTGTGAGATGTTGTGTGTTTCGCTGTTGTAGTAGTGTATGGACGCAATGCGGTACCTGTAAAAGGACCGCATGTCCCATTACTCTATCGGCCGTCCGCTCAACTGCGTATCGGGCAGCCGCCACGGCTTGTAAACACAGCGGAAAGCCTTCTTCTACCGCATCAAGCTTTTTGCTGAAATAGGCTACCGGACGTTCCTTATCTCCATGAGTCTGAGTTAACACGGATTGCGCGAATCCCCCTACTGCATGGGTGAAAAGTGTGAAGGCCTTTTTATAGTCAGGAAGGCCCAAGGTTGGGGCCGTTATCAGGGCTCGTTTGAGTCCTTCGTAGCAGCGTATTCGATTGTCCGTCCAGTTTACCATCCGTGGCTGGTCGTTTTTCGTCGCCTCATACAGAGGTTTTGCTAGTAACGCATAGTCAATTATCCATGTACGACAGTATCCTGCCATTCCCAAAAATCGCAACGAACACACTAACACTTCACTGTTATCCTTCACTTCACTTCAAAATTTCACTGTTATCCTATCAATACCTGGACATTTTTTCCCTTCCTTCCTAGATACGCGAATTTCACACCAGTATAAACCCACTGGAAAAATTATCTGAAAAATAACGAAATCGTCTCCAAGTTCTCTAACTAATCTCCATTCGCAATCACCAATTTTACCCTCCTATGCATTTTGCCTTAGGTTTTAGAACCTAGAGTCTACCAAAAACAACAACTAGCCTCCCAAAGCCATTTCCCTGCAAGAGCGGAGGTTAGCCTTGCGGTCCACATGACAATCTTCTTCATTTTGCTCTATCACCTCCCTTTGAGCAATAATTTAATTGATGTGATTCCCATATACCTGGTGGAGTTCTGTTCACCTGGTCTGCAGAGCCGTGATCCAATCTTCACCAGCCCCCAATCACCTTCTTATCACAAAACAACAGTCCATAACTAACCACTTTTCTTTATTTCCTGTCTTTTCCATTAACTTTTATAACCTTTTCCTCCACTTTCTCATCAATTCCTGCAGTCACCTGTCATTGACAAGTAATCCATCTGATTCGACTTTCCAATTTAATCATCTTTGCACTTTCCATGACCTTCTTCACACTTCCTTTTAAACCTTTTCTTCAGACACAACCCACATGAGTTATGAATACAATTTCCCCTTTCAGGCACGTGTCTAGCCACTCACAAAGTGTCCATAAGACAACGTCATCATATTTCACAGAACTCCACCACTCTATTAAATCCTAAACATGCCCAATGGGCAATCCACGAAAAAATCAAAGCCTTTTCAGTCCCCCTTTCCCATACACTAGCCAATGTAAGTCAGCCAAACATAAACAAAGAGGTTCCAGCGAGTTGTGACCTCCATAACTCTAAACAACTCCGCTGGCACCTTTTAAAACAAACTTTCCCAGTCACTTACTAAAATAAAGTGCAGCTCTTGTCCGTAGATATACGTTAACCAAGGTTACATGAGACTTGACAACAATATTCCTGCCCCGTGGAGCAAGGCATCAGAGACAACTCCCCTCTCCACCTGAACTTATCCCAGGTAGAATTTGGCTACCTACAGAGAAAGTACCTGCACAACACATTTACAAACCAATTCGTTCCCTCGTATTAGGGGACGTCACAAATGTTCCACCACAATTCACAGCAGGTGACCACCCATCTGCCTTCTGTCGAAGTCCAGTTCAATTTCCATTCACAGACAGACAGACAGACGAATCCCCAACGTACTAACAGGATGGTCTCACAGAGGCCATTCCATTCAAATCTGTGGGCTGCCACGATTCTTCCCGCCAGGACACATCATCATAGTCCCCATAGTCACACGACACGTCAGCAGACACAGTGAATGACATTCGACACCATAACAGATGCCGCAGACACTGCTCCTCTTTGATCCATATCTGCAGACGCAGTCAGACACACCCAGTTGGACAGACATCCTGGCTCCACATTACAACTGCAGACATCCGAAATGACAACAGCTAACTCCAAATATTTATTGTCCCCCTTTCAGGGAAGTCAAATCAACCACCATTAAAGCACAAAACAGAAAACGACCATATACTCAGAGTATATGCCATATACTCAGAGTGAGACCCGAAAATCAAGCAGACAGACCGACTATCGAACCTGTCTTTCGACACTGCCGAACGACAAGTCTGCAGACACTGAGGGAGTGACATTCGACCCCCAGTAGATACCGCGGACACCGCTTTGGTCCGCACCTGCAACTCCATCAAAATCAGTGTTCAGAGACATGACTCCATGGACAGCCAGAAAGCCAGACAAATACGGACACACACACACAGAGATAGACACAGGTGGGTTATCGCCTGCATTCTGTACAAATTCCATGTTCCTGTCTATAAGTTGGCCCATCAAGTGTAACCCCTTTCACAAAACCTTTTCTGAGGGTCAAATGTGACAGACAGACAGACCGGCAAATAGGCAGGGGCAAATCCCGAGGCCCCAGACACCATCACCACACACATACCCCGCATTACATAGGAGTATCAATGAGCCGGACAGCAAATGCCATATGTCTTCGTCCCAAATCGAGGGCAAATTTTCACAATGGCGAACAATTAATATATTGTCCACATTCATCTTGGTCACCCCAACCCATTCTGGCTCTCCCCAAGAGCTCCGTGTCCGGACAGACAGACAGATAAACAGACCGGGTGAAACCATAACCATCCATCCTTCCGATTGGACTCACGTCAGCATCACATGTCATTCTTGCCTTCATTCAACGCATTCTGCCATCCCAAGTCGGCCAAATACAAGCCCCGGCCATGCCGTTGAATAAACACCCAGTCGGTTGACAGCCTATCATTTTTGACTTTCACTCCCATTCTCCCTTGCTACATTTGGAGAGCCGTTAATGTGGGGATGTAATTGAACACTTGTTTTAAAGCCCTGTCTACACATGCTCTCCATAACATACTCATTATTCCCTGCCAATTTTACTCATCCGGATTGCCCAACGCCTGTAGGCAATTTGGGGAACCCCTTGTCAATCCATGACACACATCAATGACACACACACAATAAACACAAATACACGCTGCAATGACAGATCATTCATTCCCTTATACACAAATACCATGTGACTGACCCTTTATTCTCCAAAAACCACATAAACATTTTCTATTTCCACATATAAGAAATAACCAATATCTCCCTTGAGATACAAAACAAAAACGCTTCCAACTCTAGCATCCCAAAGTCTTCCTTGGAAGCATGCTCGACCATGCAGCATCGCTTCCACTCAGCACACAACAGACCTGTGCTCACTCCAACACATCCAGTGCGTAGCTTAACTTAAAATACTCATCGTCCTACTTTTCTTGGGCTAGTCCCTCCTGGTAGTCCTAAGATCGGGTCGCCCCCCGATCCCTAACCTTAAACGCAGTTCTCACGCCGGAGTAACTTAACACCTATTATCTATCACCCACATATGGGTCTACCTGCTTCCCACGCAGGAAGCTTACCTGAGGGATATCCCTCCTTATCTCGGGCGCCCTGTATAATCGATTCATTACCCACTGCTGCTCTGGTTTAAACTAAATATGGTTCGGAATGCAAGCCAGGTGGTACAGCCGACAGAGGTCCACACGTCCAAAGCAAGGCAGGAGGCTTCAATTTCGATGTGCAAAAATTGCTTACCCAAATTAGGTGCCGGCAGGCCTCCTTCCCGACCTGGAACGTGAGGATCCACCTCGTCTGCACACTTGGATGATCCCACTTCTGACACCAAAATTGTCGGTCTAAGACCTCAAGGGAAGGAAGAAGAAGAAGAATCAGAGCAACAATGTTTAATAAAATCGATTACAAACACACAGTGTGGAGCAAGGCTCGAGAATGCACCGCCTAACACGCAGCGGGCAATTCCTCAAGACACTCGCTGAAAAATAAGTAAAAAGGCATTTCATTTATAGCAAAATATCAGACAAGAATCTGCGCTAAAGACATAGCAAACCCTGGGCCATAAAGACCCACCTTCCCTCGTCCCTTCTTGAAGAAGGCCAAACTTAGACAAACAGATGTAAGCATGGGATAGGCTGAGCCCTTTTGGCTCTTTATCTAAACATATCAGACCCGAGCGCAGGCCGAAGAAAATATTCTCATACACTAGGCTAAATGGTAGATGAATGATTGGATACACGTGCTGAATACAATAACAATCAAGGATATGTAATGTCTATATTTCTTTCCAAGGTTGGTTACATCCTTGATTTAGGAGACATACTAGAAACTACAAAGATATATAATTAATTATTCCCTTTGTGAAGAAGGCGTTTGGCGACATGTTTTCCCTGTACGTGGGTCGCGAGCATATTATCTACTGTTTGGCACATACATTCAAGGACTTGTTTACTGGGCTAAGGATCCACCCTGCACGTCGAGCCTCGAAACCACATTTTGTCCACTCACCTCTGCCTGCAGCTGAGTTCAAATCAGTTTTCAGAAGCACGATATATAATTTCAGATGTTTATGATCAATTGAGTCATGGGGTTTAAACCCCAATGGCTGACATACATGTGTGAGTACGTACCGTTCAGGACTACATGTCATAGTAAAATGTCACAGGAGTGGCTCAGCGTCGCGGACGTCCGAGGTCTTATAGACGCCCCTCTGCGGTTTAAGTGGGCATCACTCCTGGGTTCAACTTTGATATACATTTTCACTACAGATACTGCAAGGACTTCCAGGAAAGAAGTTGGAATTTCAAAAAAGTGGATCTGGGGTGAATTAGCGGGGGTAGAAAAGATCAAGGTTTTGGATGGGGGAAGATAAGAGATGGTGGTGAACAGCTGTTTTAAAGACCTGGAGGGAGGAGTGGGATTGAAGAGAGTGGGGGAGTTTGTTCCAGAGGTGGGAGAAAAGAGGAACGAAAGAGTGAAGGTGAGCAGAGAGCCGAGATTTCGGCAATTTAACCATCAGAGGGTTGCTGGCAGATCTTGTGCGACCTGTAGGAATATTTGGGGGACAGAGCACAGAGAGAGCTGGGGGAGCAAGGCCGGAGAGGAGTCGGTAGAAGACAGAAAGACCACCAACCTGCCTGCGGTGAGTGAGTGACAGGCCCTCGGAGGTAGCTTCATTCAACATTATTATCCGGAAGTAAAGGTTCACGTGTTCTTTCCACGTGTGCAAAAAACAAACTCCATTCCACGTGTGCATGGACGTGCAATTCACATATGTAAAATAAATAAATTAACAGACGGGAAATTGCTGAGAGATATTTCTTCGTTTTTATTTTATTAGTCATGTGCACACACACTTTAAACATGTATATACATGTGGGATGTGGGATATATACATGTGGGACATGTGGGTGTGTGTGTGTGTGTGTGTGTGTGTAGATGTATATGTGTATATATGTGCATATATATATGTGTGTGTGTGTGTGTATATGTATATGTGTATATATGTGTGTGTGTATATGTATATGCATGTGTGTATATGTATATGTGTATGCGTGTGCATGTGTGTCGGTGTACAAGTGTGTGTATGTGTGTGTATATGTGTGTGTGTGTGTGTGTGTGTGTGTGTGTGTGTGTGTGTGTGTGTGTGTGTGTATGTGTATATATGTGTGTGTGTATATGTGTGTATGTGTATATGTGTCGGTGTACATGTGTGTGTGTGTGTGTGTGTTTGTGTATATATGTGTGTGTCTGTATGTGTATATGTGTATATGTGTGTGTGTGTATGTGCGTGTGTGTGTGTGTGTGTATGTGTGTGTGTGTGTGTGTGTGTGTTTGTGTGTGTGTGTGTGTGTGTGTGTGTGTGTGTGTGTGTGTGTGTGTGTGTGTGTGTGTATACATGTGTGTGTGTATACATGTGTGTGTGTGTGTATGTGTATATATGTGTGTATGTGTAATTGTGTATATGTGTGTATGTGTGTGCATGTGTGTGGGTGTGCATGTATGTGGGTGCGCATGTGTGTGTACGTGTGTGTGTGGATGTATAGATGTGTATATGTGTACAGTACATATATATATATATATATATGTGTGTGTGTGTGTGTGTGTACATGTGTGTACATGTGTACATTTTACATGAGATGTAATAACACATTTCAAACTGTATTTCCCATGTGGACGCACATGCATTCACATGTTATCAGAAGTAAATACATTGTGTAGATTACATTATTTGTGCATCTGATAAATTGCCAGTAACCATTTTGTGAAACTGAATGTGCAGGTGCAGCATCTAACTCAATATGTCGGAATGTCATACACGGCCATGCCCATGGGATTCCCACAGGTGACCCCACTAGTCTTATTATAATAGAGCAAACGCATATGGTTATGTTTATATGCGACGAAAACGTCTTGTTCTTCTTCAATTAAAATTAACACCCTCTTCATTAACCCTCTTAATTACGTTTAGACTGGTGAGACCCTTCAGACCTTTGACGACCCTTTAATTCCCCCAAGACCCTTAAGACCACCAAGACCCAAAATACCCTTAAAGACCAAAAACACCCCGAAGACCCAAAACACCCCAAAGACCCAAAACACCCCAAAGACCCAAAATACTCTTGAAGGCCCTGAGGCTCAAAAAGACCCTGAAGACCCAAAATGCCCCGAAAACCCAAAACACCCCGAAGACCCAAAAATACCAAAATACCCTTAAAGACCCAGAGGAACCAAAGGACCCTTCAGACCCAAAAGTTCCTGAAAACACTGAAGACCCAAAATACCCCAAAGAGTAAAAATACCCTTAAAGGCCCAGAGGATCCAAAAGACCCTGAAGACTCAAAAGACCCAAAAGACAACGAAATAGTCAAAGATGCATATCCCTCTGAAGTGAAGCGCGTGGAGTGCACGGAGTCACGCTAGTATATATACATATATGTTTAGCCTCGTCGCCATGTAATTAATCTGGGATGTGTTCAGGTACCAATCTGATGTTACAGTTACATGGTCTCATGTCTCATGGTCTCATGTTACTCCCTAATTCAGTAATTGCCCCTGTGCTCAGACATCGGTACCTCGTTCGTTTGAGCTCAAGGCCCTGGGCTGCCGGTCTAACGTTTCTAGTTCTCGTGGCTTACGCACTCGACAGCTTTTAATACAGTGTACATCGAAAACGCGGACGAAAGGACATTTTTAAAAATTAAAGACAAGTATCGCAGGTCTCAGTAGAGTGACACTCTATATCCTATGGAGATATGAATGAAGACGACAGTGCAGGAGGGACACACACAACCACTGAAATGAGAATACATCGAACCCTCATTGTGGAAATTAAAGAGGCCGAAGGACGATAATCGGGCCGGAAGGAACTGCGTATTGAGCCGGAAGCACACAAATAAACATAAATAGGCGATAAAACGCTATTTTGGAGCATCGTTTGCATGAAATATTATTTTCCCACACACTCACCTAATTTTCCGGGTGTTTATCGTAAGTATTTATCGACGATTTCCTGGTTCAGAGTCCAGACTGAGGCAATTTTCGCGCGGTTCGGCGTCTTCAGAGAAATGCGCGATTACCACAGCTGGATCGAATATCCGTGGACACCACAGCGAGAAAGATTACATTTCATCAAATAAAGGTTGGTGTATAACATAGCCATTGTTTGAATCTCTATTTGATGAGGAAACTGATGCAATGTCTCACATGATACCTCAGTGTTGCTTTCACGGTTAAGGTGGATACCTGGAGATCGCAAGGTCCTGATTTCAAGCCCCTGTGACACGTTGAATTAACACCAGGTGGGTTCACTCAGCCTGTCATTGTTCATAGTCAAAAAAAATAACAAACAAGTACAGATACATTCGAAGTACACCGCCCCATGCCAAATAATTAAATACGCTCAACGCGGCATTGCCGGGCGCCATTTAATTGTATAAAAAATATTTGTGTGGAGCTCAAACTCAAGACACTGAGATCTTAAGCAAGTCACCTCGATCATTAAGCCAACACCAGGCTCACGATTACCAGGATAATGCGGAACAAATTACTTCACAGCCAACACCAAAATGGTCAAAATTGGGTTTTGGGTGTTAACTCCACATGTTGCACCACATACAGTGCATTCAGAAAGTATTCAGACCCCTTCACTTTTTCACATTTTGTTATGTTGCAGCCTTATGCTGAAATCGTTTAAATTCATTTTTTCCCTCATCAATCTACACTCAATACCCCATAATGGCAAAGAGAAAACAGGATTTTAGAAAGTTTTGCAAATTTATTAAAAAGAAAAAACTGAAATATCACATTAACATAAGTATTCATACCCTTTGCTTAAGTATTCATTTGGACTCCAATCAAGGTGTAGAAACATGTCAAAGATGATCAAGAGAAATGGGAGGCACCTGAGCTAAATTTCAAGTGTCATAGCAAAGGGTATGAATACTTATGTCAATTTGATATTTCAGTTTTTTCTTTTTAATAAATTTGCAAAACTTTCTAAAATCCTGTTTTCTCTTTGCCATTATGGGGTATTGAGTGTAGATTGATGAGGGAAAAAAAGAATTTAAACGATTTCAGCATGAGGCTGCAACATAACAAAATGTGAAAAAAGTGAAGGGGTCTGAATACTTTCTGAATGCACTGTACATGTTCATGCCAATTGCCTACATATGATCTTCATTTTGACCACGCTTACATCAAGAAGGGTTTGTCTTTCACTGGCGTGACACAATATTTACAGACACACCACACACCCTGTGTCTGCTGTTCATTACAGTTCCTTATGGCATTTTCCTTACAGGTAGCGATTCGTATCGACGAGGCGTGTGAAGAGCGATGGAGAACAAGACATGTTTCTTGATTGTGGTTCTTATCACCTTGGTTCTGCTTCTGGCACATTTATTCCCAAAGTATGTCGTTTTTTTTTCCGAACGTCAATTCTCTTGTATATTTTCTAGAAGGTGGGTTATCGATTCTATAATAATAATAATAATAATTCATTTATTTTGTATAGCGCTTTTCCAGAAGCCCAAAGGTGCTTTGACAGAGTGGAAAACATAATGCATAACAATACATGAAAACAACAATTGCAAAAAGACAAGAATCAATAGGGAAATATTTAAAGCAAAAGGAGGGAGAAGGAGAAGAGATAGTCAGGGGTTAAATGCTGTGGGTTGAATGTTGAATGCAGTGTTGAACAGGTGGGTCTTTAGTGATGTTTTGAATGTGGTGAGTGAGGAGGAGTCTCTGATGGTGTGAGGTAGTGAGTTCCAGAGGGTGGGAGCAGCGATGGAGAAGGCCCTGTCCCCCCAGGATCTGAATTTGGTCCGGATGGAGGGGGTCAGGAGGTTGGTACCAGCAGAGCGGAGGTTGCGGGTGGGAGTGTGTCTGGAGAGGAGGTCAGCCAGGTAGGATGGGGCCAGGTTATGGAGGGCTTTGTATGTCAAGAGGAGGATTTTGTACTGGATTCTCTGGGGGATGGGGAGCCAGTGAAGCTTGTAAAGGACGGGGTGATGTGGTCACGGGTCCGGGAATGGGTGAGTAGACGGGCAGCGGAGTTCTGAATGTATTGGAGTTTATTGGTGATTTTTTAGGGTGAACCATAGAGGAGGCTATTGCAGTCGTCCAGACGGGAGGTGATGAAGGCGTGGATGAGGGTTTCTGCAGCCGTGGAGGAGAGGGATGAGCGGAGACGGGCAATGTTTTTCAGGTGAAAGAAGGCTGACTTTGTGATCTGTTTAGTGTATTTGTCGAAGGAAAGGGTTTGGTCAAAGATGACGCCAAGATTCCGGATGTGAGGGGAGGTGGATACTGGGATACCGTCGATGTTGAGGGCAAAGTTATGGGTGGATTTTGTGAGCGTTTTTGGGCCAATGATGATTATTTCAGATTTATCACAGTTAAGCTTGAGGAAGTTGATTTGAAGCCAGGATTTTATTTGAGAGCCGTTTGTGTGTGAATGTGTGGGTCGCCATTTTTCTCAGAAATGGCTGAACAGATATTCATCAAACTTTCAGGGGTTCATTCGTGAATGCTGTCGAGTGTTTTAGGCAAAAAAAAGATTAAAAAGAAAAAGTAGAAGTTTTTGTGGATTTCTCTTTAATTTGTGATTTTTCTTTAATTTTGGTTTAGTTGAATTTTGTGCCTCAGCCTTTGTAGCTATGTGAAAGGTAATCCATAATAATAGATGTGAGTGTGGGTGTGTGTTGTTGGTTGTTACCTCCACATGCAGGTTTCAAAAGGTGGAACATAGCCCTCCCAGGTCTCAAAGTATCCACCTTCACGCACGTGTGTGTGTGTGTGTGTGTGTGTGTGTGTGTGTGTGTGTGTGTGATATATATAAATATAAAACAAACAAGTACAGATACATTCAAAGTACACCGCCCCCATGCCAAGTAATTAAATATCGTACAGCGCGGCATTGCCGGGGCGCCTCTTGCCCAGCAAAAAAATCGTCATGAATCAAATAATTAAATAATTAATCGATTAATTGATTAATTAATAAATCAAAAATAGCCTTTGCAGCCAAATCACCTGGTCATTGGCATGTCCAAATGTCAGCTTCCTAACTCAAAAGGTGCCTGAGTTAATGGTCAGAAGAGAAAGGAAATTTGATTAATTAAATAAGTACTTAATTAATCGCTAATAACTAAATAACTCCTCAATTAATTGATTTATCCAAAAACAAAAAAATACCGTTTTTGACAAAGGACCTGCTCACTATTGTGCCAAAATTTCAGCTTCCTAGCTCAAAGGATGGCTGAGATATCGCCCGGACAACCAAGAAAACAAGAAAGAAAACAAACAACGACAGTGAAAACTGAGTACTCCCTTTCAGCGTGCGTCACTGCCGAGCCCCCTTCGGTGCCCGGCAGTGACGATTTGCAATGCCTGGAGATGGCGTAGGAAAGGAGTGGTGTACAACAACCAGAGTGAAAACTGAGTACTCCCTTTCATCGTGCGTCACTGCCGAGCCCCCTTCGGTGCCCAGCAATGACGATTTGCAATGCCTGGAGATGGCATATAATAGGAAAGGTGCGGTGTACAACAAACAAGAAAGAAAACAAACAAACAGAGTGAAAACTGAGTACTCCCTTTCAGCGTGCGTCACTGCCGAGCCCCCTTCGGTGCCCGGCAATGACGTTTTGCAATGCCTGGAGATGGCATAGGAAAGGAGCGGCGTACAATATGGATGTTCATTCGCGGTTATGCTGATTGGCTGTGTGGTGTTAGGTGCAATGTGATTGCCTCCTGGCAAGATTGAATATGTTGTATCGGCTTTTTAAAAGCTGACATTCAAAATCTGATTCCATATTTCACGATCGGAACTCATGGCCTCAATAATTATGCTGAAATCTAGAGTGAAATGGGAACAAAATTAAGAAAAAGCTAATCAGATAATTAAATAATAGGTTCCACGAGACGTGAGGTAAAATGACTCCGAAGTTCATTTTTTCACTCTTTCAAAGGTAATTGTATGTTTGATTTGTTTCACACCGTCCAGGGACATCTGTTGTCGTCTTTTTGGCTTTTGGATTTACTTTTATTATACATTTTTAACGTATCGTAATACATACCGGTACAACATGGAATCAAAGTTTCTTTAATAACCGTGCATTAAGGTACGACGGGGAGTGGTGGGAGTGGAGAGAGGGGTGGTAGACAGAGGGGTGTGGAGAAAGGACAGGTGAGTGGGGAAGAGAGAGAGAGAGAGAGAGAGAGAGAGAGGGAGGGAGAGACTTTTATGTCCTTTTATTACAAAAGTATAAAATGAAGATTTTTTACAGTCAAAACAAAATAAACAAAACAGTTACATGCAATTTTACCATCGGGGAAGTCAAAACCAACAAACCGTTAAGCTACCAAAAAAACACAGAAGGATATTTAATAAAGACTAGAGAGAAAGCACCAAATGACCCTCAGATATTTCACAAAAATCCTTTACACACCACATTCTTTCAAAAAGTTCAAGTTGGCTGGAAAGCGAATAACAGTAAAAATCAAGTTTTATCCGGCTCTCGCAAAAAGCTCTGAGCATTGCTACAGTAGCTGTACTGTACAAGTCATTCTTTATCTTTGATTTTCTGGTTTTGTAAATTGCCAATTTTGCTTGGGAGATGAAGAGGTTTGCAAGAATTGTTGCTTGGATGTTTAAGGGGCCACTTGGCCCTAAAATAAACATTGGAAAATTGAAATCAATGGAAAGACGTGCAAATAGCACTTTCAAGAAAACAAAGAGAGGAGTTAAACGACTGCATTGAATATACGCATGGGCCAAGGTTTCTCTCTGTCCACAAAAGGGACACTGATCACTTGTCGCTTGTGAAAAGCGGTGAATGAGAGAGTTTGTGGGTATTATCCAATGTGCGATTCTCCATTGGAGATCACCAGCACGTTTTGGCACAGGATTTTTATAATACCATCCCCAGTTTGGGGAGAAAGGAGGAGTGTGTGGCAGGACTGCAGACCACTTGCAAGGTGCTGGGGCAGACAAGGAACGGAAAAGAGCTTTTAAACATTGGAAATATAAGGTTTTGCGGTTACCACTGGAAGAGGAAAATGAACGGCCAAAATTTATTTTTCAGAGGCCGACAAAAGAAGGTTGGGGAAAGGAGAGAGGCTCGGCTCAGAGGGAGGTACAGGACGAACCAACCAAGGTTGGGAGGTACCGTAGGCACGAAGCACCACCCTTAGACATCTGTCTAGTTGGCGAGATGATCTGACGCCAGTCGCCAAGGCAATAGCAGCAACACTTAGCCACTTGTCATTTGCATTGTCTCTAAGGTGGCACACTTTGGTTATTGATGCAGCCACAAACTTTTGAATGAAGGCCCTGCTGCTTCCAAAACCTTCAAAAAGTGAGTTGCAAAACAGTGGCTCGTTGAAGAACATGGATCTCTCGTACGTAGTATGATCCCGGTGGCTTTTGAGAGCTTGCCATGCATTTAACAAACTTCGGTAGAAAGAGGGGAGTGAAGAGAGATCAAACATTGTCAAGTCCATTAGGAAAAGCTCCTTAGCATGACCGAAATTCTCAAAACGACCCAAAATGCAGCATGCAAGTTGCCTCCAAAGCACAACAGGCTCGTGCAAAATGGACCTTATCGTGCGTAGATGAAAAGCCATGATTCGGCATTTTACATTGACAAGTCCTTGACCACCCTCAGGTATCGGCAAATTTAATCTCTCCGGTCGTAGCCAATGCATTCCAGACCAGAAGAAATGAGTGACGCTCTTCTGTATTCTGTCGATTAACCCAGCAGGTGGTTGCAGAGCCAAGACCTTGTGCCACAGAATGGAGGTAACCAGGTTGTTTATGACCAATACTCTGCCACGGTAAGACAATTGGCAGAGTAGGCCTTTCCATTTTATTAAAAGCAGTTCAATGCGTTCAGGCAAACCTTCCCAGTTATGCCTGATGAAATCTCCAGGACCTAGAAAAACTCCCAAAAACTTGATCCCATCTCTTCTCCAAGCAATATTTGCGGGGAGAAGCGGGGGTGAAGGGGGGGTGGGGAGAATGGGGGGTGGGAAGGGGATTCGAGCCACAGTGCCTCAGTCTTTTTCCAATTGATTTTTGCTGACGAGGCTCTGTTAAAAAGTGCTAAAGCATGCATCATCTTAGCAATATCATCAGAGTTTTTGATACACACACATATATCATCAGCGTAGGCAATAGTCTTTATAGTGTGGGTTCAACATCTCACAGTGAAACCAGTCAAAGACTTTCGAAGCGTGTTTAAGAGGGGTTCAAGGGAAAGGGTGTACAAAGCACCTGACAGTGGGCAGCCCTGCCTAACACCTCTTTTAATACAAAAGGGGGGCACAAGCTCATTATTTATGTTTAGCAGGGCAGATACGTTTGAGTAACACATATGTATACATGATAAAATAAAGGGTCCAAAACCAAATCGATTTAAGACTTCGGACAAGTATTCATGCGAAACGTAATCAAAAGCCTTCTCCTGATCTAGGAAAACAAGGCCAACACTTTCATGATGAATATCACAAACATCAATCAAATCACGAATAACAGAAATACTGTCATGGATATTACGACCAGGAACACAATAAGTTTGGTCCATGTCTACAATGTTCTTTAGGAAGGGTGAAAAACGTAAGGCAATAGCTTTGGAAAAGATCTTGTAATCAGTACATAGTAGTGATATTGGCCTCCACTGGGAGATGAGTAAAGGGTCGCCTTTCTTTGGAAGCATGGTAAGTACTGCTCTTCTGCAGCTCAGCGGGAGTTCCTTCTTTTCGAAGCTTTCCTGGAAGACTGATAGCAGTTCAGGGCCAATTAGGTCCCAGAAAGATTCGAAAAATTCTGACGGTAGACCGTCGATGCCAGGTGATTTTCCTTTGCCAAGGCTCTTTAATGCGATGGAGAGTTCCTCAAGTGTGAGTGGTTTCTCCAGGCTCTGCCTTTGCTCTGGGGTTAAGGTGGAAACACCGTCAAATAAGTGAGAGACACCATTTAGGTCAACTTCTTTTGTTTTGTAAAGGTTGGAGAAAAAGAGTCTAGCTTCCCTCTTGATTCCTTCAGGGTGAGTGATGACAGAATTGTCAGGGCGTTTTAGAGCGGTAATTTGGGGGTGAGGAGCCTTCGATTCAAAATCAAAGAAGTATCGGGTTGGCGTGTCCAAAAGATTGAGCTGCTGAAACCGTAATCTTTTTAATGCCCCTTGGGTTTGGTTCTCAATTATTGTATTAAGGAAAGCTTTCTTTTCTTTCAGTCTCAGTTCTTGTTGGGGAGAAGAGTGAGTTTTTAAATTTGTTTGAATTTGTAGAATTTCCTTTTCTAAGGTAGCCTTTGTTCTACGTTCCTCTTGTGTTCTTAGGAAACAAAATTGTTGACAAAATCCTCTACATTGGGCCTTTATGTTGTCCCACCACAAACGCTGATCTGTAAACTGGTGTTTTTGATTTAATAGAACAGACCATACGTCTTTGAAAGCAGCCCTAAAGGAGGGGTTTTCTAAGATGGTGACATTAAGCTTCCAGAAAGAATGGCGATTCAAGGACAGATGTGAATGGTAATTCACAGTAATTAAATGGTGATCTGAAAAACCAGAAGGCAAAATTCCAGTGGTAGGGGAGAGATTAAAAAATGGTGAATTTATATAGATCCGGTCGAGCCTAGCTAGGGATACTTGGTTGTTTGTGATCTTGCTCCAGGTAAATTGATGCGTCGTGGGATTTTGTTGCCGCCAAAGATCCTGAAGCTTAAAATCCCTTATTATCTCTGCTAATAATTTAGCTGGTCCGGGATGGGGTTCCGCACCGTTCCTATCTAGGTTTGGTTGTAGAGTGCAGTTAAAGTCACCTGCCATTACAATACACCTGTGCAGGTTATTTGCCTCATATAAGGCCCTAATCTAGCATAGAAGCATTGCCGCTCAGTGCTATTTGAAGGGGCATAAACGTTCAACAAAGTAAAATTTGTGTTATTAATAACAAATTCTAGGGAGGCTAGGTGCCCTGGGATTATGTTTTTAAAGGAAAGTTTTGATGGATGGAAATGGGGATTCAAAAGAAAAGCCACTCCCGCAGTTCGGGAATTGGAATCACTAAAAAAATTGGTCGTTTTCATCATCCGGTTCCATTCTGCATGGGATGCTGGCGTAGTGTGGGTTTCCTGTAAGAAAAGTATGTCTAATGTTTTCTGTAGTGCAAGGTTCACCACTTGGAGTTTGCGCAGCTGACTCGCGCCACCATTTATATTTAAGCTTCCAAATCTCATTTTTTTTGTTCATCTTTTGCTCTCACAATGTACTTTTTCAGCCTGCTACATTGGGCTTCTGTGAAATGGTGGTCGCTAGGCCGGCGGATGATGTTTCTTGCCGTGTCGATAAACCCGTGCAGGTCAGAAAAGTGATCTTTAATGTCTACGTGTCTCTTTCTAAAAGTGTGGTTGAGGAATTTCAATATTTGGGCTGGTAAGACGTTGGATTCGCTTGTTGTAGGGAACTCCTCAATTTCGTAAGATTCCTCATCTGACATGTCGGAACCACTGTCTGGGAAACTTTCAATTCCTGGTTCTTGGGGCTCTGAGGTAACTTGTGCTGTGCAGGTGTCATCCTGCTCCATATTAATAGGAGCAGGAGGGGGTAGTGGAATTGAAGGAGCTTCGGGTAGTGGGAGGGGTGCGGGGGAAACCGTCACCGGTTTGACAGTTTGAGGTTCTCCATCAGTTTTACCAATGTGCTCAGGCATGTTATGTAAGACCGCCAGCACAGGTACTGCTGGGGGTAGATTATTTTCATTGTGCTCAGAAATTGGGGCCGCTGGAAGTACGATCAGGTTTTCTGCTATCACGTTTCCTCCTATTTTTACGATCGGGTCTTGATGCACTTCGGCATCATTCACAGAAGGATACGGAACAGCTTTAATTTTCCCTTGAGGAGGGATGTAATTCCCCTCCGTTGCATTGTGGGGGAAAGTCTCAGGTAAGGGCTGGGGATCTACATTCTCATGCATGAGCAGTTCGTACCGGTTGCTGGTAGTAGTTTGGTTGGACAGAGGCATTCCCGCAATGTTTGACTGAAAAACTACCACCTTTTCGTTACGAGGTGTAACTGAATCCTGGGGTGTTTTTTCTCTTCCTTAATGAGGAAACAAGTGTAAACCCATCCCAGATGTTCATGTTCGTTTTATCAGCGGTCGTTAAATTTGGTGCGATGTCATCTGAGACAGTAGTTGGGGGAGTTTGACCGTCAGTGTTGGGAGGTAGTGGGGGGTCTGAGACAGTAGTTGGGGTAGTTTGTCCGTCAGTGTTGGGAGGTAGTGGGGGGTCTGGGACAGTAGTTGGGGTAGTTTGTCCGTCAGTGTTGAGAGGTAGAGGGGGCACAGTATTGTCCAGAGAGCCTGTCTGCTCGATCACAGAGGGTGCAGTTCGGGGACAGAAACGTTTTAAATGTCCGAACTTTCCACAAGTGAAGCATTTTAATGTCTCGGTTGACGCATATACTTGGTAGTCGTGATCTTTTATACGGAATTTAATTACCACGTTTAATACTTTATCCACGTTGGATGTGGGAAGTACAATGTATGCCTGGCGTCGGAAAGACATGACGTGCTTCGCCTGTTCACTCCGACAGCCCAGCGGCAGCATCTTGATCTGGGACACGACTGTACCATAGCGCGATAGTTCCGCTAACAGCGACTCATTTTTTACAAACGGGGGGACGTTGGATAGGAGTATTTTGACAGCTGGGGTATCGAGTGGGGAAACTAAGACGAAATGTCCATTGTCTGTGGACAGACCAGCCGCGACAACCTCATGCACGAGGCTTTCCTCGGCTAAAAAAACAACGATACGTTTATTCATCCGTGACGCTGCACGGATCTTTTCCATCCCAATGATATTCCCAATAGCAATAACAATGTGTTCCACACTAACCTCATCGGGAGGAACGCACACCACGCCATGCTTCCGTGTGAGAGCTTCGAAAGCCGCATACGGGGAACGTGTCGACATTTTACTAATTCAAATTACCCGGGCTAAGCCGAGTTGGGGTCGGGGGAAAAGGAAGGGGTCGGGGGAAAAAGGGGAGTGGTCGGGTGCAGTTTTCTGTAAAGCAAGGGGGAAAAAACCGCAAAGAAAACGCCACTCGGCATGTACCAGCACGAGAAAACGAACGCGGCAAAAACACACCTCTTAATGAGGAAAGGGGCGAAAACCCGTCGCAACTCCTTAGAGTGTCGATAGGAAAACGACTCACCCGTCGACCTCACCGAAAGGTGTGGGCTCTCTCTCTCTCTGTATCTCAGAGGAAAAAGTAGAAAAAGCTGGAAGAGAAAGAATCGAGACAGCAACACATGCGAGGGATGTAATAGGGGGGAAGGGAGGGGTGTGGGGGGGAAGGAAGGGAGGGGTGTGGGGGGGGAAGGAAGGGAGGGGTGTGGGGGGGGAGGAAGGGGTGTGGGAGGGGAAGGGAGGGGTGTGCGGGGGGCGGGCAGAGGGAGGGCAGAACGGGTAGGATGAGGAGTTGCAGCAGCGGGTTGTTGAACTGGGGTGGTGGGGGCAGACAGAGAGTAGACAACGTGAGGATAAGAAGAAAAGTGGAAGAACAGAAAATAAGAAAGACAACGAGCAAGGGGGGGGGGGGGGGGTAGAAAGATC
>NC_136273.1:30716120-31153620 GCF_964187855.1 Myxine glutinosa
GAAACACTTTTCGCACTTGTGTTAGTGTTGAAAAACCACTTTTCGCACTTGTGTTAGTGTTGAAAAACCACTTTTCGCACTTGTGTTGGTGCAGGAAACCACTTTTGCACTTGTATTAGTGTGGAAGAAACACTTTTCGCACTTGTGTTAGTGTTGAAAAACCACTTTTCGCACTTGTGTTAGTGTTGAAAAACCACTTTTCGCACTTGTGTTGGTGCAGGAAACCACTTTTGCACTTGTATTAGTGTGGAAAAAACACTTTTTGCACTTGTGATAGTGTTGAAAAACCACTTTTAGCACTTGTGTTAGTGTTGAAAAACCACTTTTCGCACTTGTGTTGGTGCAGGAAACCACTTTTGCACTTGTATTAGTGTGGAAAAACCACTTTTCGCACTTGTGTTAGTGTTGAAAAACCACTTTTCGCACTTGTGTTAGTGTTGAAAAACCACTTTTCGCACTTGTGTTGGTGCAGGAAACCACTTTTGCACTTGTATTAGTGTGGAAAAAACACTTTTTGCACTTGTGATAGTGTTGAAAAACCACTTTTTGCACCTGTGTTAGTGTTGAAAAACCACTTTTCGCACTTGTGTTGGTGCAGAGAAACCACTTTTGCACTTGTGTTGGTGCAGGAAACCACCTTTGCACTTGTATTAGTGTGGAAAAACCACTTTTCGCACTTGTGTTATTGTTGAAAAAGCACTTTTCGCACTTGTGTTATTGTTGAAAAACCACTTTTCGCACTTGTGTTAGTGTTGAAAAACCACTTTTCGCACTTGTGTTAGTGTTGAAAAACCACTTTTCGCACTTGTGTTGGTGCAGGAAACCACTTTTGCACTTGTATTAGTGTGGAAAAAACACTTTTTGCACTTGTGATAGTGTTGAAAAACAACTTTTCGCACTTGTGTTAGTGTTGAAAAACCACTTTTCGCACTTGTGTTGGTGCAGGAAACCACTTTTGCACTTGTATTAGTGTGGAAAAAACACTTTTTGCACTTGTGATAGTGTTGAAAAACAACTTCTCGCACTTGTGTTAGTGTTGAAAAACCACTTTTCGCACTTGTGTTGGTGCAGGAAACCACTTTTGCACTTGTATTAGTGTGGAAAAAACACTTTTTGCACTTGTGATAGTGTTGAAAAATCACTTTTCGCACTTGTGTTAGTGTTGAAAAACCACTTTTCGCAGTCGTGTTAGTGTTGAAAAACCACTTTTCGCACTTGTATTGGTGCAGGAAACCACTTTTGCACTTGTATTAGTGTGGAAAAAACACTTTTGCACTTGTGTTAGTGTTGAAAAACCACTTTTCGCACTTGTGTTAGTGTTGAAAAACCACTTTTTGCACTTGTGTTAGTGTTGAAAAACCACTTTTCGCACTTGTGTTGGTGCAGGAAACCACTTTTGCACTTGTATTAGTGTGGAAAAAACACTTTTTGCACTTGTGATAGTGTTGAAAAACCACTTTTAGCACTTGCGTTAGTGTTGAAAAACCACTTTTCGCACTTGTGTTGGTGTTGAAAAACCACTTTTCGCACTTGTGTTAGTGTTGAAAAACCACTTTTCGCACTTGTGTTGGTGCAGGAAACCACTTTTGCACTTGTATTAGTGTGGAAAAAACACTTTTTGCACTTGTGATAGTGTTGAAAAACCACTTTTCGCACTTGTGTTAGTGTTGAAAAACCACTTTTCGCACTTGTGTTGGTGCAGGAAACCACTTTTGCACTTGTATTAGTGTGGAAAAAACACTTTTTGCACTTGTGATAGTGTTGAAAAACCACTTTTCGCACTTGTGTTAGTGTTGAAAAACCACTTTTCGCACTTGTGTTAGTGTTGAAAAACCACTTTTCGCACTTGTGTTAGTGCAGGAAACCACTTTTGCACTTGTATTAGTGTGGAAAAAACACTTTTTGCACTTGTGATAGTGTTAAAAAACCACTTTTCGCACTTGTGTTAGTGTTGAAAAACCACTTTTCGCACTTGTGTTGGTGCAGGAAACCAATTTTGCACTTGTGTTGGTGCAGGAAACCACCTTTGCACTTGTATTAGTGTGGAAAAACCACTTTTCGCACTTGTGTTATTGTTGAAAAAGCACTTTTCGCACTTGTGTTATTGTTGAAAAACCACTTTTCGCACTTGTGTTAGTGTTGAAAAACCACTTTTCGCACTTGTGTTGGTGCAGGAAACCACCTTTGCACTTGTATTAGTGTGGAAAAACCACTTTTCGCACTTGTGTTAGTGTTGAAAAAGCACTTTTCGCACTTGTGTTAGTGTTGAAAAACCACTTTTCGCACTTGTGTTGGTGCAGGAAACCACTTTTGCACTTGTATTAGTGTGGAAAAAACACTTTTTGCACTTGTGATAGTGTTGAAAAACAACTTTTCGCACTTGTGTTAGTGTTGAAAAACCACTTTTCGCACTTGTGTTGGTGCAGGAAACCACTTTTGCACTTGTATTAGTGTGGAAAAAACACTTTTTGCACTTGTGATAGTGTTGAAAAACCACTTTTCGCACTTGTGTTAGTGTTGAAAAACCACTTTTCGCAGTCGTGTTAGTGTTGAAAAACCACTTTTCGCACTTGTATTGGTGCAGGAAACCACTTTTGCACTTGTATTAGTGTGGAAAAAACACTTTTTGCACTTGTGTTAGTGTTGAAAAACCACTTTTCGCACTTGTGTTAGTGTTGAAAAACCACTTTTTGCACTTGTGTTAGTGTTGAAAAACCACTTTTCGCACTTGTGTTGGTGCAGGAAACCACTTTTGCACTTGTATTAGTGTGGAAAAAACACTTTTTGCACTTGTGATAGTGTTGAAAAACCACTTTTAGCACTTGTGTTAGTGTTGAAAAACCACTTTTCGCACTTGTGGTTTTTTTTTTTTTTTTTTTTTTTTTTTTGTATACAAGATCGAGGCTCGTGAAAGAGCGAACATTAATCACACAGAAAGACAAACAGACACATAAAACAAATAACATCGGAAGCGGTAGACAAGATGGGGAGAGAGGGGGAAGGACACAAACACAACATTTGAGAGCAGGGACCGAGAGACATGGAGACATCGAGAGATCTGTGGGAGGGAGAGGGCTTTGGGGGGGAGGCATGTGAAGGGGGGGAGGCATGTGAAGGGGGGGGGTGGGAGAGGTATAAACATATGGACACTGCCAGGATTTCCAGGAAAGAAGTTGGAATTTCAAACAAGGTGGATCTGGGGTGAATTAGTGGGGGTAGAAAAGATCAAGGCTATGGATGGGGGAAGATAAGAGATGGTGGTGAACAGCTGTTTTAAAGACCTGGAGGGAGGAGAGGGATTGAAGGGAGTGTGGGAGTTTGTTCCACAGGCAGGAGAAAAGAGGAATGAAAGAGTGAAGGTGAGCAGAGAGCCGAGATTTCGGCAGTTTAACCATCAGAGGGTTGCTGGCAGATCTTGTGCGACCTGTAGGAATATTTGGGGGACAGAGCACAGAGAGAGCTGGGGGAGCAAGGCCGGAGAGGAGTCGGTAGAAGACAGAAAGGCCACCTACCTGCCTGCGGTGAGTGAGTGAAAGGCCCTCAGAGATAGCTTCATCGCGGGAGATTCCAATGATTTTGAAAGCTTTGGATTCAACAGCGTGAAGCCGAGCCAGGTGTGAGGCAGGAGCACCAGCCCATAGGGGAGAACAGTATTCCATTGAGCTGCGGATGAAAGCCTTGTATGTGGTGAGGAGCTCAGGTGTGCCGAGGAAGGACTTCGCACGACGGAGGATGCCCAGTCGGCGACTGGCTTTGGAGGCCAGCTTGGAAATGTGGTTTTCCCAAGAAAGATCATGGCAGATAGTGAGACCCAAAAGCTTGAGTGACAGAACTTCTTGGAGAGGATTGTTGAGAAAGTAGATGGGAGGGTTGTCCAGTCGATCTTTTCGGAGACATAGTAAGAGAGTGAGATTTGTCAGGATTGAAAGACATGGTCCACTTGTTTGACCAGTCTGTGATTTTGTCCAGGTCTTCAGAGAGTGAGGAGGCTGCAGACTGCCGATCTGAGGGAAGAGGAATGGAGCGGCAGAGAGTGGAGTCATCAGCAAAGAGATAGAGAGGATTTTCCAGAGAGTCGGAGAGATCATTGATAAAGACCAGAAAAAGCACAGGGCCCAGCACACTTCCTTGGGGAACTCCAGCCTGAACAGGAAGGGGAGATGAGAGAAATCCATTCAGGGCCACACGTTGACTACGACCAGAGAGGAAGTCCGCAAGCCATGCATGGAGATTTCCATGGATACCATAGGAGGAGAGTTTGGTGAGCAGAGCTGGGTGCCAGACCGTATCAAAGGCCCGTGATATGTCAAGGGAGACAGCTCTGATTTCCTGTTTGGCATTGAGGACCTCCATCCATTGTTGAGACAGCAGAAGCAGCATGTCCAGAGTAGAGTGACCTGGTCTGAAACCAAATTGATGATCAGAGATCAAGCCATTGGAGAAGAGGAAAGATTTCATATCCGAAGCAATCGCAAGCAATATCCGTGTTGGTGCAGGAAACCACTTTTGCACTTGTATTAGTGTGGGAAAACCACTTTTCGCACTTGTGTTAGTGTTGAAAAACCACTTTTCGCACTTGTGTTAGTGTTGAAAAACCACTTTTCGCACTTGTGTTGGTGCAGGAAACCACTTTTGCACTTGTATTAGTGTGGAAAAAACACTTTTTGCACTTGTGATAGTGTTGAAAAACCACTTTTCGCACTTGTATTAGTGTTGAAAAACCACTTTTCGCACTCGTGTTAGTGTTGAAAAACCACTTTTCGCACTTGTGTTGGTGCAGGAAACCACTTTTGCACTTGTATTAGTGTGGAAAAAACACTTTTTGCACTTGTGATAGTGTTGAAAAACCACTTTTCGCACTTGTGTTAGTGTTGAAAAACCACTTTTCGCACTTGTGTTAGTGTTGAAAAACCACTTTTCGCACTTGTGTTGGTGCAGGAAACCACTTTTGCACTTGTATTAGTGTGGAAAAAACACTTTTTGCACTTGTGATAGTGTTGAAAAACCACTTTTAGCACTTGCGTTAGTGTTGAAAAACCACTTTTCGCACTTGTGTTGGTGCAGGAAACCAATTTTGCACTTGTGTTGGTGCAGGAAACCACCTTTGCACTTGTGTTAGTGTGGAAAAACCACTTTTCGCACTTGTGTTATTGTTGAAAAAGCACTTTTCGCACTTGTGTTATTGTTGAAAAACCACTTTTCGCACTTGTGTTATTGTTGAAAAACCACTTTTCGCACTTGTGTTAGTGTTGAAAAACCACTTTTCGCACTTGTGTTGGTGCAGGAAACCACTTTTGCACTTGTATTAGTGTGGAAAAAACACTTTGTGCACTTGTGATAGTGTTGAAAAACCACTTTTTGCACTCGTGTTAGTGTTGAAAAACCACTTTTCGCACTTGTGTTGGTGCAGGAAACCACTTTTGCACTTGTATTAGTTTGGAAAAAACACTTTTTGCACTTGTGAGTGTTGAAAAACCACTTTTCGCACTTGTGTTAGTGTTGAAAAAACACTTTTCGCACTTGTGTTGGTGCAGTAAACCACTTTTGCACTTGTATTAGTGTGGAAAAAACACTTTTTGCACTTGTAATAGTGTTGAAAAACCACTTTCGCACTTGTGTTAGTGTTGAAAAACCACTTTTCGCACTCGTGTTAGTGTTGAAAAACCACTTTTCGCACTTGTGTTGGTGCAGGAAACCACTTTTGCACTTGTATTAGTGTGGAAAAAACACTTTTTGCACTTGTGATAGTGTTGAAAAACCACTTTTCGCACTTGTGTTAGTGTTGAAAAACCACTTTTCGCACTTGTGTTAGTGTTGAAAAACCACTTTTCGCACTTGTGTTGGTGCAGGAAACCACTTTTGCACTTGTATTAGTGTGGAAAAAACACTTTTTGCACTTGTGATAGTGTTGAAAAACCACTTTTCGCACTTGCGTTAGTGTTGAAAAACCACTTTTCGCACTTGTGTTGGTGCAGGAAACCAATTTTGCACTTGTGTTGGTGCAGGAAACCACCTTTGCACTTGTGTTAGTGTGGAAAAACCACTTTTCGCACTTGTGTTATTGTTGAAAAAGCACTTTTCGCACTTGTGTTATTGTTGAAAAACCACTTTTCGCACTTGTGTTGGTGCAGGAAACCACTTTTGCACTTGTATTAGTGTGGAAAAAACACTTTTTGCACTTGTGATAGTGTTGAAAAACCACTTTTAGCACTTGTGTTAGTGTTGAAAAACCACTTTTCGCACTTGTGTTGGTGCAGGAAACCACTTTTGCACTTGTATTAGTGTGGAAAAACCACTTTTCGCACTTGTGTTAGTGTTGAAAAACCACTTTTCGCACTTGTGTTAGTGTTGAAAAACCACTTTTCGCACTTGTGTTGGTGCAGGAAACCACTTTTGCACTTGTATTAGTGTGGAAAAAACACTTTTTGCACTTGTGATAGTGTTGAAAAACCACTTTTTGCACTTGTGTTAGTGTTGAAAAACCACTTTTCGCACTTGTGTTGGTGCAGAGAAACCACTTTTGCACTTGTGTTGGTGCAGGAAACCACCTTTGCACTTGTATTAGTGTGGAAAAACCACTTTTCGCACTTGTGTTATTGTTGAAAAAGCACTTTTCGCACTTGTGTTATTGTTGAAAAACCACTTTTCGCACTTGTGTTAGTGTTGAAAAACCACTTTTCGCACTTGTGTTAGTGTTGAAAAACCACTTTTCGCACTTGTGTTGGTGCAGGAAACCACTTTTGCACTTGTATTAGTGTGGAAAAAACACTTTTTGCACTTGTGATAGTGTTGAAAAACAACTTTTCGCACTTGTGTTAGTGTTGAAAAACCACTTTTCGCACTTGTGTTGGTGCAGGAAACCACTTTTGCACTTGTATTAGTGTGGAAAAAACACTTTTTGCACTTGTGATAGTGTTGAAAAACAACTTTTCGCACTTGTGTTAGTGTTGAAAAACCACTTTTCGCACTTGTGTTGGTGCAGGAAACCACTTTTGCACTTGTATTAGTGTGGAAAAAACACTTTTTGCACTTGTGATAGTGTTGAAAAACCACTTTTCGCACTTGTGTTAGTGTTGAAAAACCACTTTTCGCAGTCGTGTTAGTGTTGAAAAACCACTTTTCGCACTTGTGTTGGTGCAGGAAACCACTTTTCGCACTTGTGTTGGTGCAGGAAACCACTTTTGCACTTGTATTAGTGTGGAAAAAACACTTTTTGCACTTGTGATAGTGTTGAAAAACCACTTTTCGCACTTGTGTTAGTGTTGAAAAACCACTTTTCGCACTTGTGTTAGTGTTGAAAAACCACTTTTCGCACTTGTGTTGGTGCAGGAAACCACTTTTGCACTTGTATTAGTGTGGAAAAAACACTTTTTGCACTTGTGATAGTGTTGAAAAACCACTTTTCGCACTTGTGTTAGTGTTGAAAAACCACTTTTCGCACTTGTGTTGGTGCAGGAAACCACTTTTGCACTTGTATTAGTGTGGAAAAAACACTTTTTGCACTTGTGATAGTGTTGAAAAACCACTTTTCGCACTTGTGTTAATGTTGAAAAACCACTTTTCGCACTCGTGTTAGTGTTGAAAAACCACTTTTCGCAATTGTGTTGGTGCAGGAAACCACTTTTGCACTTGTATTAGTGTGGAAAAAACACTTTTTGCACTTGTGATAGTGTTGAAAAACCACTTTTCGCACTTGTGTTAGTGTTGAAAAACCACTTTTCGCACTCGTGTTAGTGTTGAAAAACCACTTTTCGCACTTGTGTTGGTGCAGGAAACCACTTTTGCACTTGTATTAGTGTGGAAAAAACACTTTTTGCACTTGTGATAGTGTTGAAAAACCACTTTTCGCACTTGTGTTAGTGTTGAAAAACCACTTTTCGCACTTGTTTTGGTGCAGGAAACCACTTTTGCACTTGTATTAGTGTGGAAAAAACACTTTTTGCACTTGTGATAGTGTTGAAAAACCACTTTTTGCACTTGTGTTAGTGTTGAAAAACCACTTTTCGCACTTGTGTTAGTGTTGAAAAACCACTTTTCGCACTTGTGTTGGTGCAGGAAACCACTTTTGCACTTGTATTAGTGTGGAAAAAACACTTTTTGCACTTGTGATAGTGTTGAAAAACCACTTTTCGCACTTGTGTTAGTGTTGAAAAACCACTTTTCGCACTTGTGTTGGTGCAGGAAACCAAATTTGCACTTGTGTTGGTGCAGGAAACCACCTTTGCACTTGTATTAGTGTGGAAAAACCACTTTTCGCACTTGTGTTATTGTTGAAAAAGCACTTTTCGCACTTGTGTTATTGTTGAAAAACCACTTTTCGCACTTGTGTTAGTGTTGAAAAACCACTTTTCGCACTTGTGTTGGTGCAGGAAACCACCTTTGCACTTGTATTAGTGTGGAAAAACCACTTTTCGCACTTGTGTTAGTGTTGAAAAAGCACTTTTCGCACTTGTGTTAGTGTTGAAAAACCACTTTTCGCACTTGTGTTGGTGCAGGAAACCACTTTTGCACTTGTATTAGTGTGGAAAAAACACTTTTTGCACTTGTGATAGTGTTGAAAAACAACTTTTCGCACTTGTGTTAGTGTTGAAAAACCACTTTTCGCACTTGTGTTGGTGCAGGAAACCACTTTTGCACTTGTATTAGTGTGGAAAAAACACTTTTTGCACTTGTATTAGTGTGGAAAAAACACTTTTTGCACTTGTGATAGTGTTGAAAAACAACTTTTCGCACTTGTGTTAGTGTTGAAAAACCACTTTTCGCACTTGTGTTGGTGCAGGAAACCACTTTTGCACTTGTATTAGTGTGGAAAAAACACTTTTTGCACTTGTGATAGTGTTGAAAAACCACTTTTCGCACTTGTGTTAGTGTTGAAAAACCACTTTTCGCAGTCGTGTTAGTGTTGAAAAACCACTTTTCGCACTTGTATTGGTGCAGGAAACCACTTTTGCACTTGTATTAGTGTGGAAAAAACACTTTTTGCACTTGTGTTAGTGTTGAAAAACCACTTTTCGCACTTGTGTTAGTGTTGAAAAACCACTTTTTGCACTTGTGTTAGTGTTGAAAAACCACTTTTCGCACTTGTGTTGGTGCAGGAAACCACTTTTGCACTTGTATTAGTGTGGAAAAAACACTTTTTGCACTTGTGATAGTGTTGAAAACCACTTTTAGCACTTGTGTTAGTGTTGAAAAACCACTTTTCGCACTTGTGGTTTTTTTTTTGTTTGTTTTTTTTTTTTTTGTATACAACATCGAGCCTCGTGAAAGAGCGAACATTAATCACACAGAAAGACAAACAGACACATAAAACAAATAACATCGGAAGCGGTAGACAAGATGGGGAGAGAGGGGGAAGGACACAAACACAACATTTGAGAGCAGGGACCGAGAGACATGGAGACATCGAGAGATCTGTGGGAGAGAGAGGGCTTTGGGGAGGAGGCATGTGAAGGGGGGGAGGCATGTGAAGGGGGGGGGGTGGGAGAGGTATAAACATATGGACACTGCCAGGATTTCCAGGAAAGAAGTTGGAATTTCAAACAAGGTGGATCTGGGGTGAATTAGTGGGGGTAGAAAAGCTCAAGGTTATGGATGGGGGAAGATAAGAGATGGTGGTGAACAGCTGTTTTAAAGACCTGGAGGGAGGAGAGGGATTGAAGGGAGTGTAGGAGTTTGTTCCACAGGCGGGAGAAAAGAGGAATGAAAGAGTGAAGGTGAGCAGAGAGCCGAGATTTCGGCAGTTTAACCATCAGAGGGTTGCTGGCAGATCTTGTGCGACCTGTAGGAATATTTGGGGGACAGAGCACAGAGAGAGCCGGGGGAGCAAGGCCGGAGAGGAGTCGGTAGAAGACAGAAAGGCCACCTACCTGCCTGCGGTGAGTGAGTGAAAGGCCCTCAGAGATAGCTTCATCGCGGGAGATTCCAATGATTTTGAAAGCTTTGGATTCAACAGCGTGAAGCCGAGCCAGGTGTGAGGCAGGAGCACCAGCCCATAGGGGAGAACAGTATTCCATTGAGCTGCGGATGAAAGCCTTGTATGTGGTGAGGAGCTCAGGTGTGCCGAGGAAGGACTTCGCACGACGGAGGATGCCCAGTCGGCGACTGGCTTTGGAGGCCAGCTTGGAAATGTGGTTTTCCCAAGAAAGATCATGGCAGATAGTGAGACCCAAAAGCTTGAGTGACAGAACTTCTTGGAGAGGATTGTTGAGAAAGTAGATGGGAGGGTTGTCCAGTCGATCTTTTCGGAGACATAGTAAGAGAGTGAGATTTGTCAGGATTGAAAGACATGTTCCACTTGTTTGACCAGTCTGTGATTTTGTCCAGGTCTTCAGAGAGTGAGGAGGCTGCAGACTGCCGATCTGAGGGAAGAGGAATGGAGCGGCAGAGAGTGGAGTCATCAGCAAAGAGATAGAGAGGATTTTCCAGAGAGTCGGAGAGATCATTGATAAAGACCAGAAAAAGCACAGGGCCCAGCACACTTCCTTGGGGAACTCCAGCCTGAACAGGAAGGGGAGATGAGAGAAATCCATTCAGGGCCACACGTTGACTACGACCAGAGAGGAAGTCCGCAAGCCATGCATGGAGATTTCCATGGATACCATAGGAGGAGAGTTTGGTGAGCAGAGCTGGGTGCCAGACCGTATCAAAGGCCCGTGATATGTCAAGGGAGACAGCTCTGATTTCCTGTTTGGCATTGAGGACCTCCATCCATTGTTGAGACAGCAGAAGCAGCATGTCCAGAGTAGAGTGACCTGGTCTGAAACCAAATTGATGATCAGAGATCAAGCCATTGGAGAAGAGGAAAGATTTCATATCCGAAGCAATCGCAAGCAATATCCGTGTTGGTGCAGGAAACCACTTTTGCACTTGTATTAGTGTGGGAAAACCACTTTTCGCACTTGTGTTAGTGTTGAAAAACCACTTTTCGCACTTGTGTTAGTGTTGAAAAACCACTTTTCACACTTGTGTTGGTGCAGGAAACCACTTTTGCACTTGTATTAGTGTGGAAAAAACACTTTTTGCACTTGTGATAGTGTTGAAAAACCACTTTTTGCACTTGTGTTAGTGTTGAAAAACCACTTTTCGCACTTGTGTTGGTGCAAGAAACCAGTTTTGCACTTGTGTTGGTGCAGGAAACCACTTTTGCACTTGTATTAGTGTGGAAGAAACACTTTTCGCACTTGTGTTAGTGTTGAAAAACCACTTTTCGCACTTGTGTTAGTGTTGAAAAACCACTTTTCGCACTTGTGTTGGTGCAGGAAACCACTTTTGCACTTGTATTAGTGTGGAAGAAACACTTTTCGCACTTGTGTTAGTGTTGAAAAACCACTTTTCGCACTTGTGTTAGTGTTGAAAAACCACTTTTCGCACTTGTGTTGGTGCAGGAAACCACTTTTGCACTTGTATTAGTGTGGAAAAAACACTTTTTGCACTTGTGATAGTGTTGAAAAACCACTTTTAGCACTTGTGTTAGTGTTGAAAAACCACTTTTCGCACTTGTGTTGGTGCAGGAAACCACTTTTGCACTTGTATTAGTGTGGAAAAACCACTTTTCGCACTTGTGTTAGTGTTGAAAAACCACTTTTCGCACTTGTGTTAGTGTTGAAAAACCACTTTTCGCACTTGTGTTGGTGCAGGAAACCACTTTTGCACTTGTATTAGTGTGGAAAAAACACTTTTTGCACTTGTGATAGTGTTGAAAAACCACTTTTTGCACTTGTGTTAGTGTTGAAAAACCACTTTTCGCACTTGTGTTGGTGCAGAGCAACCACTTTTGCACTTGTGTTGGTGCAGGAAACCACCTTTGCACTTGTATTAGTGTGGAAAAACCACTTTTCGCACTTGTGTTATTGTTGAAAAAGCACTTTTTGCACTTGTGTTATTGTTGAAAAACCACTTTTCGCACTTGTGTTAGTGTTGAAAAACCACTTTTCGCACTTGTGTTAGTGTTGAAAAACCACTTTTCGCACTTGTGTTGGTGCAGCAAACCACTTTTGCACTTGTATTAGTGTGGAAAAAACACTTTTTGCACTTGTGATAGTGTTGAAAAACAACTTTTCGCACTTGTGTTAGTGTTGAAAAACCACTTTTCGCACTTGTGTTGGTGCAGGAAACCACTTTTGCACTTGTATTAGTGTGGAAAAAACACTTTTTGCACTTGTGATAGTGTTGAAAAACAACTTTTCGCACTTGTGTTAGTGTTGAAAAACCACTTTTCGCACTTGTGTTGGTGCAGGAAACCACTTTTGCACTTGTATTAGTGTGGAAAAAACACTTTTTGCACTTGTGATAGTGTTGAAAAACCACTTTTAGCACTTGTGTTAGTGTTGAAAAACCACTTTTCGCACTTGTGTTGGTGCAGGAAACCACTTTTGCACTTGTATTAGTGTGGAAAAACCACTTTTCGCACTTGTGTTAGTGTTGAAAAACCACTTTTCGCACTTGTGTTAGTGTTGAAAAACCACTTTTCGCACATGTGTTGGTGCAGGAAACCACTTTTGCACTTGTATTAGTGTGGAAAAAACACTTTTTGCACTTGTGATAGTGTTGAAAAACCACTTTTTGCACTTGTGTTAGTGTTGAAAAACCACTTTTCGCACTTGTGTTGGTGCAGAGCAACCACTTTTGCACTTGTGTTGGTGCAGGAAACCACCTTTGCACTTGTATTAGTGTGGAAAAACCACTTTTCGCACTTGTGTTATTGTTGAAAAAGCACTTTTCGCACTTGTGTTATTGTTGAAAAACCACTTTTCGCACTTGTGTTAGTGTTGAAAAACCACTTTTCGCACTTGTGTTAGTGTTGAAAAACCACTTTTCGCACTTGTGTTGGTGCAGGAAACCACTTTTGCACTTGTATTAGTGTGGAAAAAACACTTTTTGCACTTGTGATAGTGTTGAAAAACAACTTTTCGCACTTGTGTTAGTGTTGAAAAACCACTTTTCGCACTTGTGTTGGTGCAGGAAACCACTTTTGCACTTGTATTAGTGTGGAAAAAACACTTTTTGCACATGTGATAGTGTTGAAAAACAACTTTTCGCACTTGTGTTAGTGTTGAAAAACCACTTTTCGCACTTGTGTTGGTGCAGGAAACCACTTTTGCACTTGTATTAGTGTGGAAAAAACACTTTTTGCACTTGTGATAGTGTTGAAAAATCACTTTTCGCACTTGTGTTAGTGTTGAAAAACCACTTTTCGCAGTCGTGTTAGTGTTGAAAAACCACTTTTCGCACTTGTATTGGTGCAGGAAACCACTTTTGCACTTGTATTAGTGTGGAAAAAACACTTTTTGCACTTGTGTTAGTGTTGAAAAACCACTTTTCGCACTTGTGTTAGTGTTGAAAAACCACTTTTTGCACTTGTGTTAGTGTTGAAAAACCACTTTTCGCACTTGTGTTGGTGCAGGAAACCACTTTTGCACTTGTATTAGTGTGGAAAAAACACTTTTTGCACTTGTGATAGTGTTGAAAAACCACTTTTAGCACTTGCGTTAGTGTTGAAAAACCACTTTTCGCACTTGTGTTGGTGTTGAAAAACCACTTTTCGCACTTGTGTTAGTGTTGAAAAACCACTTTTCGCACTTGTGTTGGTGCAGGAAACCACTTTTGCACTTGTATTAGTGTGGAAAAAACACTTTTTGCACTTGTGATAGTGTTGAAAAACCACTTTTCGCACTTGTGTTAGTGTTGAAAAAGCACTTTTCGCACTTGTGTTGGTGCAGGAAACCACTTTTGCACTTGTATTAGTGTGGAAAAAACACTTTTTGCACTTGTGATAGTGTTGAAAAACCACTTTTCGCACTTGTGTTAGTGTTGAAAAACCACTTTTCGCACTTGTGTTAGTGTTGAAAAACCACTTTTCGCACTTGTGTTAGTGCAGGAAACCACTTTTGCACTTGTATTAGTGTGGAAAAAACACTTTTTGCACTTGTGATAGTGTTAAAAAACCACTTTTCGCACTTGTGTTAGTGTTGAAAAACCACTTTTCGCACTTGTGTTGGTGCAGGAAACCACTTTTGCACTTGTATTAGTGTGGAAAAAACACTTTTTGCACTTGTGATAGTGTTGAAAAACCACTTTTTGCACTTGTGTTAGTGTTGAAAAACCACTTTTCGCACTTGTGTTGGTGCAGAGCAACCACTTTTGCACTTGTGTTGGTGCAGGAAACCACCTTTGCACTTGTATTAGTGTGGAAAAACCACTTTTCGCACTTGTGTTATTGTTGAAAAAGCACTTTTCGCACTTGTGTTATTGTTGAAAAACCACTTTTCGCACTTGTGTTAGTGTTGAAAAACCACTTTTCGCACTTGTGTTAGTGTTGAAAAACCACTTTTCGCACTTGTGTTGGTGCAGGAAACCACTTTTGCACTTGTATTAGTGTGGAAAAAACACTTTTTGCACTTGTGATAGTGTTGAAAAACAACTTTTCGCACTTGTGTTAGTGTTGAAAAACCACTTTTCGCACTTGTGTTGGTGCAGGAAACCACTTTTGCACTTGTATTAGTGTGGAAAAAACACTTTTTGCACTTGTGATAGTGTTGAAAAACAACTTTTCGCACTTGTGTTAGTGTTGAAAAACCACTTTTCGCACTTGTGTTGGTGCAGGAAACCACTTTTGCACTTGTATTAGTGTGGAAAAAACACTTTTTGCACTTGTGATAGTGTTGAAAAATCACTTTTCGCACTTGTGTTAGTGTTGAAAAACCACTTTTCGCAGTCGTGTTAGTGTTGAAAAACCACTTTTCGCACTTGTATTGGTGCAGGAAACCACTTTTGCACTTGTATTAGTGTGGAAAAAACACTTTTTGCACTTGTGTTAGTGTTGAAAAACCACTTTTCGCACTTGTGTTAGTGTTGAAAAACCACTTTTCGCACTTGTGTTGGTGCAGGAAACCACTTTTGCACTTGTATTAGTGTGGAAAAAACACTTTTTGCACTTGTGATAGTGTTGAAAAACCACTTTTAGCACTTGCGTTAGTGTTGAAAAACCACTTTTCGCACTTGTGTTGGTGTTGAAAAACCACTTTTCGCACTTGTGTTAGTGTTGAAAAACCACTTTTCGCACTTGTGTTGGTGCAGGAAACCACTTTTGCACTTGTATTAGTGTGGAAAAAACACTTTTTGCACTTGTGATAGTGTTGAAAAACCACTTTTCGCACTTGTGTTAGTGTTGAAAAACCACTTTTCGCACTTGTGTTAGTGTTGAAAAACCACTTTTCGCACTTGTGTTAGTGCAGGAAACCACTTTTGCACTTGTATTAGTGTGGAAAAAACACTTTTTGCACTTGTGATAGTGTTAAAAAACCACTTTTCGCACTTGTGTTAGTGTTGAAAAACCACTTTTCGCACTTGTGTTGGTGCAGGAAACCAATTTTGCACTTGTGTTGGTGCAGGAAACCACCTTTGCACTTGTATTAGTGTGGAAAAACCACTTTTCGCACTTGTGTTATTGTTGAAAAAGCACTTTTCGCACTTGTGTTATTGTTGAAAAACCACTTTTCGCACTTGTGTTAGTGTTGAAAAACCACTTTTCGCACTTGTGTTGGTGCAGGAAACCACCTTTGCACTTGTATTAGTGTGGAAAAACCACTTTTCGCACTTGTGTTAGTGTTGAAAAAGCACTTTTCGCACTTGTGTTAGTGTTGAAAAACCACTTTTCGCACTTGTGTTGGTGCAGGAAACCACTTTTGCACTTGTATTAGTGTGGAAAAAACACTTTTTGCACTTGTGATAGTGTTGAAAAACAACTTTTCGCACTTGTGTTAGTGTTGAAAAACCACTTTTCGCACTTGTGTTGGTGCAGGAAACCACTTTTGCACTTGTATTCGTGTGGAAAAAACACTTTTTGCACTTGTGATAGTGTTGAAAAACCACTTTTCGCACTTGTGTTAGTGTTGAAAAACCACTTTTCGCAGTCGTGTTAGTGTTGAAAAACCACTTTTCGCACTTGTATTGGTGCAGGAAACCACTTTTGCACTTGTATTAGTGTGGAAAAAACACTTTTTGCACTTGTGTTAGTGTTGAAAAACCACTTTTCGCACTTGTGTTAGTGTTGAAAAACCACTTTTTGCACTTGTGTTAGTGTTGAAAAACCACTTTTCGCACTTGTGTTGGTGCAGGAAACCACTTTTGCACTTGTATTAGTGTGGAAAAAACACTTTTTGCACTTGTGATAGTGTTGAAAAACCACTTTTCGCACTTGTGTTAGTGTTGAAAAACCACTTTTCGCACTTGTGTTGGTGCAGGAAACCAAATTTGCACTTGTGTTGGTGCAGGAAACCACCTTTGCACTTGTATTAGTGTGGAAAAACCACTTTTCGCACTTGTGTTATTGTTGAAAAAGCACTTTTCGCACTTGTGTTATTGTTGAAAAACCACTTTTCGCACTTGTGTTAGTGTTGAAAAACCACTTTTCGCACTTGTGTTGGTGCAGGAAACCACCTTTGCACTTGTATTAGTGTGGAAAAACCACTTTTCGCACTTGTGTTAGTGTTGAAAAAGCACTTTTCGCACTTGTGTTAGTGTTGAAAAACCACTTTTCGCACTTGTGTTGGTGCAGGAAACCACTTTTGCACTTGTATTAGTGTGGAAAAAACACTTTTTGCACTTGTGATAGTGTTGAAAAACAACTTTTCGCACTTGTGTTAGTGTTGAAAAACCACTTTTCGCACTTGTGTTGGTGCAGGAAACCACTTTTGCACTTGTATTAGTGTGGAAAAAACACTTTTTGCACTTGTATTAGTGTGGAAAAAACACTTTTTGCACTTGTGATAGTGTTGAAAAACAACTTTTCGCACTTGTGTTAGTGTTGAAAAACCACTTTTCGCACTTGTGTTGGTGCAGGAAACCACTTTTGCACTTGTATTAGTGTGGAAAAAACACTTTTTGCACTTGTGATAGTGTTGAAAAACCACTTTTCGCACTTGTGTTAGTGTTGAAAAACCACTTTTCGCAGTCGTGTTAGTGTTGAAAAACCACTTTTCGCACTTGTATTGGTGCAGGAAACCACTTTTGCACTTGTATTAGTGTGGAAAAAACACTTTTTGCACTTGTGTTAGTGTTGAAAAACCACTTTTCGCACTTGTGTTAGTGTTGAAAAACCACTTTTTGCACTTGTGTTAGTGTTGAAAAACCACTTTTCGCACTTGTGTTGGTGCAGGAAACCACTTTTGCACTTGTATTAGTGTGGAAAAAACACTTTTTGCACTTGTGATAGTGTTGAAAACCACTTTTAGCACTTGTGTTAGTGTTGAAAAACCACTTTTCGCACTTGTGGTTTTTTTTTTGTTTGTTTGTTTTTTTTTTGTATACAACATCGAGCCTCGTGAAAGAGCGAACATTAATCACACAGAAAGACAAACAGACACATAAAACAAATAACATCGGAAGCGGTAGACAAGATGGGGAGAGAGGGGGAAGGACACAAACACAACATTTGAGAGCAGGGACCGAGAGACATGGAGACATCGAGAGATCTGTGGGAGAGAGAGGGCTTTGGGGAGGAGGCATGTGAAGGGGGGGAGGCATGTGAAGGGGGGGGGGGGGTGGGAGAGGTATAAACATATGGACACTGCCAGGATTTCCAGGAAAGAAGTTGGAATTTCAAACAAGGTGGATCTGGGGTGAATTAGTGGGGGTAGAAAAGCTCAAGGTTATGGATGGGGGAAGATAAGAGATGGTGGTGAACAGCTGTTTTAAAGACCTGGAGGGAGGAGAGGGATTGAAGGGAGTGTAGGAGTTTGTTCCACAGGCGGGAGAAAAGAGGAATGAAAGAGTGAAGGTGAGCAGAGAGCCGAGATTTCGGCAGTTTAACCATCAGAGGGTTGCTGGCAGATCTTGTGCGACCTGTAGGAATATTTGGGGGACAGAGCACAGAGAGAGCCGGGGGAGCAAGGCCGGAGAGGAGTCGGTAGAAGACAGAAAGGCCACCTACCTGCCTGCGGTGAGTGAGTGAAAGGCCCTCAGAGATAGCTTCATCGCGGGAGATTCCAATGATTTTGAAAGCTTTGGATTCAACAGCGTGAAGCCGAGCCAGGTGTGAGGCAGGAGCACCAGCCCATAGGGGAGAACAGTATTCCATTGAGCTGCGGATGAAAGCCTTGTATGTGGTGAGGAGCTCAGGTGTGCCGAGGAAGGACTTCGCACGACGGAGGATGCCCAGTCGGCGACTGGCTTTGGAGGCCAGCTTGGAAATGTGGTTTTCCCAAGAAAGATCATGGCAGATAGTGAGACCCAAAAGCTTGAGTGACAGAACTTCTTGGAGAGGATTGTTGAGAAAGTAGATGGGAGGGTTGTCCAGTCGATCTTTTCGGAGACATAGTAAGAGAGTGAGATTTGTCAGGATTGAAAGACATGTTCCACTTGTTTGACCAGTCTGTGATTTTGTCCAGGTCTTCAGAGAGTGAGGAGGCTGCAGACTGCCGATCTGAGGGAAGAGGAATGGAGCGGCAGAGAGTGGAGTCATCAGCAAAGAGATAGAGAGGATTTTCCAGAGAGTCGGAGAGATCATTGATAAAGACCAGAAAAAGCACAGGGCCCAGCACACTTCCTTGGGGAACTCCAGCCTGAACAGGAAGGGGAGATGAGAGAAATCCATTCAGGGCCACACGTTGACTACGACCAGAGAGGAAGTCCGCAAGCCATGCATGGAGATTTCCATGGATACCATAGGAGGAGAGTTTGGTGAGCAGAGCTGGGTGCCAGACCGTATCAAAGGCCCGTGATATGTCAAGGGAGACAGCTCTGATTTCCTGTTTGGCATTGAGGACCTCCATCCATTGTTGAGACAGCAGAAGCAGCATGTCCAGAGTAGAGTGACCTGGTCTGAAACCAAATTGATGATCAGAGATCAAGCCATTGGAGAAGAGGAAAGATTTCATATCCGAAGCAATCGCAAGCAATATCCGTGTTGGTGCAGGAAACCACTTTTGCACTTGTATTAGTGTGGGAAAACCACTTTTCGCACTTGTGTTAGTGTTGAAAAACCACTTTTCGCACTTGTGTTAGTGTTGAAAAACCACTTTTCACACTTGTGTTGGTGCAGGAAACCACTTTTGCACTTGTATTAGTGTGGAAAAAACACTTTTTGCACTTGTGATAGTGTTGAAAAACCACTTTTTGCACTTGTGTTAGTGTTGAAAAACCACTTTTCGCACTTGTGTTGGTGCAAGAAACCAGTTTTGCACTTGTGTTGGTGCAGGAAACCACTTTTGCACTTGTATTAGTGTGGAAGAAACACTTTTCGCACTTGTGTTAGTGTTGAAAAACCACTTTTCGCACTTGTGTTAGTGTTGAAAAACCACTTTTCGCACTTGTGTTGGTGCAGGAAACCACTTTTGCACTTGTATTAGTGTGGAAGAAACACTTTTCGCACTTGTGTTAGTGTTGAAAAACCACTTTTCGCACTTGTGTTAGTGTTGAAAAACCACTTTTCGCACTTGTGTTGGTGCAGGAAACCACTTTTGCACTTGTATTAGTGTGGAAAAAACACTTTTTGCACTTGTGATAGTGTTGAAAAACCACTTTTAGCACTTGTGTTAGTGTTGAAAAACCACTTTTCGCACTTGTGTTGGTGCAGGAAACCACTTTTGCACTTGTATTAGTGTGGAAAAACCACTTTTCGCACTTGTGTTAGTGTTGAAAAACCACTTTTCGCACTTGTGTTAGTGTTGAAAAACCACTTTTCGCACTTGTGTTGGTGCAGGAAACCACTTTTGCACTTGTATTAGTGTGGAAAAAACACTTTTTGCACTTGTGATAGTGTTGAAAAACCACTTTTTGCACTTGTGTTAGTGTTGAAAAACCACTTTTCGCACTTGTGTTGGTGCAGAGCAACCACTTTTGCACTTGTGTTGGTGCAAGAAACCACCTTTGCACTTGTATTAGTGTGGAAAAACCACTTTTCGCACTTGTGTTATTGTTGAAAAAGCACTTTTCGCACTTGTGTTATTGTTGAAAAACCACTTTTCGCACTTGTGTTAGTGTTGAAAAACCACTTTTCGCACTTGTGTTAGTGTTGAAAAACCACTTTTCGCACTTGTGTTGGTGCAGGAAACCACTTTTGCACTTGTATTAGTGTGGAAAAAACACTTTTTGCACTTGTGATAGTGTTGAAAAACAACTTTTCGCACTTGTGTTAGTGTTGAAAAACCACTTTTCGCACTTGTGTTGGTGCAGGAAACCACTTTTGCACTTGTATTAGTGTGGAAAAAACACTTTTTGCACTTGTGATAGTGTTGAAAAACAACTTTTCGCACTTGTGTTAGTGTTGAAAAACCACTTTTCGCACTTGTGTTGGTGCAGGAAACCACTTTTGCACTTGTATTAGTGTGGAAAAAACACTTTTTGCACTTGTGATAGTGTTGAAAAACCACTTTTAGCACTTGTGTTAGTGTTGAAAAACCACTTTTCGCACTTGTGTTGGTGCAGGAAACCACTTTTGCACTTGTATTAGTGTGGAAAAACCACTTTTCGCACTTGTGTTAGTGTTGAAAAACCACTTTTCGCACTTGTGTTAGTGTTGAAAAACCACTTTTCGCACTTGTGTTGGTGCAGGAAACCACTTTTGCACTTGTATTAGTGTGGAAAAAACACTTTTTGCACTTGTGATAGTGTTGAAAAACCACTTTTTGCACTTGTGTTAGTGTTGAAAAACCACTTTTCGCACTTGTGTTGGTGCAGAGCAACCACTTTTGCACTTGTGTTGGTGCAGGAAACCACCTTTGCACTTGTATTAGTGTGGAAAAACCACTTTTCGCACTTGTGTTATTGTTGAAAAAGCACTTTTCGCACTTGTGTTATTGTTGAAAAACCACTTTTCGCACTTGTGTTAGTGTTGAAAAACCACTTTTCGCACTTGTGTTAGTGTTGAAAAACCACTTTTCGCACTTGTGTTGGTGCAGGAAACCACTTTTTCACTTGTATTAGTGTGGAAAAAACACTTTTTGCACTTGTGATAGTGTTGAAAAACAACTTTTCGCACTTGTGTTAGTGTTGAAAAACCACTTTTCGCACTTGTGTTGGTGCAGGAAACCACTTTTGCACTTGTATTAGTGTGGAAAAAACACTTTTTGCACTTGTGATAGTGTTGAAAAACAACTTTTCGCACTTGTGTTAGTGTTGAAAAACCACTTTTCGCACTTGTGTTGGTGCAGGAAACCACTTTTGCACTTGTATTAGTGTGGAAAAAACACTTTTTGCACTTGTGATAGTGTTGAAAAATCACTTTTCGCACTTGTGTTAGTGTTGAAAAACCACTTTTCGCAGTCGTGTTAGTGTTGAAAAACCACGTTTCGCACTTGTATTGGTGCAGGAAACCACTTTTGCACTTGTATTAGTGTGGAAAAAACACTTTTTGCACTTGTGTTAGTGTTGAAAAACCACTTTTCGCACTTGTGTTAGTGTTGAAAAACCACTTTTTGCACTTGTGTTAGTGTTGAAAAACCACTTTTCGCACTTGTGTTGGTGCAGGAAACCACTTTTGCACTTGTATTAGTGTGGAAAAAACACTTTTTGCACTTGTGATAGTGTTGAAAAACCACTTTTAGCACTTGCGTTAGTGTTGAAAAACCACTTTTCGCACTTGTGTTGGTGTTGAAAAACCACTTTTCGCACTTGTGTTAGTGTTGAAAAACCACTTTTCGCACTTGTGTTGGTGCAGGAAACCACTTTTGCACTTGTATTAGTGTGGAAAAAACACTTTTTGCACTTGTGATAGTGTTGAAAAACCACTTTTCGCACTTGTGTTAGTGTTGAAAAAGCACTTTTCGCACTTGTGTTGGTGCAGGAAACCACTTTTGCACTTGTATTAGTGTGGAAAAAACACTTTTTGCACTTGTGATAGTGTTGAAAAACCACTTTTCGCACTTGTGTTAGTGTTGAAAAACCACTTTTCGCACTTGTGTTAGTGTTGAAAAACCACTTTTCGCACTTGTGTTAGTGCAGGAAACCACTTTTGCACTTGTATTAGTGTGGAAAAAACACTTTTTGCACTTGTGATAGTGTTAAAAAACCACTTTTCGCACTTGTGTTAGTGTTGAAAAACCACTTTTCGCACTTGTGTTGGTGCAGGAAACCACTTTTGCACTTGTATTAGTGTGGAAAAAACACTTTTTGCACTTGTGATAGTGTTGAAAAACCACTTTTTGCACTTGTGTTAGTGTTGAAAAACCACTTTTCGCACTTGTGTTGGTGTAGAGCAACCACTTTTGCACTTGTGTTGGTGCAGGAAACCACCTTTGCACTTGTATTAGTGTGGAAAAACCACTTTTCGCACTTGTGTTATTGTTGAAAAAGCACTTTTCGCACTTGTGTTATTGTTGAAAAACCACTTTTCGCACTTGTGTTAGTGTTGAAAAACCACTTTTCGCACTTGTGTTAGTGTTGAAAAACCACTTTTCGCACTTGTGTTGGTGCAGGAAACCACTTTTGCACTTGTATTAGTGTGGAAAAAACACTTTTTGCACTTGTGATAGTGTTGAAAAACAACTTTTCGCACTTGTGTTAGTGTTGAAAAACCACTTTTCGCACTTGTGTTGGTGCAGGAAACCACTTTTGCACTTGTATTAGTGTGGAAAAAACACTTTTTGCACTTGTGATAGTGTTGAAAAACAACTTTTCGCACTTGTGTTAGTGTTGAAAAACCACTTTTCGCACTTGTGTTGGTGCAGGAAACCACTTTTGCACTTGTATTAGTGTGGAAAAAACACTTTTTGCACTTGTGATAGTGTTGAAAAATCACTTTTCGCACTTGTGTTAGTGTTGAAAAACCACTTTTCGCAGTCGTGTTAGTGTTGAAAAACCACTTTTCGCACTTGTATTGGTGCAGGAAACCACTTTTGCACTTGTATTAGTGTGGAAAAAACACTTTTTGCACTTGTGTTAGTGTTGAAAAACCACTTTTCGCACTTGTGTTAGTGTTGAAAAACCACTTTTTGCACTTGTGTTAGTGTTGAAAAACCACTTTTCGCACTTGTGTTGGTGCAGGAAACCACTTTTGCACTTGTATTAGTGTGGAAAAAACACTTTTTGCACTTGTGATAGTGTTGAAAAACCACTTTTAGCACTTGCGTTAGTGTTGAAAAACCACTTTTCGCACTTGTGTTGGTGTTGAAAAACCACTTTTCGCACTTGTGTTAGTGTTGAAAAACCACTTTTCGCACTTGTGTTGGTGCAGGAAACCACTTTTGCACTTGTATTAGTGTGGAAAAAACACTTTTTGCACTTGTGATAGTGTTGAAAAACCACTTTTCGCACTTGTGTTAGTGTTGAAAAACCACTTTTCGCACTTGTGTTGGTGCAGGAAACCACTTTTGCACTTGTATTAGTGTGGAAAAAACACTTTTTGCACTTGTGATAGTGTTGAAAAACCACTTTTCGCACTTGTGTTAGTGTTGAAAAACCACTTTTCGCACTTGTGTTAGTGTTGAAAAACCACTTTTCGCACTTGTGTTAGTGCAGGAAACCACTTTTGCACTTGTATTAGTGTGGAAAAAACACTTTTTGCACTTGTGATAGTGTTAAAAAACCACTTTTCGCACTTGTGTTAGTGTTGAAAAACCACTTTTCGCACTTGTGTTGGTGCAGGAAACCAATTTTGCACTTGTGTTGGTGCAGGAAACCACCTTTGCACTTGTATTAGTGTGGAAAAACCACTTTTCGCACTTGTGTTATTGTTGAAAAAGCACTTTTCGCACTTGTGTTATTGTTGAAAAACCACTTTTCGCACTTGTGTTAGTGTTGAAAAACCACTTTTCGCACTTGTGTTGGTGCAGGAAACCACCTTTGCACTTGTATTAGTGTGGAAAAACCACTTTTCGCACTTGTGTTAGTGTTGAAAAAGCACTTTTCGCACTTGTGTTAGTGTTGAAAAACCACTTTTCGCACTTGTGTTGGTGCAGGAAACCACTTTTGCACTTGTATTAGTGTGGAAAAAACACTTTTTGCACTTGTGATAGTGTTGAAAAACAACTTTTCGCACTTGTGTTAGTGTTGAAAAACCACTTTTCGCACTTGTGTTGGTGCAGGAAACCACTTTTGCACTTGTATTCGTGTGGAAAAAACACTTTTTGCACTTGTGATAGTGTTGAAAAACCACTTTTCGCACTTGTGTTAGTGTTGAAAAACCACTTTTCGCAGTCGTGTTAGTGTTGAAAAACCACTTTTCGCACTTGTATTGGTGCAGGAAACCACTTTTGCACTTGTATTAGTGTGGAAAAAACACTTTTTGCACTTGTGTTAGTGTTGAAAAACCACTTTTCGCACTTGTGTTAGTGTTGAAAAACCACTTTTTGCACTTGTGTTAGTGTTGAAAAACCACTTTTCGCACTTGTGTTGGTGCAGGAAACCACTTTTGCACTTGTATTAGTGTGGAAAAAACACTTTTTGCACTTGTGATAGTGTTGAAAAACCACTTTTAGCACTTGTGTTAGTGTTGAAAAACCACTTTTCGCACTTGTGGTTTTTTTTTTTTTTTTTTTTTTTTTTTTGTATACAAGATCGAGGCTCGTGAAAGAGCGAACATTAATCACACAGAAAGACAAACAGACACATAAAACAAATAACATCGGAAGCGGTAGACAAGATGGGGAGAGAGGGGGAAGGACACAAACACAACATTTGAGAGCAGGGACCGAGAGACATGGAGACATCGAGAGATCTGTGGGAGGGAGAGGGCTTTGGGGGGGAGGCATGTGAAGGGGGGGAGGCATGTGAAGGGGGGGGGGTGGGAGAGGTATAAACATATGGACACTGCCAGGATTTCCAGGAAAGAAGTTGGAATTTCAAACAAGGTGGATCTGGGGTGAATTAGTGGGGGTAGAAAAGATCAAGGTTATGGATGGGGGAAGATAAGAGATGGTGGTGAACAGCTGTTTTAAAGACCTGGAGGGAGGAGAGGGATTGAAGGGAGTGTGGGAGTTTGTTCCACAGGCAGGAGAAAAGAGGAATGAAAGAGTGAAGGTGAGCAGAGAGCCGAGATTTCGGCAGTTTAACCATCAGAGGGTTGCTGGCAGATCTTGTGCGACCTGTAGGAATATTTGGGGGACAGAGCACAGAGAGAGCTGGGGGAGCAAGGCCGGAGAGGAGTCGGTAGAAGACAGAAAGGCCACCTACCTGCCTGCGGTGAGTGAGTGAAAGGCCCTCAGAGATAGCTTCATCGCGGGAGATTCCAATGATTTTGAAAGCTTTGGATTCAACAGCGTGAAGCCGAGCCAGGTGTGAGGCAGGAGCACCAGCCCATAGGGGAGAACAGTATTCCATTGAGCTGCGGATGAAAGCCTTGTATGTGGTGAGGAGCTCAGGTGTGCCGAGGAAGGACTTCGCACGACGGAGGATGCCCAGTCGGCGACTGGCTTTGGAGGCCAGCTTGGAAATGTGGTTTTCCCAAGAAAGATCATGGCAGATAGTGAGACCCAAAAGCTTGAGTGACAGAACTTCTTGGAGAGGATTGTTGAGAAAGTAGATGGGAGGGTTGTCCAGTCGATCTTTTCAGAGACATAGTAAGAGAGTGAGATTTGTCAGGATTGAAAGACATGGTCCACTTGTTTGACCAGTCTGTGATTTTGTCCAGGTCTTCAGAGAGTGAGGAGGCTGCAGACTGCCGATCTGAGGGAAGAGGAATGGAGCGGCAGAGAGTGGAGTCATCAGCAAAGAGATAGAGAGGATTTTCCAGAGAGTCGGAGAGATCATTGATAAAGACCAGAAAAAGCACAGGGCCCAGCACACTTCCTTGGGGAACTCCAGCCTGAACAGGAAGGGGAGATGAGAGAAATCCATTCAGGGCCACACGTTGACTACGACCAGAGAGGAAGTCCGCAAGCCATGCATGGAGATTTCCATGGATACCATAGGAGGAGAGTTTGGTGAGCAGAGCTGGGTGCCAGACCGTATCAAAGGCCCGTGATATGTCAAGGGAGACAGCTCTGATTTCCTGTTTGGCATTGAGGACCTCCATCCATTGTTGAGACAGCAGAAGCAGCATGTCCAGAGTAGAGTGACCTGGTCTGAAACCAAATTGATGATCAGAGATCAAGCCATTGGAGAAGAGGAAAGATTTCATATCCGAAGCAATCGCAAGCAATATCCGTGTTGGTGCAGGAAACCACTTTTGCACTTGTATTAGTGTGGGAAAACCACTTTTCGCACTTGTGTTAGTGTTGAAAAACCACTTTTCGCACTTGTGTTAGTGTTGAAAAACCACTTTTCGCACTTGTGTTGGTGCAGGAAACCACTTTTGCACTTGTATTAGTGTGGAAAAAACACTTTTTGCACTTGTGATAGTGTTGAAAAACCACTTTTTGCACTTGTGTTAGTGTTGAAAAACCACTTTTCGCACTTGTGTTGGTGCAAGAAACCACTTTTGCACTTGTGTTGGTGCAGGAAACCACTTTTGCACTTGTATTAGTGTGGAAGAAACACTTTTCGCACTTGTGTTAGTGTTGAAAAACCACTTTTCGCACTTGTGTTAGTGTTGAAAAACCACTTTTCGCACTTGTGTTGGTGCAGGAAACCACTTTTGCACTTGTATTAGTGTGGAAGAAACACTTTTCGCACTTGTGTTAGTGTTGAAAAACCACTTTTCGCACTTGTGTTGGTGTTGAAAAACCACTTTTCGCAATTGTGTTGGTGCAGGAAACCACTTTTGCACTTGTATTAGTGTGGAAAAAACACTTTTTGCACTTGTGATAGTGTTGAAAAACCACTTTTAGCACTTGTGTTAGTGTTGAAAAACCACTTTTCGCACTTGTGTTGGTGCAGGAAACCAATTTTGCACTTGTGTTGGTGCAGGAAACCACCTTTGCACTTGTGTTAGTGTGGAAAAACCACTTTTCGCACTTGTGTTATTGTTGAAAAAGCACTTTTCGCACTTGTGTTATTGTTGAAAAACCACTTTTCGCACTTGTGTTAGTGTTGAAAAACGACTTTTCGCACTTGTGTTGGTGCAGGAAACCACTTTTGCACTTGTATTAGTGTGGAAAAAACACTTTTTGCACTTGTGATAGTGTTGAAAAACCACTTTTCGCACTTGTGTTAGTGTTGAAAAACCACTTTTCGCACTTGTGTTGGTGCAGGAAACCACTTTTGCACTTGTATTAGTGTGGAAGAAACACTTTTCGCACTTGTGTTAGTGTTGAAAAACCACTTTTCGCACTTGTGTTAGTGTTGAAAAACCACTTTTCGAACTTGTGTTGGTGCAGGAAACCACTTTTGCACTTGTATTAGTGTGGAAAAAACACTTTTTGCACTTGTGATAGTGTTGAAAAACCACTTTTAGCACTTGTGTTAGTGTTGAAAAACCACTTTTCGCACTTGTGTTGGTGCAGGAAACCACTTTTGCACTTGTATTAGTGTGGAAAAACAACTTTTCGCACTTGTGTTAGTGTTGAAAAACCACTTTTCACACTTGTGTTAGTGTTGAAAAACCACTTTTCGCACTTGTGTTGGTGCAGGAAACCACTTTTGTACTTGTATTAGTGTGGAAAAAACACTTTTTGCACTTGTGATAGTGTTTGAAAAACCACTTTTTGCACTTGTGTTAGTGTTGAAAAACCACTTTTCGCACTTGTGTTGGTGCAGAGAAACCACTTTTGCACTTGTGTTGGTGCAGGAAACCACCTTTGCACTTGTATTAGTGTGGAAAAACCACTTTTCGCACTTGTGTTATTGTTGAAAAAGCACTTTTCGCACTTGTGTTATTGTTGAAAAACCACTTTTCGCACTTGTGTTAGTGTTGAAAAACCACTTTTCGCACTTGTGTTGGTGCAGGAAACCACTTTTGCACTTGTATTAGTGTGGAAAAAACACTTTTTGCACTTGTGATAGTGTTGAAAAACCACTTTTTGCACTTGTGTTAGTGTTGAAAAACCACTTTTCGCACTTGTGTTGGTGCAGTAAACCACTTTTGCACTTGTATTAGTGTGGAAAAAACACTTTTTGCACTTGTGATAGTGTTGAAAAACGACTTTTCGCACTTGTATTAGTGTTGAAAAACCACTTTTCGCACTCGTGTTAGTGTTGAAAAACCACTTTTCGCACTTGTGTTGGTGCAGGAAACCACTTTTGCACTTGTATTAGTGTGGAAAAAACACTTTTTGCACTTGTGATAGTGTTGAAAAACCACTTTTCGCACTTGTGTTAGTGTTGAAAAACCACTTTTCGCACTTGTGTTAGTGTTGAAAAACCACTTTTCGCACTTGTGTTGGTGCAGGAAACCACTTTTGCACTTGTATTAGTGTGGAAAAAACACTTTTTGCACTTGTGATAGTGTTGAAAAACCACTTTTAGCACTTGCGTTAGTGTTGAAAAACCACTTTTCGCACTTGTGTTGGTGCAGGAAACCAATTTTGCACTTGTGTTGGTGCAGGAAACCACCTTTGCACTTGTGTTAGTGTGGAAAAACCACTTTTCGCACTTGTGTTATTGTTGAAAAAGCACTTTTCGCACTTGTGTTATTGTTGAAAAACCACTTTTCGCACTTGTGTTATTGTTGAAAAACCACTTTTCGCACTTGTGTTAGTGTTGAAAAACCACTTTTCGCACTTGTGTTGGTGCAGGAAACCACTTTTGCACTTGTATTAGTGTGGAAAAAACACTTTTTGCACTTGTGATAGTGTTGAAAAACCACTTTTCGCACTCGTGTTAGTGTTGAAAAACCACTTTTCGCACTTGTGTTGGTGCAGGAAACCACTTTTGCACTTGTATTAGTTTGGAAAAAACACTTTTTGCACTTGTGAGTGTTGAAAAACCACTTTTCGCACTTGTGTTAGTGTTGAAAAAACACTTTTCGCACTTGTGTTGGTGCAGTAAACCACTTTTGCACTTGTATTAGTGTGGAAAAAACACTTTTTGCACTTGTAATAGTGTTGAAAAACCACTTTCGCACTTGTGTTAGTGTTGAAAAACCACTTTTCGCACTCGTGTTAGTGTTGAAAAACCACTTTTCGCACTTGTGTTGGTGCAGGAAACCACTTTTGCACTTGTATTAGTGTGGAAAAAACACTTTTTGCACTTGTGATAGTGTTGAAAAACCACTTTTCGCACTTGTGTTAGTGTTGAAAAACCACTTTTCGCACTTGTGTTAGTGTTGAAAAACCACTTTTCGCACTTGTGTTGGTGCAGGAAACCACTTTTGCACTTGTATTAGTGTGGAAAAAACACTTTTTGCACTTGTGATAGTGTTGAAAAACCACTTTTCGCACTTGCGTTAGTGTTGAAAAACCACTTTTCGCACTTGTGTTGGTGCAGGAAACCAATTTTGCACTTGTGTTGGTGCAGGAAACCACCTTTGCACTTGTGTTAGTGTGGAAAAACCACTTTTCGCACTTGTGTTATTGTTGAAAAAGCACTTTTCGCACTTGTGTTATTGTTGAAAAACCACTTTTCGCACTTGTGTTAGTGTTGAAAAACCACTTTTCGCACTTGTGTTGGTGCAGGAAACCACTTTTGCACTTGTATTAGTGTGGAAAAAACACTTTTTGCACTTGTGATAGTGTTGAAAAACCACTTTTCGCACTTGTGTTAGTGTTGAAAAACCACTTTTCGCACTTGTGTTGGTGCAGGAAACCACTTTTGCACTTGTATTAGTGTGGAAAAAACACTTTTTGCACTTGTGATAGTGTTGAAAAACCACTTTTCGCACTTGTGTTAATGTTGAAAAACCACTTTTCGCACTCGTGTTAGTGTTGAAAAACCACTTTTCGCACTTGTGTTGGTGCAGGAAACCACTTTTGCACTTGTATTAGTGTGGAAAAAACACTTTTTGCACTTGTGATAGTGTTGAAAAACCACTTTTCGCACTTGTGTTAGTGTTGAAAAACCACTTTTCGCACTTGTGTTAGTGTTGAAAAACCACTTTTCGCACTTGTGTTGGTGCAGGAAACCACTTTTGCACTTGTATTAGTGTGGAAAAAACACTTTTTGCACTTGTGATAGTGTTGAAAAACCACTTTTCGCACTTGTGTTAGTGTTGAAAAACCACTTTTCGCACTTGTGTTGGTGCAGGAAACCACTTTTGCACTTGTATTAGTGTGGAAAAAACACTTTTTGCACTTGTGATAGTGTTGAAAAACCACTTTTCGCACTTGTGTTAATGTTGAAAAACCACTTTTCGCACTCGTGTTAGTGTTGAAAAACCACTTTTCGCAATTGTGTTGGTGCAGGAAACCACTTTTGCACTTGTATTAGTGTGGAAAAAACACTTTTTGCACTTGTGATAGTGTTGAAAAACCACTTTTCGCACTTGTGTTAGTGTTGAAAAACCACTTTTCGCACTCGTGTTAGTGTTGAAAAACCACTTTTCGCACTTGTGTTGGTGCAGGAAACAACTTTTGCACTTGTATTAGTGTGGAAAAAACACTTTTTGCACTTGTGATAGTGTTGAAAAACCACTTTTCGCACTTGCGTTAGTGTTGAAAAACCACTTTTCGCACTTGTGTTGGTGCAGGAAACCACTTTTGCACTTGTATTAGTGTGGAAAAAACACTTTTTGCACTTGTGATAGTGTTGAAAAACCACTTTTCGCACTTGTGTTAGTGTTGAAAAACCACTTTTCGCACTTGTGTTAGTGTTGAAAAACCACTTTTCGCACTTGTGTTGGTGCAGGAAACCACTTTTGCACTTGTATTAGTGTGGAAAAAACACTTTTTGCACTTGTGATAGTGTTGAAAAACCACTTTTCGCACTTGTGTTAGTGTTGAAAAACCACTTTTCGCACTTGTGTTGGTGCAGGAAACCAAATTTGCACTTGTGTTGGTGCAGGAAACCACCTTTGCACTTGTATTAGTGTGGAAAAACCACTTTTCGCACTTGTGTTATTGTTGAAAAAGCACTTTTCGCACTTGTGTTATTGTTGAAAAACCACTTTTCGCACTTGTGTTAGTGTTGAAAAACCACTTTTCGCACTTGTGTTGGTGCAGGAAACCACCTTTGCACTTGTATTAGTGTGGAAAAACCACTTTTCGCACTTGTGTTAGTGTTGAAAAAGCACTTTTCGCACTTGTGTTAGTGTTGAAAAACCACTTTTCGCACTTGTGTTGGTGCAGGAAACCACTTTTGCACTTGTATTAGTGTGGAAAAAACACTTTTTGCACTTGTGATAGTGTTGAAAAACAACTTTTCGCACTTGTGTTAGTGTTGAAAAACCACTTTTCGCACTTGTGTTGGTGCAGGAAACCACTTTTGCACTTGTATTAGTGTGGAAAAAACACTTTTTGCACTTGTATTAGTGTGGAAAAAACACTTTTTGCACTTGTGATAGTGTTGAAAAACAACTTTTCGCACTTGTGTTAGTGTTGAAAAACCACTTTTCGCACTTGTGTTAGTGTTGAAAAACCACTTTTCGCAGTCGTGTTAGTGTTGAAAAACCACTTTTTGCACTTGTGATAGTGTTGAAAAACCACTTTTAGCACTTGTGTTAGTGTTGAAAAACCACTTTTCGCAGTCGTGTTAGTGTTGAAAAACCACTTTTCGCACTTGTATTGGTGCAGGAAACCACTTTTGCACTTGTCTTAGTGTGGAAAAAACACTTTTTGCACTTGTGATAGTGTTGAAAAACCACTTTTCGCACTTGTGTTAGTGTTGAAAAACCACTTTTCGCAGTCGTGTTAGTGTTGAAAAACCACTTTTCGCACTTGTATTGGTGCAGGAAACCACTTTTGCACTTGTATTAGTGTGGAAAAAACACTTTTTGCACTTGTGTTAGTGTTGAAAAACCACTTTTCGCACTTGTGTTAGTGTTGAAAAACCACTTTTTGCACTTGTGTTAGTGTTGAAAAACCACTTTTCGCACTTGTGTTGGTGCAGGAAACCACTTTTGCACTTGTATTAGTGTGGAAAAAACACTTTTTGCACTTGTGATAGTGTTGAAAAACCACTTTTAGCACTTGTGTTAGTGTTGAAAAACCACTTTTCGCACTTGTGGTTTTTTTTTTGTTTGTTTTTTTTTTTTCTGTATACAAGATCGAGCCTCGTGAAAGAGCGAACATTAATCACACAGAAAGACAAACAGACACATAAAACAAATAACATCGGAAGCGGTAGACAAGATGGGGAGAGAGGGGGAAGGACACAAACACAACATTTGAGAGCAGGGACCGAGAGACATGGAGACATCGAGAGATCTGTGGGAGAGAGAGGGCTTTGGGGGGGAGGCATGTGAAGGGGGGGAGGCATGTGAAGGGGGGGGTGGGAGAGGTATAAACATATGGACACTGCCAGGATTTCCAGGAAAGAAGTTGGAATTTCAAACAAGGTGGATCTGGGGTGAATTAGTGGGGGTAGAAAAGATCAAGGTTATGGATGGGGGAAGATAAGAGATGGTGGTGAACAGCTGTTTTAAAGACCTGGAGGGAGGAGAGGGATTGAAGGGAGTGTAGGAGTTTGTTCCACAGGCGGGAGAAAAGAGGAATGAAAGAGTGAAGGTGAGCAGAGAGCCGAGATTTCGGCAGTTTAACCATCAGAGGGTTGCTGGCAGATCTTGTGCGACCTGTAGGAATATTTGGGGGACAGAGCACAGAGAGAGCTGGGGGAGCAAGGCCGGAGAGGAGTCGGTAGAAGACAGAAAGGCCACCTACCTGCCTGCGGTGAGTGAGTGAAAGGCCCTCAGAGATAGCTTCATCGCGGGAGATTCCAATGATTTTGAAAGCTTTGGATTCAACAGCGTGAAGCCGAGCCAGGTGTGAGGCAGGAGCACCAGCCCATAGGGGAGAACAGTATTCCATTGAGCTGCGGATGAAAGCCTTGTATGTGGTGAGGAGCTCAGGTGTGCCGAGGAAGGACTTCGCACGACGGAGGATGCCCAGTCGGCGACTGGCTTTGGAGGCCAGCTTGGAAATGTGGTTTTCCCAAGAAAGATCATGGCAGATAGTGAGACCCAAAAGCTTGAGTGACAGAACTTCTTGGAGAGGATTGTTGAGAAAGTAGATGGGAGGGTTGTCCAGTCGATCTTTTCGGAGACATAGTAAGAGAGTGAGATTTGTCAGGATTGAAAGACATGTTCCACTTGTTTGACCAGTCTGTGATTTTGTCCAGGTCTTCAGAGAGTGAGGAGGCTGCAGACTGCCGATCTGAGGGAAGAGGAATGGAGCGGCAGAGAGTGGAGTCATCAGCAAAGAGATAGAGAGGATTTTCCAGAGAGTCGGAGAGATCATTGATAAAGACCAGAAAAAGCACAGGGCCCAGCACACTTCCTTGGGGAACTCCAGCCTGAACAGGAAGGGGAGATGAGAGAAATCCATTCAGGGCCACACGTTGACTACGACCAGAGAGGAAGTCCGCAAGCCATGCATGGAGATTTCCATGGATACCATCGGAGGAGAGTTTGGTGAGCAGAGCTGGGTGCCAGACCGTATCAAAGGCCCGTGATATGTCAAGGGAGACAGCTCTGATTTCCTGTTTGGCATTGAGGACCTCCATCCATTGTTGAGACAGCAGAAGCAGCATGTCCAGAGTAGAGTGACCTGGTCTGAAACCAAATTGATGATCAGAGATCAAGCCATTGGAGAAGAGGAAAGATTTCATATCCGAAGCAATCGCAAGCAATATCCGTGTTGGTGCAGGAAACCACTTTTGCACTTGTATTAGTGTGGGAAAACCACTTTTCGCACTTGTGTTAGTGTTGAAAAACCACTTTTCGCACTTGTGTTAGTGTTGAAAAACCACTTTTCGCACTTGTGTTGGTGCAGGAAACCACTTTTGCACTTGTATTAGTGTGGAAAAAACACTTTTTGCACTTGTGATAGTGTTGAAAAACCACTTTTTGCACTTGTGTTAGTGTTGAAAAACCACTTTTCGCACTTGTGTTGGTGCAAGAAACCAGTTTTGCACTTGTGTTGGTGCAGGAAACCACTTTTGCACTTGTATTAGTGTGGAAGAAACACTTTTCGCACTTGTGTTAGTGTTGAAAAACCACTTTTCGCACTTGTGTTAGTGTTGAAAAACCACTTTTCGCACTTGTGTTGGTGCAGGAAACCACTTTTGCACTTGTATTAGTGTGGAAGAAACACTTTTCGCACTTGTGTTAGTGTTGAAAAACCACTTTTCGCACTTGTGTTAGTGTTGAAAAACCACTTTTCGCACTTGTGTTGGTGCAGGAAACCACTTTTGCACTTGTATTAGTGTGGAAAAAACACTTTTTGCACTTGTGATAGTGTTGAAAAACCACTTTTTGCACTTGTGTTAGTGTTGAAAAACCACTTTTCGCACTTGTGTTGGTGCAGAGCAACCACTTTTGCACTTGTGTTGGTGCAGGAAACCACCTTTGCACTTGTATTAGTGTGGAAAAACCACTTTTCGCACTTGTGTTATTGTTGAAAAAGCACTTTTCGCACTTGTGTTATTGTTGAAAAACCACTTTTCGCACTTGTGTTGGTGCAGGAAACCACTTTTGCACTTGTATTAGTGTGGAAAAAACACTTTTTGCACTTGTGATAGTGTTGAAAAACAACTTTTTGCACTTGTGTTAGTGTTGAAAAACCACTTTTCGCACTTGTGTTGGTGCAGGAAACCACTTTTGCACTTGTATTAGTGTGGAAAAAACACTTTTTGCACTTGTGATAGTGTTGAAAAACCACTTTTCGCACTTGTGTTAGTGTTGAAAAACCACTTTTCGCAGTCGTGTTAGTGTTGAAAAACCACTTTTCGCACTTGTATTGGTGCAGGAAACCACTTTTGCACTTGTATTAGTGTGGAAAAAACACTTTTTGCACTTGTGTTAGTGTTGAAAAACCACTTTTCGCACTTGTGTTAGTGTTGAAAAACCACTTTTTGCACTTGTGTTAGTGTTGAAAAACCACTTTTCGCACTTGTGTTGGTGCAGGAAACCACTTTTGCACTTGTATTAGTGTGGAAAAAACACTTTTTGCACTTGTGATAGTGTTGAAAAACCACTTTTCGCACTTGTGTTGGTGTTGAAAAACCACTTTTCGCACTTGTGTTGGTGCAGGAAACCACTTTTGCACTTGTATTAGTGTGGAAAAAACACTTTTTGCACTTGTGATAGTGTTGAAAAACCACTTTTAGCACTTGTGTTAGTGTTGAAAAACCACTTTTCGCACTTGTGTTGGTGCAGGAAACCACTTTTGCACTTGTATTAGTGTGGAAAAACCACTTTTCGCACTTGTGTTAGTGTTGAAAAACCACTTTTCGCACTTGTGTTGGTGCAGGAAACCACTTTTGCACTTGTATTAGTGTGGAAAAAACACTTTTTGCACTTGTGATAGTGTTGAAAAACCACTTTTTGCACTTGTGTTAGTGTTGAAAAACCACTTTTGCACTTGTGTTGGTGCAGGAAACCACCTTTGCACTTGTATTAGTGTGGAAAAACCACTTTTCGCACTTGTGTTATTGTTGAAAAAGCACTTTTCGCACTTGTGTTATTGTTGAAAAACCACTTTTCGCACTTGTGTTAGTGTTGAAAAACCACTTTTCGCACTTGTGTTGGTGCAGGAAACCACTTTTGCACTTGTATTAGTGTGGATAAAACACTTTTTGCACTTGTGATAGTGTTGAAAAACCACTTTTCGCACTTGTGTTAGTGTTGAAAAACCACTTTTCGCACTTGTGTTGGTGCAGTAAACCACTTTTGCACTTGTATTAGTGTGGAAAAAACACTTTTTGCACTTGTGATAGTGTTGAAAAACGACTTTTCGCACTTGTGTTAGTGTTGAAAAACCACTTTTCGCACTCGTGTTAGTGTTGAAAAACCACTTTTCGCACTTGTGTTGGTGCAGGAAACCACTTTTGCACTTGTATTAGTGTGGAAAAAACACTTTTTGCACTTGTGATAGTGTTGAAAAACCACTTTTCGCACTTGTGTTAGTGTTGAAAAACCACTTTTCGCACTTGTGTTAGTGTTGAAAAACCACTTTTCGCACTTGTGTTGGTGCAGGAAACCACTTTTGCACTTGTATTAGTGTGGAAAAAACACTTTTTGCACTTGTGATAGTGTTGAAAAACCACTTTTCGCACTTGCGTTAGTGTTGAAAAACCACTTTTTGCACTTGTGTTGGTGCAGGAAACCAATTTTGCACTTGTGTTGGTGCAGGAAACCACCTTTGCACTTGTGTTAGTGTTGAAAAACCACTTTTCGCACTTGTGTTGGTGCAGGAAACCAATTTTGCACTTGTGTTGGTGCAGGAAACCACCTTTGCACTTGTGTTAGTGTGGAAAAACCACTTTTCGCACTTGTGTTATTGTTGAAAAACCACTTTTCGCACTTGTGTTATTGTTGAAAAACCACTTTTCGCACTTGTGTTAGTGTTGAAAAACCACTTTTCGCACTTGTGTTGGTGCAGGAAACCACTTTTGCACTTGTATTAGTGTGGAAAAAAACACTTTTTGCACTTGTGAGTGTTGAAAAACCACTTTTCGCACTTGTGTTAGTGTTGAAAAAACACTTTTCGCACTTGTGTTGGTGCAGTAAACCACTTTTGCACTTGTATTAGTGTGGAAAAAACACTTTTTGCACTTGTAATAGTGTTGAAAAACCACTTTCGCACTTGTGTTAGTGTTGAAAAACCACTTTTCGCACTCGTGTTAGTGTTGAAAAACCACTTTTCGCACTTGTGTTGGTGCAGGAAACCACTTTTGCACTTGTATTAGTGTGGAAAAAACACTTTTTGCACTTGTGATAGTGTTGAAAAACCACTTTTCGCACTTGTGTTAGTGTTGAAAAACCACTTTTCGCACTTGTGTTAGTGTTGAAAAACCACTTTTCGCACTTGTGTTGGTGCAGGAAACCACTTTTGCACTTGTATTATTGTGGAAAAAACACTTTTTGCACTTGTGATAGTGTTGAAAAACCACTTTTCGCACTTGCGTTAGTGTTGAAAAACCACTTTTCGCACTTGTGTTGGTGCAGGAAACCAATTTTGCACTTGTGTTGGTGCAGGAAACCACCTTTGCACTTGTGTTAGTGTGGAAAAACCACTTTTCGCACTTGTGTTATTGTTGAAAAAGCACTTTTCGCACTTGTGTTATTGTTGAAAAACCACTTTTCGCACTTGTGTTAGTGTTGAAAAACCACTTTTCGCACTTGTGTTGGTGCAGGAAACCACTTTTGCACTTGTATTAGTGTGGAAAAAACACTTTTTGCACTTGTGATAGTGTTGAAAAACCACTTTTCGCACTTGTGTTAGTGTTGAAAAACCACTTTTCGCACTTGTGTTGGTGCAGGAAACCACTTTTGCACTTGTATTAGTGTGGAAAAAACACTTTTTGCACTTGTGACAGTGTTGAAAAACCACTTTTCGCACTTGTGTTAATGTTGAAAAACCACTTTTCGCACTCGTGTTAGTGTTGAAAAACCACTTTTCGCACTTGTGTTGGTGCAGGAAACCACTTTTGCACTTGTATTAGTGTGGAAAAAACACTTTTTGCACTTGTGATAGTGTTGAAAAACCACTTTTCGCACTTGTGTTAGTGTTGAAAAACCACTTTTCGCACTTGTGTTAGTGTTGAAAAACCACTTTTCGCACTTGTGTTAGTGTTGAAAAACCACTTTTCGCACTTGTGTTGGTGCAGGAAACCACTTTTGCACTTGTATTAGTGTGGAAAAAACACTTTTTGCACTTGTGATAGTGTTGAAAAACCACTTTTCGCACTTGTGTTAGTGTTGAAAAACCACTTTTCGCACTTGTGTTGGTGCAGGAAACCACTTTTGCACTTGTATTAGTGTGGAAAAAACACTTTTTGCACTTGTGATAGTGTTGAAAAACCACTTTTCGCACTTGTGTTAGTGTTGAAAAACCACTTTTCGCACTTGTGTTAGTGTTGAAAAACCACTTTTCGCACTTGTGTTGGTGCAGGAGACCACTTTTGCACTTGTATTAGTGTGGAAAAAACACTTTTTGCACTTGTGATAGTGTTGAAAAACCACTTTTCGCACTTGTGTTAGTGTTGAAAAACCACTTTTCGCACTTGTGTTGGTGCAGGAAACCAATTTTGCACTTGTGTTGGTGCAGGAAACCACCTTTGCACTTGTATTAGTGTGGAAAAACCACTTTTCGCACTTGTGTTATTGTTGAAAAAGCACTTTTCGCACTTGTGTTATTGTTGAAAAACCACTTTTCGCACTTGTGTTAGTGTTGAAAAACCACTTTTCGCACTTGTGTTGGTGCAGGAAACCACCTTTGCACTTGTAGTCAGGTTCATTATGTTCAGATTTATAATTTCGTTCTTTTTTTGTGGAGATTAGCAAACCTATACCTTTTTGGAAAGCTTATAGCACCAGGAATCCGAAAAACCATGTTTCCATTTGCGCAAATTTTTCTTTGGCGGCCATATTGGATTTTCAAAATGGCCACCATCGGAAACCTATTTTTCGCGATATCTCAACATCCGAACCACCTAGAGTGCTGATTCCAACACCTATACCCACATTTTTGGGGATGAGGAATCACATGAAGCCATCTAAAATAATCTACTCATTTCATTTCATTTCATAATTCATGTACATGAAAATAATCATTTCAACATGTTCAGTTCATGTACATGGAAAGTCATTATATCAGACCTAATAGTTCATTTAAAATAAACCTCATGAAGCTCACAATTACTTACCTGTTGTCGTTTTATATATTTGCAGGTCTTGAGAGAAGATGAGTGAAGTTACGACTCAGCCCACACAGTGGCAGCACTGCATAATTTGTCAAACTGCTTCAGCAAAATATGGAACGCTTGTCCAGCAGCCCAAACCGGACTCGTTTGAACACTTGCTACAAACCCTTAATGATAGAGCAGCCTACCATGATGGAAAATATGTTAAAATTCACAGTCGCTTAAAGGATGAAACAAGTGAAAGTCTGCAATTCAATAATGCAGTTTGGCATCGTATCTGTTATTCAAATGCAACCAACAAAGAGAAGGTACAACGTGCCAAAGACCGCCATCAATATCACATTTCAGCCGGCTCCTACACAGAGAAAAAACGTGGACAAAAGCGAAAAAGCACAGAACTGGACGAACCATCAACTTCCACCACCAGTCCGTTTACACGTTCTGCAACAGCTCCATTCATTAAGGAACATTGCTTTTTCTGCCAGGAAGATAACGAGCAAAAATTGTACACATTGAGAACAGAAAACGGTGGGAAAGCATTACACGATGCTGTGGAGCTGTCTGGAAATCTCACCCTGCAAACTAGGTTAAACACATCCATCTCACCCACTGATGCACATGCAATCGATGTTCAATACCACAAGTCATGTTGGACAACAAATGTATTCCATGTGTTACGTACCAAGGATAACAAGGGAACAACAGAGAGAGGTCATCCGTTTCAAACATCATGTTTGATTGAGTTGATTAGCCTTGTCGACTGTCAAACTCAGAATAAACAATACTTATCCATGGCACATATTGAAACAACATACATCAACTTGCTTGGTGGCACAGATGCATTGGCGCACCACTTCCCTGCATATAGTAGACACTGGCTCAAGGAGAGAATTCTTCTAGAACTACCACACGTAACGTCTGTTAGGCAAAAGGACAGGAGAAAACCTTCTGTTCTTTACTCCCCAGATGCATGCGAATCCGATATGGTTCAGTCTGCCATGATAGAAAGTGAAGTAGACGATCTGAATATTATCTATAAAGCAGCAAAGGCATTGCGCAGAATTATCAAGAACTTCCACCAACAGGAAAACTCATCCGATGCTATACAGGTCACTAGCAGCACAGATGATGTTCCAGCAGCACTCCACGCAATGATCAGATGGGTTATGGTGGGGCCAACAGAAACACTAGAAACTGAAAAACGAACCACTCACGTTAACAGAGAAGTACTCACTGTTAGTCAGATGCTATTGGGTGGATTCAAATCTGACAAGCAAGTGAACTATAGGCCCAAAACTGATTCTGCGACCTTCCGATCAACCAAATCACAAGAAACTCCACAGTCTCTAGGATTAGCCTTGGCAGTTCACCATGACACAAGAAACAAGAAACTCCTGGAAAGTCTCTGCTCTCAAGGTTACTGTGTCTCGTACAGTTGTGTTATGCACCTCGAAACAGCCCTAGCAAATGCCATTGTGGAAAACACCCTGAAGTTCCAAGGACTTTATGTTCCTCCATTTTTGAAGAAGGGAACTTTTGTGTTTTTTGCAGCTGATAACACAGACTTTGCTGAAGACAGCGTGGATGGCAAAGGGACAACCCATGGAACAATCATTGCTGTTTATCAAAAACGTGACACTCAAGGAGAAACATTGGCGCCACAACTGAGCATAGCTGACACTACCAGTTTGTCAGTGACCCCGTACCAGGTTCCTATGCTTCATTGTGACAAGCCGGTGCCGAAAACCATAAAGAGAACAGACACATTCCACATCAGCAAGGATGGTATATCACCAGCGTATCACCTTACACATCTAGGATGGTTGGTTGCTTCTATGATCACCAGAATGCAGAAATCAAACAGCACATATATACCTGGTTGGGCAGGATACCACTCATTGCTGTCGGGTAGTCACAGTTTGACACAAGTCGGAGTCTTACCCCTTCTACCTGAAGTAGCACACGAGTGGTCGACTCTTCTGACCGTCATCTCTCAGACAACTCAGCTAAATAACTTAGTTGTTGGTACAAGCCACCCTACAGTCATTTCCTGGGATATGGCCCTCTATGAAAAGGTGATAAGGCTGCTGGATGCAAGGCCAGACCTGAAAGGTACCGTTGTACCTCGGCTTGGCGAGCTGCATGTGGTCATGGCTGCTTTGAGAGCCCTGGGTACTTCCATTGAGAACTCAGGTATTGATGACGCGTGGATAGAGGCCGACCTCTACGGACCTTCAACAACAAGGCAGATCCTGAGATGTTCGCATTACAAACGCACTCTCCGTGCTCATATTTATTCATATATAGCACTTTATGAAATGGCGCTGGACCTGTTCTTCAAAGATTATCCACAGTTGAAAGCCGTTTGCTCAGATATGTCAGAAGAAATAGACGAGGCATGTTCAGAAAAGGACAAGTTCACCAAAGCCACAAGTGTGAAAGAAGCCAACACAAAACTGTTGAATGTCATCACTACAGCTGATGTTGTGAACATATTCAAGACTTGGGAAACAGAACAATCCAAAAAAGCCATGTTCAAGTCCTTGATGAATTACCTGCATCGAGTGGAGACAATTCTGTTCTTTGTGGAAGCTTCTCGGGACGCAGATCTCAAACTCCACCTCGAATCTGGTGAGGCACTCAGCAAGCTATTTTTCTCCATGGATCGTATCAAATACAAACGTCTTTGGCCGCGATACATAGCAGATATGTATGACCTGAGGAAGACGCATCCGGCCACATACAGGGAACTCGAGAATGGAAATATCTCAGTAACGAAATCTAGCATCCCCTTTGTATCAATCGGTGCAGACCACGCTTGTGAACAGGAAAACAGAGCAATGAAGGTTCATTCTGGACTTCCAGGCATCTCCAATAATGCCAATGCAAGGCAGAGATTCTTTATGGCCTCTCCAGAATTGTCACGGCTGACCAGAGAATTCAAAGATCAGTTCGACACCAAAACAGACAAAGTGACAGAACACCACGAACTTAGTCCGAGGGCAGTGAATCTGAACAATACAGCGGTTGAAAAGATCAAGGCTGCTATCATGAGTCATGGCAATCCATTTACCACAGAAGGAAATAGCATATACAACTTGATCACACATGCCTATGTCCCAGAGGAGCACACGTCACAAATCCTGAATATCGACAACATTGGTCAACACTTGTACGAAGAGTATGTTGACGAAAGAATCAACGGAACAGTCAGCTTATTTGCACCCGTGAAAAAAGAAAACAACACGATGTACTTGTCTGGTGTGAAGAAGACCAAGATCATGCTCAGGGACAAGTCAGTCGACTTGAAGGAAACAAAAGACTTGTATGGAAGGCTGATGATATTGACAAAATCAAGCCTTGATGTTGACCAGAAAGACGCAATAGGCAACTACGAATTCACCCTTACACCTCGCGCCTTGTTCGCACCAAACGGTGACCTGCTTCCTTGCCTTGACAAGTCAAAGTTAATCCATCTCCTTGTGAAACATGGAGACTTAGCTCCGGGTGACTTAGCTCCGACCTCAAGTCCTCAAGCTCAAGTCCATAACTCTGCAGCTATGAAAATAGCAGTAGTCGACGCCATGGTTCTTGTACAGAAATTGTCGACAAAACCAGCTGCAACAGTAACCGTTGAAGATCTCAGTGTCAGCTTTAATACCAGATTGATGTCACTGACAAGACATTTTGACGAAGTTATCCTCGTGTTTGATACTTACAAGGCCGATTCGTTGAAGCAAAGCACAAGACAAAAAAGACGAGGGGGGCACAATCCAGTCCAGTACCAAGTGAAGGACAATACCAAGATCCAACACATCACCATGAAGCGGTTCTTGTCACACGATCAGACAAAGTCAGATTTGGCAGAATATCTGGCTGAGAAAACGTTGGAGTACAACAGAGATGCCTCCAAGCTGATAATTATATGTGCAGCAGGAAAGGCCAAGAGTAACAAAGGCGTGCATTTTGAAGACAATAATCATGAGGAGGCAGACACTCTGATGATTCACCAAGCAGTGCTGGCAACTCGCCGCAATCCCAACGCAGAACAGCTTACCTTCTTCTCTCCTGATACGGATGTCCTGGTCTTGGTCATAGCTAACTATGATGTTCTGCTCAAAAACACTGCTGTCTCCCTTGTGTCGGGCCTTGTGCAAGTACAACCAATCTGGAACAATCTTGGCGTCAAAAAGGCCAAGGCATTGCCAGCATTCCACACATTCACAGGAGCAGACAATACTGGACGGTTTTCGCGAATAGGCAAAACAACATGGTTTGAAGCTTTCGTCAGAGCCGATAGTGACGTGATACAGGCCATGAGAATGCTCGGTGATGCTGCAGATGTGACCGCAGATCAGATGTCCAACTTGGCAAGATTTGTATGTGCAGTGTACGTACCAAAGGGAATATGTATCAACAGCATTCCGGAGTTGCGCTGGTACCTCTTCTGTAAACACATGACTGAAAGTCACAAGTTACCTCCAACGCTAGGGGCTCTAAATCAGCATGTTGATCGTGTACATCTTCAGGCAAGGGTATGGGCTCAGGCTACTATCGCACATCAAGTGTTCCTGGATCCACAGCAACATGGCTACTTCAAGGACAACGATGGGGAATTGAAACCACTAATGACAGATGTACCACCAGCACCGAAAGCAATACTTGAGATGGTCAGATGTCAGTGCAAAGGAGACTGCTCATCGAGACGGTGTTCGTGCCGTGCCAATGATTTGGCATGCACAGACTTGTGTTTGTGCAGCTCCGAATGTGAAAACGACGATGACTGTCAACCTGTTCTCTGCTCTGACGACAGTGATGAGGACATTTGAAAACCTATGAGGACAAAATGTTGATGAATGTTGACAAAGATAAAATTTCATCTATGGGAAATATTCTATGTTCAAATAAAAGTAATTATTACATGTATAATTATGGATTGTATAGCCTCATCTCTATATACTTACCTCTTGAATACATAAATCACCTGTTTAGGATATATGAGGGATGTGGTTTCATAATTATGATCCGTGTGCCACAATGTAGCGAAACATCACTCAATGTGGTATACATATTCAGAAAAAAACATGTTTCCTGAAAGTGGCCATCTTGAAAATCCGCTGTAGGCTGCCACCTGGTATCCCAGGGTAGGTGTAGATTATTTTAGATGGCTTCATGTGATTCCTCATCCCCAAAAATGTGGGTATAGGTGTTGGAATCAGCACTCTAGGTGGTTCGGATGTTGAGATATCGCGAAAAATAGGTTTCCGATGGTGGCCATTTTGAAAATCCAATATGGCCGCCAAAGAAAAATTTGCGCAAATGGAAACATGGTTTTTCGGATTCCTGGTGCTATCAGCTTTCCAAAAATGTATAGTTTTGCTAATCTCCACAAAAAAAGAACGAAATTACATAACAAACCTGACTATTGTATTAGTGTGGAAAAACCACTTTTCGCACTTGTGTTAGTGTTGAAAAAGCACTTTTCGCACTTGTGTTAGTGTTGAAAAACCACTTTTCGCACTTGTGTTGGTGCAGGAAACCACTTTTGCACTTGTATTAGTGTGGAAAAAACACTTTTTGCACTTGTGATAGTGTTGAAAAACAACTTTTCGCACTTGTGTTAGTGTTGAAAAACCACTTTTCGCACTTGTGTTGGTGCAGGAAACCACTTTTGCACTTGTATTAGTGTGGAAAAAACACTTTTTGCACTTGTGATAGTGTTGAAAAACCACTTTTCGCACTTGTGTTAGTGTTGAAAAACCACTTTTCGCAGTCGTGTTAGTGTTGAAAAACCACTTTTCGCACTTGTATTGGTGCAGGAAACCACTTTTGCACTTGTATTAGTGTGGAAAAAACACTTTTTGCACTTGTGTTAGTGTTGAAAAACCACTTTTCGCACTTGTGTTAGTGTTGAAAAACCACTTTTTGCACTTGTGTTAGTGTTGAAAAACCACTTTTCGCACTTGTGTTGGTGCAGGAAACCACTTTTGCACTTGTATTAGTGTGGAAAAAACACTTTTTGCACTTGTGATAGTGTTGAAAAACCACTTTTAGCACTTGTGTTAGTGTTGAAAAACCACTTTTCGCACTTGTGGTTTTTGTTTTTGTTTTTTTTTGTTTTTTGTATACAAGATCGAGGCTCGTGAAAGAGCGAACATTAATCACACAGAAAGACAAACAGACACATAAAACAAATAACATCGGAAGCGGTAGACAAGATGGGGAGAGAGGGGGAAGGACATAAACACAACATTTGAGAGCAGGGACCGAGAGACATGGAGACATCGAGAGATCTGTGGGAGGGAGAGGGCTTTGGGGGGGAGGCATGTGAAGGGGGGGAGGCATGTGAAGGGGGGGGGGGTGGGAGAGGTATAAACATATGGACACTGCCAGGATTTCCAGGAAAGAAGTTGGAATTTCAAACAAGGTGGATCTGGGGTGAATTAGTGGGGGTAGAAAAGATCAAGGTTATGGATGGGGGAAGATAAGAGATGGTGGTGAACAGCTGTTTTAAAGACCTGGAGGGAGGAGAGGGATTGAAGGGAGTGTGGGAGTTTGTTCCACAGGCAGGAGAAAAGAGGAATGAAAGAGTGAAGGTGAGTAGAGAGCCGAGATTTCGGCAGTTTAACCATCAGAGGGTTGCTGGCAGATCTTGTGCGACCTGTAGGAATATTTGGGGGACAGAGCACAGAGAGAGCTGGGGGAGCAATGCCGGAGAGGAGTCGGTAGAAGACAGAAAGGCCACCTACCTGCCTGCGGTGAGTGAGTGAAAGGCCCTCAGAGATAGCTTCATCGCGGGAGATTCCAATGATTTTGAAAGCTTTGGATTCAACAGCGTGAAGCCGAGCCAGGTGTGAGGCAGGAGCACCAGCCCATAGGGGAGAACAGTATTCCATTGAGCTGCGGATGAAAGCCTTGTATGTGGTGAGGAGCTCAGGTGTGCCGAGGAAGGACTTCGCACGACGGAGGATGCCCAGTCGGCGACTGGCTTTGGAGGCCAGCTTGGAAATGTGGTTTTCCCAAGAAAGATCATGGCAGATAGTGAGACCCAAAAGCTTGAGTGACAGAACTTCTTGGAGAGGATTGTTGAGAAAGTAGATGGGAGGGTTGTCCAGTCGATCTTTTCGGAGACATAGTAAGAGAGTGAGATTTGTCAGGATTGAAAGACATGTTCCACTTGTTTGACCAGTCTGTGATTTTGTCCAGGTCTTCAGAGAGTGAGGAGGCTGCAGACTGCCGATCTGAGGGAAGAGGAATGGAGCGGCAGAGAGTGGAGTCATCAGCAAAGAGATAGAGAGGATTTTCCAGAGAGTCGGAGAGATCATTGATAAAGACCAGAAAAAGCACAGGGCCCAGCACACTTCCTTGGGGAACTCCAGCCTGAACAGGAAGGGGAGATGAGAGAAATCCATTCAGGGCCACACGTTGACTACGACCAGAGAGGAAGTCCGCAAGCCATGCATGGAGATTTCCATGGATACCATAGGAGGAGAGTTTGGTGAGCAGAGCTGGGTGCCAGACCGTATCAAAGGCCCGTGATATGTCAAGGGAGACAGCTCTGATTTCCTGTTTGGCATTGAGGACCTCCATCCATTGTTGAGACAGCAGAAGCAGCATGTCCAGAGTAGAGTGACCTGGTCTGAAACCAAATTGATGATCAGAGATCAAGCCATTGGAGAAGAGGAAAGATTTCATATCCGAAGCAATCGCAAGCAATATCCGTGTTGGTGCAGGAAACCACTTTTGCACTTGTATTAGTGTGGGAAAACCACTTTTCGCACTTGTGTTAGTGTTGAAAAACCACTTTTCGCACTTGTGTTAGTGTTGAAAAACCACTTTTCGCACTTGTGTTGGTGCAGGAAACCACTTTTGCACTTGTATTAGTGTGGAAAAAACACTTTTTGCACTTGTGATAGTGTTGAAAAACCACTTTTTGCACTTGTGTTAGTGTTGAAAAACCACTTTTCGCACTTGTGTTGGTGCAAGAAACCACTTTTGCACTTGTGTTGGTGCAGGAAACCACTTTTGCACTTGTATTAGTGTGGAAGAAACACTTTTCGCACTTGTGTTAGTGTTGAAAAACCACTTTTCGCACTTGTGTTAGTGTTGAAAAACCACTTTTCGCACTTGTGTTGGTGCAGGAAACCACTTTTGCACTTGTATTAGTGTGGAAGAAACACTTTTCGCACTTGTGTTAGTGTTGAAAAACCACTTTTCGCACTTGTGTTAGTGTTGAAAAACCACTTTTCGCACTTGTGTTGGTGCAGGAAACCACTTTTGCACTTGTATTAGTGTGGAAAAAACACTTTTTGCACTTGTGATAGTGTTGAAAAACCACTTTTCGCACTTGTGTTAGTGTTGAAAAACCACTTTTCGCACTTGTGTTGGTGCAGTAAACCACTTTTGCACTTGTATTAGTGTGGAAAAAACACTTTTTGCACTTGTGTTAGTGTTGAAAAACCACTTTTCGCACTCGTGTTAGTGTTGAAAAACCACTTTTCGCACTTGTGTTGGTGCAGGAAACCACTTTTGCACTTGTATTAGTGTGGAAAAAACACTTTTTGCACTTGTGATAGTGTTGAAAAACCACTTTTCGCACTTGTGTTAGTGTTGAAAAACCACTTTTCGCACTTGTGTTAGTGTTGAAAAACCACTTTTCGCACTTGTGTTGGTGCAGGAAACCACTTTTGCACTTGTATTAGTGTGGAAAAAACACTTTTTGCACTTGTGATAGTGTTGAAAAACCACTTTTCGCACTTGCGTTAGTGTTGAAAAACCACTTTTCGCACTTGTGTTGGTGCAGGAAACCAATTTTGCACTTGTGTTGGTGCAGGAAACCACCTTTGCACTTGTGTTAGTGTGGAAAAACCACTTTTCGCACTTGTGTTATTGTTGAAAAAGCACTTTTCGCACTTGTGTTATTGTTGAAAAACCACTTTTCGCACTTGTGTTAGTGTTGAAAAACCACTTTTCGCACTTGTGTTGGTGCAGGAAACCACTTTTGCACTTGTATTAGTGTGGAAAAAACACTTTTTGCACTTGTGATAGTGTTGAAAAACCACTTTTCGCACTTGTGTTAGTGTTGAAAAACCACTTTTCGCACTTGTGTTGGTGCAGGAAACCACTTTTGCACTTGTATTAGTGTGGAAAAAACACTTTTTGCACTTGTGATAGTGTTGAAAAACCACTTTTCGCACTTGTGTTAGTGTTGAAAAACCACTTTTCGCACTCGTGTTAGTGTTGAAAAACCACTTTTCGCACTTGTATTGGTGCAGGAAACCACTTTTGCACTTGTATTAGTGTGGAAAAAACACTTTTTGCACTTGTGTTAGTGTTGAAAAACCACTTTTTGCACTTGTGTTAGTGTTGAAAAACCACTTTTCGCACTTGTGTTGGTGCAGGAAACCACTTTTGCACTTGTATTAGTGTGGAAAAACACTTTTTGCACTTGTGATAGTGTTGAAAAACCACTTTTAGCACTTGTGTTAGTGTTGAAAAACCACTTTTCGCACTTGTGGTTTTTTTTTTTTTTTTTTTTTTTTTTTTTTGTATACAAGATCGAGGCTCGTGAAAGAGCGAACATTAATCACACAGAAAGACAAACGGACACATAAAACAAATAACATCGGAAGCGGTAGACAAGATGGGGAGAGAGGGGGAAGGACACAAACACAACATTTGAGAGCAGGGACCGAGAGACATGGAGACATCGAGAGATCTGTGGGAGGGAGAGGGCTTTGGGGGGGAGGCATGTGAAGGGGGGGAGGCATGTGAAGGGGGGGGGGTGGGAGAGGTATAAACATATGGACACTGCCAGGATTTCCAGGAAAGAAGTTGGAATTTCAAACAAGGTGGATCTGGGGTGAATTAGTGGGGGTAGAAAAGATCAAGGTTATGGATGGGGGAAGATAAGAGATGGTGGTGAACAGCTGTTTTAAAGACCTGGAGGGAGGAGAGGGATTGAAGGGAGTGTGGGAGTTTGTTCCACAGGCGGGAGAAAAGAGGAATGAAAGAGTGAAGGTGAGAGAGCCGAGATTTCGGCAGTTTAACCATCAGAGGGTTGCTGGCAGATCTTGTGTGACCTGTAGGAATATTTGGGGGACAGAGCACAGAGAGAGCTGGGGGAGCAAGGCCGGAGAGGAGTCGGTAGAAGACAGAAAGGCCACCTACCTGCCTGCGGTGAGTGAGTGAAAGGCCCTCAGAGATAGCTTCATCGCGGGAGATTCCAATGATTTTGAAAGCTTTGGATTCAACAGCGTGAAGCCGAGCCAGGTGAGAGGCAGGAGCACCAGCCCATAGGGGAGAACAGTATTCCATTGAGCTGCGGATGAAAGCCTTGTATGTGGTGAGGAGCTCAGGTGTGCCGAGGAAGGACTTCGCACGACGGAGGATGCCCAGTCGGCGACTGGCTTTGGAGGCCAGCTTGGAAATGTGGTTTTCCCAAGAAAGATCATGGCAGATAGTGAGACCCAAAAGCTTGAGTGACAGAACTTCTTGGAGAGGATTGTTGAGAAAGTAGATGGGAGGGTTGTCCAGTCAATCTTTTCGGAGACATAGTAAGAGAGTGAGATTTGTCAGGATTGAAAGACATGTTCCACTTGTTTGACCAGTCTGTGATTTTGTCCAGGTCTTCAGAGAGTGAGGAGGCTGCAGACTGCCGATCTGAGGGAAGAGGAATGGAGCGGCAGAGAGTGGAGTCATCAGCAAAGAGATAGAGAGGATTTTCCAGAGAGTCGGAGAGATCATTGATAAAGACCAGAAAAAGCACAGGGCCCAGCACACTTCCTTGGGGAACTCCAGCCTGAACAGGAAGGGGAGATGAGAGAAATCCATTCAGGGCCACACGTTGACTACGACCAGAGAGGAAGTCCGCAAGCCATGCATGGAGATTTCCATGGATACCATAGGAGAGTTTGGTGAGCAGAGCTGGGTGCCAGACCGTATCAAAGGCCCGTGATATGTCAAGGGAGACAGCTCTGATTTCCTGTTTGGCATTGAGGACCTCCATCCATTGTTGAGACAGCAGAAGCAGCATGTCCAGAGTAGAGTGACCTGGTCTGAAACCAAATTGATGATCAGAGATCAAGCCATTGGAGAAGAGGAAAGATTTCATATCCAAAGCAATCGCAAGCAATATCCGTGTTGGTGCAGGAAACCACTTTTGCACTTGTATTAGTGTGGGAAAACCACTTTTCGCACTTGTGTTAGTGTTGAAAAACCACTTTTCGCACTTGTGTTAGTGTTGAAAAACCACTTTTCGCACTTGTGTTGGTGCAGGAAACCACTTTTGCACTTGTATTAGTGTGGAACAAACACTTTTTGCACTTGTGATAGTGTTGAAAAACCACTTTTTGCACTTGTGTTAGTGTTGAAAAACCACTTTTCGCACTTGTGTTGGTGCAAGAAACCACTTTTGCACTTGTGTTGGTGCAGGAAACCACTTTTGCACTTGTATTAGTGTGGAAAAACCACTTTTCGCACTTGTGTTAGTGTTGAAAATCCACTTTTCGCACTTGTGTTAGTGTTGAAAAACCACTTTTTGCACTTCTGTTAGTGTTGAAAAACCACTTTTCGCACTTGTGTTAGTGTTGAAAAACCACTTTTTGCACTTCTGTTAGTGTTGAAAAACCACTTTTCGCACTTGTGTTGGTGCAGGAAACCACTTTTGCACTTGTATTAGTGTGGAAAAACACTTTTTGCACTTGAGATAGTGTTGAAAAACCACTTTTCGCACTTGTGTTAGAGTTGAAAAACCACTTTTCGCACTTGTGTTGGTGCAGGAAACCACTTTTGCACTTGTATTAGTGTGGAAAAACCACTTTTCGCACTTGTGTTGGTGCAGGAAACCACTTTTGCACTTGTATTAGTGTGGAAAAAACACTTTTTGCACTTGTGATAGAGTTGAAAAACCACTTTTCGCACTTGTGTTGGTGCAGGAAACCACTTTTGCACTTGTATTAGTGTGGAAAAAACACTTTTTGCACTTGTGATAGAGTTGAAAAACCACTTTTCGCACTTGTGTTGGTGCAGGAAACCACTTTTGCACTTGTATTAGTGTGGAAAAAACACTTTTCTCACTTGTGTTAGTGTTGAAAAACAACTTTTCGCACTTGTGTTAGTGTTGAAAAACCACTTTTCGCACTTGCGTTGGTGCAGGAAACCAGTTTTGCACTTGTATTAGTGTGGAAAAAACACTTTTTGCACTTGTGATAGTGTTGAAAAACCACTTTTCGCACTTGTGTTAGTGTTGAAAAACCACTTTTCGCACTTGGACGTAAGGACGAAGGACGTCCTTACATCCAAGTGTCCTTACGTCCTCAGCATAAGGACGAGCGCTATTGAAAATTGGGTCGCCACGTCAAAATCCAAGATGGCCACCACCATATATATGTCTGAAACTTGTGAGCGAAATATCTCGAAAAATAAGCGAAGTACCAACTGCTAATCTGGTGTGTGGGTGTATCTAGGCACAAGGAAGAACGCTGTTTAAAATTGGGTCGCCACGTCAAAATCCAAGATGGCCGCCGCCATGTATGTCTGAACCTTGTGAGATGAATATCTTGAAAACTAAGCGAAGTACCAACTTCTAATCTGGCGTGTGGGTGTATCTAGGCACAAGGAAGAACGCTGTTTAAAATTGGGTCGCCACGTCAAAATCCAAGATGGCCGCCGCCATGTATGTCTGAACCTTGTGAGATGAATATCTTGAAAAATAAGCGAAGTACCAAGTTCTAATTTGGTGTGTGGGTGTATCTCGGCATAAGGAAGAACGCTGTTTTAAATTGGGTCGCCACGTCAAAATCCAAGATGGCCGCCGCCATGTATGTCTGAACCTTGTGAGATGAATATCTTGAAAACTAAGCGAAGTACCAACTTCTAATTTGGTGTGTGGGTGTATCTCGGCATAAGGAGGAATGCTGTTCTGTTGAAGGTGGGGTGACAGTTTGTGGGGCTCTTGGCACCTCATGTACGTGGCGCTGTGGAGAGTGACTCCGCGCCATTGTTGGAGCTGTTCCAGGCCTGGGGATTTCAGATCTCATCGGTAACCGTTTTTCGGTTCCGTGATTTAAGTTTATGGGAACCGATGGGAAACAAAATTCCGGTTCCGTGCCCAAACCGAATGGGAAACGATTTTTTTTTCCTTTAGAATTTGTAAAGCAAAACATTTCTAATACAAAATTAAAAATGGAGTCTCCAATAATAAATCCTGTCATTTACATGTATGCAATGTAATTAACGCATGTTCATTATTGAGGTTGATGTTTATTATCAGAGAAGAGCAAATTCTGTCAATTTGATTGTGTATACCCTCATAAAAGTTTTTTTTTTTTTTTTTTTAAGTTATATGATGATTCTCCATTTTTTTAGAACTGACTTTCACAATATTTTCTGTCTCATGAGTTGTAACGCAAGACAACAACGGACACCGTTAATGCTTCAACTATTATGTAAACCAACAACAAATCGACCCCCCCCCCCCCCCCCCCCACCCACCCCTCCTGTTCGGTCTGCACAATTTGAGAACCCCCCCGCGTCTAGCACAGCACTGTACTTACTACTACTGTACATACCAGTTGATTCTCCCTTATTATTAGGTTTATGATACTCACAGCTTTTCAGAATTTCTCCACCACAGAATTAGAGAGAAACAAATCAAAACAAAATACTTATTTCAAGTCAAACTGAACAGTTTAATAACATAGTACAACTTCCATAAGTTTCGGTGTAACAACTTAAAGGTCATAGGACAATAAATGGATTGTATTGCAAACTGTGCGATGTTCCGCAAGTCCCATGTCCATATAATACATCGGAACAACGTGAAAAAGTTCGTATTTAAAATCGTGTCCTATAAACTTGTGCCCCGGCGCGATGCCTCCTTCCGTATGTCTGTGTAATGAGTAGCACATACTTTGCAGCGAAGCAATGTGACCAAGCCTTCCCCATCGCATTCCGCTTCAAAATCGTCGCTTAATAACCATTTTCGTAATGTAGCAACGGATGCCATTTTGAAAAGGAAGTCTGTGATTTCGACCAATGCGCATGTCCGTTAAAGCGGAAGTCATATCGCGAACCTGAATGTGGAAAACTACATGCCATCTGCTTTGCCGGCCTAATTTTGTTGGAAATAAAACGCAACTTCTAAAATAGTTAGCTGAAACTCACACGTGAAGGTAAATACTACATCTTTTTGCCTTACACTGTCTTTCTGCGATGGGAAACGTACTTTTGGTTCCGTGTTTTTGCTATTACGTTACCGACACGCTACACGCTACGCTAATGTCATGTATGCAGTGCAAATGTTCACCGTTGATGATTCCCCTACACCAGGATCCATTATCGCACTGATGGATCATCTGGAAGATTGTGCTGTCGATTCTGGCCAGATCCGCACTCATACTCGACGAGACCCCGTTCTGTCCAGAACTGTCCAGGCTGTACAGCTTGGATGGCATTTGCTACCTGAGGGTGACCCAGATTTTGCGGCTTTTAAAGCACGTAAAAACGAACTCAGCGTGGAAAATGGTTGCCTACTCTGGGGATGTCGTGTCGTGATCCCGAAAAATCTGCGTTCCAGGGTCATGGATGAAATCCATGACTGTCACCCCGGGATTGTGAAGATGAAGTCACTCGCCAGAAACTATGTGTGGTGGCCGAATCTTGATGCTGATATCGAACATCATGTTCGACATTGTTACCCCTGCCAGAGCACCCGGAATACACCTGCGAAAGCGCCACTGCATCCCTGGGAATGGCCCAGCGAACCGTGGCATCGCCTACATCTCGATTATGCCGGGCCTATTAACGGCAGCATGATTCTAATAATTACGGACGCGCACACAAAATGGATTGATGCCTATGTGACGCGTGGTACTACGTCAGCCATTGTCATCGAAAGACTCAGACGCTGTTTCGCCACTCATGGTCTGCCCAGGATGATCGTGAGTGATAACGGTTCGTGTTTTTCCAGTACCGAGTTTGCCAAAGTCACACGTCGGAACGGCATCAAACATAAGTTTGTCAGCCCACATCACCAGGCTTCAAATGGCTTGGCCGAACGATCCGTGGGAATCATCAAATCCGGATTGCAGAAACTTCAGGAGGGAACCCTGGAAACAAAGCTGTCTCGTCTCCTGTTCAAATACCGCATCACGCCACAATCAACAACCGGAGCAGCTCCGTCTGAGTTATTGATGAAACGACACTTGAGATCGACACTTGACAATCTCAAACCAGACATATCATCAAATGTTTATCAGAGCCAGCTTAATCAAAAGTTGGTGCACGATAAGACGTCCAACAGTCGATGTATCAACATTGGAGATCCAGTGTTTGCCCGAAATTTTGGTGCAGGTGCGACGTGGCTACCGGGAGACATCATCGAGAAGCCAGGTCCACTGTCCAGTGTGATTCGCCTGCAGGACGGCCGCAAAATTCGTCGACATCAGGACCACATAACCTACCGTCACTGTGAGTCGATGGAGCCTGTAGCATCGTCACAGTCAGGACAACAGTTCGACCCGCCACTGCCGGAGATCGTCGTGGCCGCTCCAGCCGGCTCGGATGCCCCGAAAACCTCTGCAAACGCTACACCCTTCGTGGAGACCAAAGGAATCACCTCGGACTCTGTATCCACTGGTACACCGCGACCCAAAGGAATCACCTCGGACTCTGTATCCACTGGTACACCGCGACGCTCAATGCGTGAGAGAAAAGCACCCGACCGGTTGAATCTTTGAAGATGTTTTTTTTCACGTTGACACATGTTCTATTTTCACGTATTTTCATTATTCTCATAACCGTTTGCACACATATTTTCACATGTTTTGGAAATGTTGCTTTTGAAATGTCAATTCTGGAAATCTAGCACGTATATTGCTCTTGGTAATTTTGGACTTAAAGGGGAGGATGTCATGTATGCAGTGCAAATGTTCACCGTTGTATCCCTACACCGGGACCGGGTTGTATCCCTACGCCAGAGCTCGGATGGCGCTGCTGTGAATCGGGCCTTGATTGGCAGAGTGAATAAACGCGTACGACAATTGATCGCAGTTTGTCGAGATACTTTACAGTGTCCTATAAACTTGTGCCCCGGCGCGATGCCTCCTTCCGTATGTCTGTGTAATGAGTAGCACATACTTTGCAGCGAAGCAATGTGACCAAGCCTTCCCCATCGCATTCCGCTTCAAAATCGTCGCTTAATAACCATTTTCGTAATGTAGCAACGGATGCCATTTTGAAAAGGAAGTCTGTGATTTCGACCAATGCGCATGTCCGTTAAAGCGGAAGTCATATCGCGAACCTGAATGTGGGAAACTACATGCCATCTGCTTTGCCGGCCTAATTTTGTTGGAAATAAAACTCAACTTCTAAAATAGTTAGCTGAAAATCACACGTGAAGGTAAATACTACATCTTTTTGCCTTACACTGTCTTTCTGCGATGGGAAACGTACTTTTGGTTCCGTGTTTTTGCTATTACGTTACCGACACGCTACCGGTAACGATCGTTTCCATGAAATCCGCAGGCCTGTGTTCCCGCGTGAGCGGATTCGGGCCATCTTGAACTGCCATTTCCTATAACGACCTCGTTGAGAGAGATTAATTGCCGGCACTATTAAAAAAAAGAAGCCATTATTTATTTTTACTTTCGTTTTCCCCTTGTCTGTATACGAGCGAGTGGAGACGTCTCGCAGTAGGATTATAGATTTACCTCACCATTCATTTTATTTCCATGCTTTATTTTCATTAAATCCTTTATTTTCGCATTTCATTGTTGTATTGTGGATTTTCCTTGTCATGTGTGTTTATTTGTTTGTGGGTTTGAGGGACAAAAACCCCGTGGCGGCCGTACAATCAGATAGGTCTTCGGGCTTATCCCACGCGCGCCAAATCAAATCCCGCCACGTTTCGAAACACACCTCAGAGTTAAAGCTCGTTCCGGCTATCTGTCCAAGGCTGGTCTTCATCGGCTACGGACACGACAATATATTGTTGCGAATATGGAATTTGGCCTCCATATCCGCTTGTAAATATTCCCCTATTTCCCCAATACTCCCCAACTATCCCCAATCCCCCATTCCCTAGTCCCATTGTCTGTAAACAACACTCTGTAGAACCGACCTTCCCCTTTTTCCCCCATTAAATGTCGTGCCCAGGTCCACCGCATCTCACGTAGACAACTTTCGGACATCTTGCTAGTTATTCTTAGTCTATGTCAGTTAAGGACTCCTTTCCATTAATTCTGACTCTTCGTTGCACCAGAATGTGATTATATGGCACCAGTAGTGAGTTTAGGACCTTCCCATACCTCCTTCCATCTTCTTCCCCAAACAACAACAACAACAACAACTACAGCTACAACAACAACTACAACCACGGCGCGCGGGGGGAGTGTGCGTCCTCCCACCAGCTCGGTTAGCCGCCATGACCATGCGCTCCACGGGGTTACCACGAAGGGGCTCCCTGTCAGCCCCTCGTCAAGGGCGGAGCCGGTAACCCCCCCGCATGCACCCAATGAGAAGCAACGAGCCGATTCCATCTGGGGCGGAGCTAACGAGCCGAGGGCGTGTCACTCCCCGCCGGATATACGCAGCGACTTACCGGATGTGAGGTCAGATGCGCCCCGAGCTTGAGAAGACAAGAGAGCCACCTCCGAGCGCTGAGAGACCTCCTGCATCTTTTGGGCCGCGCTATCCTGTCCCTGAGCACAAGGTGCACCTTGTGCTGGCCATCGAATACCCGCTTTCCTTGCCATCAATCCCCGTGTGAGTCAGTTTTTGTCCTGTTTCTCTGTGGTCTGTCGGGAATAATATAAGATTGTGTCTAAGTGCCTATCTTCCTTTGCTGTCTATCTTGTAGTTGTAATCTAACCTTCCGAACGAATATAACCTCCTCCGGAGGTCTTGAGAACCGTATCCCTGGTGTCGTGTCATTTTAATCCCAGCCGTGTGTCTTTTCCTTCCTTGACCTAGCGTAGCGCGATTAGTCAACGTTCAGGTATAATCGGGTAACCTGTGCAGACGTGGTCATACCAAACCGCTCGGTAAATAACATCTAAGCCGCGTCTGTAACAATTGGTGTCAGGAGTGGGATTCGGACCCGGGACTAAATTTATTAGGCCCAAATTTGTAGTAGAATCAATTCGGAGCGCGTTTCCCGCGCGAAATTATAACGGCGAAATTTGAATTTGTTATACGAAAATAAAAACCCGAATTTTGAAAGTCGCGCTATGGCAGACCAAGACAGCTGGGGTCCGGTAGTGGAGAGTGAGGCAGGGTCGGTCCAGGACCAAATTGAGGGACGCGAGGAGAGCGAAGCAGTGAGGGCGGCAGGGTCGCAAAATAGCGTTGTCACGCACGAGGTGGCCACGGCGTCCACGCCCGCGGCAGCGCCCCTGGTGGCTTCGAACCTTTTCCTCCTGCAAATGAGGGCCCTTATGGAACAAATGGTGGGAATGAGGGCTGATAGTGAGCGATTGGAGGGCCAAATGGGGGTAATGGGAAACCAAATGGGGGTAATGAGGGACGAAGCGAGGGGTACTGGTGAGGGATTAGACAATAATTTTAGGGGATTAGACAATAATTTTAAGGGATTAGACGAGAAATTTGGGAAATTAGACAATAGATTAGGGGAAATACAGGAGGGGTTAATGGGGGTAGAAAACAGAATGGCCGCTCAAGAGAATCAAATGGAAGGGATGCAAAAGGGGTTAGAGGGGGTAGAAAATAGAATGGCTGCCCAGGAGAATCAGATAGAGGGAGTGAAAAATGGGTTAGAGGGGTTAGAAAACAGTATGGAAGGCAAATTGAGGGACATGAGGGACCAAGCGAAAAGGGAAGTTAACCAAATGGGGCAGCAGATAGAGGGGGTCAGAATGGGGGTAGAAACTAAACTGGATGCTCACAGGGAGGAAATGGAGCAGATGAGGGTGGCATCTGGGCAGGAGATGCAAGTGATGGGAGAGGAGATCAGAAGAGGAGTGAGTGAGGAGGTCGGAGGAGTGCGCGAGGAGGTGAGGCACTGTAAGGAGCACATGGAGAAGGAGGTGAGAAAGGGGACTGTAAAGTTACAAGGGGGCATAGAGGACCTGACGCAGGAGGTGGAGCAGCTAACAGAGGGACAAAAAGAACTAACGGACCAGGTAAAGAGGAACACTGCGGTATTAGGAGGTTTAAAAGCGACACAAAACGACATAAAAAACGACTTAATAGCGACAAAGAGGGAATGTCAGATGGTACGTGAGGGACTGACAGCGAGGTTGGACGAGGTGGTAGAGGTAATGGAGACGAAGGACCGGCAGGTGAGGACGCACCTGGAAACGGTCAAGGTAGCCTTAGAGGATGAGCTTGAGGAGACGTACCGGGGAATAAAAGAGGTGAAGCAGAAACTAGAAGAAGTGGAAGAAGGGATGAGCGAAATTAAGAAGCGACGGAGAGGGGATAACAAAGAGATAAAAGAGGAGATAAAAGAATTGGTCCAAAGTCTGTGTTTGGATCGTGATGATGTGCTCATTAACCGGATGAGGGATTCGCAGGTGATGGAGGAGAAGCGAAGAGAAAGAGGACCCGGTGTAAGTGGTGACCAATATGGTCGTGCGTATGATGCGCCAGGGGATTTAAGAAGCTTGGGGGTCGAGATGGACCCGGGTGTTCGTGAGAGGCCGTTGGTGAAGTGTGCGACAGGTCTGGTGTGCGAAAAAGGAGGTGTGCAAGAAAGTCCGACTCTGGGGTGTGTGAGGAAAAAGTGCGTGCCAAGGAGTGAGGGTGCTGGCGAGAGTGAGTCGGTCGTAGCGCGTGTGCGAGGGAGCACATGGAAGCGTGGTGTGGTGAGTGTTACAGAGGGTGTAACGGGAGAGTGTGCGCGAGAAAGGTGTGTGACGGACAGGTGCATGAGGAAAGAGTGCGCTGTCAGAAGTAAGGAAGAGTGTCCACCTGTGGTGAGTGTTACAGAGGGTGTAACGGGAGAGTGTGCGCGAGAAAGGTGTGTGACGGACAGGTGCATGGGGAAAGAGTGTGCTGTCAAGAGTAAGGGTGAGTGCGTTGTCAAGAATGGAGGTGAGAGTAGTGAGAGTGACAAGGAGAGTGAGTTGGTTGTGACCGGTGAGCGAGGATGTACACCTGGGATGGAAGGATGCACACCTGGAATGGTAGAGCGTGAGTGGGAAAGCACGCTGGAATTGGTAGTGAGGCACGTGGTTGGGTGTGCGAATGAGGGCACACCTGTGATTGTCACAGAGGAGGTGACCGAGGAGGGGGTGCGAAGAGGTGTGTTGGTGAGGTGTGCGACCAACGAATGTGTGCCAAAGTGTTCGGTGGTCAGGTGTGTGACCAAGGCTGTGAGTGGAATGGGTGTACCTGGGTGTGTAAGGAACGGTACAAGGAGCATGGAAAAGGCTGGATGTGTGAGCAAGGAACGGGCTGCGGGGTGTAAGCATGCAGGTGAAGCATCGACGTTAGACGGGGTAGAGTTTAGAACGACTTATAGCCGAATCGGGCCCTCGGTGCGTGCCGGGCCTCGCGTGGAACGGCCGCGTCCAGGCTCCACTAGGTGGAGCGGGCAGCTGGATGGGAAGGGTCGTCATGGCGACCACGTTTTGTTGAGACGTGCCGGCAGGTCGAGATCGGGACATTGGATGGCTCCACGCCGAGGTGGTGCGTGGGATCTCGGCCCGGGTAAGCCCCCGTCCCTGCCCCGAATGCCGGACGCATCCAGCCGCCGGCACAAAACAACCAGCATCCATTGCTTGGCTTTACGAAGCCGGGCTTTGGACAGGAATTGGCGCACCGAGAGGCATTAGTGAGTAGACTGGGTGATGAGGTTAGTGTTTTGGACCCAAAAGTAGAGAAAAACAAAATTTGATGATTGGCAAAGGATTGGCAGCAGTGATTGGCAGATGATGGGCAGTGATTGGCAAATTTTTGATTTGTGGAAATTTGATGTGCAAAATTGGTCGTGAGCGATGGGCCCAGTGGGTAAGGGTGGCATCCTTGCCCCCCTTCCAATGTGGGGGCAAAGGAGCAATAGCTTATGGGGTGTATGGCAGTGAAAACTAGCCCGGGTGGGTTAGGTTATATGATAGGGATCTAGCGAAGATGACATTAGGTAACGTTAAGTTTAGTTAGTGACTGATACCTGTAGTGGGGACGCAGGTAGATTAGTGGATGATAATGACGTGGGAGCGCAATAGTTTAAAGGGACGACTGGGAAGCGCAAGTTTCAGAGGGGAGTAGTTAGATGAGATGATGCTGTGTGAGAATTGAACAGGTGTGATTGCACAGGTGTGCAACTGGACAGGTGTGTGGAGCAGTGTATGAGTAGTGAGTGTGTGGATCAGCGTGAATGCGCTTGGGGAGAGAAGGGTGCAGGTGGCACCAGGTGTGAGAGCACAGGTGTGCAGGTACAGGTGTGTGGAGAGAGTTGGAGTAAGTGGTACGGAGTGGTGTGCATGGTGCGAAGGTGTGGATGGGGGAAGAGTGGACCCCTTTCACGGATACCCGGGGCGGGTAGTGTAAGTGTTAGGTAGAGGGTACAGGTAAATTGTGGTTGGATATTGGCATTTGTGGTGCGGTTGCAGAATGGTGTTGTGGATGGGTGCATTAGTGTTGTGGAAATGGCTGGGCGTGTAGCCTGTTAGTGTGTGTAGTTGGTTGGGCACTCCACCACTGTGAGGATGTCGGCCAGGTGAGGCCGCAGGTGGGCTCTGGGAGCCGGTAGTTGTGAGTGGGTGCCTGAGGATCCCGGGTGTGGATCGGGCAGCCCAGTGCCAGAGAGGGCACCGAGTGGGGAGAGCGCCAGAGGGCCTTCCCCAGGTAGTTAGGTTAGGGTAAGGAGCAGGTAAGCTCGGAGGCAACTGCAGTGGTGGAGGTGTGCAGGTGGGTAGACCCGCTGGGAGAGGTACACGTCGCGGCCCAGAAATTGTGCGAGGGCACCGGGAGATGAATCGGGGGAGTGAGACCCCAAATTGAAAAGCACCACAGTTTGGCCAATGGGAATTGGTTTTTAGAACCCATAGTGTAAGAGGGCCAATGGTTTGGCCGGAGAAAGACCCCGGGTAGTGTAAAGTTGTTAAAGTCATTTAGGAAATAGTTAGGATTGATGAACCTGTCGCACCATACGCAGCCACTTACCTGTGGTGATGATGATGACTCCACACCTGTGTTTTCTTTGTTTTGTTGCAGGAAATGAGATTGCTGTGGATTTGTGAGACGCATCACGACGTGGATGAGACATTGGGGTGATTCCATCTCTCCCTCCCTAGGAGGGACTGATGATGAATTGGTGATAGCAAATTATGATGTTGAGTTGGAGATGGCAAATTTTGATGAGAGTTGAAAATGGCAAATTTGATTGGTTAGGAGGGAGAGAAGACGAATTTGGTTTATGGGAGGAACGGGGAAGACAGTAGGGATGTTTGTTGATTTGTAAAATAGATGTTTATGGGTAGTGTTGTGTTTTGTGGATACAGTAAGGGGTAAGGGAGGGGCCATGTAGGTTACCTGGTGGGGGGGGGGGGGCGTACGATAGGAACGTACCTGTCTCACCTGGTTCCCATGTGCCCCCAGTGTGCATCATCTTATATTGCGTGCACTTTTGCGCCCTTACCACCTTACTCACTTGTCTTCTTCTTTTGTCTCCCACCTCCGAGGATCTGGCTTTGGGGTAGAGAGAGAGGAGAGAGAGGTGCTGGCTACGCAGTTGTGGGCCTGCACTTTCGCTGCTTGCTGCTTGGATCGATACACCATATGGACCGCAATGTTTGTGGCCACCCACAATGGACCGCAGCTCTTTTGCGGCCAAGCACCACCCGTGGATGGACCTATGGGTCAACGTGGCACCTATGCCATACAGGTGAACCACTTTTAGTTGACACCACTGAAGGCCACAATATAGAAATGGACGTGGTTGGCGCCTTTCTTTATTTTTTTGAAAGAGGCAAGAACACCAAGTGCACCACACGAAGGCAAGACCAGCGGCAGAACATCGGCCGGCTGTGACACCACCGGTGATTCATAAACACTTTATTGGTGCACCGGATGGTGCTCACTGTGTGATGGGGTGGTGCTTTTGATGCTTGGAAGGGGTGCTCTGCACATTATTAAAGGCCGTAGGCCACAGAGCACTCGTGGGTTGGTGTATCGATGCTGGCATGCGTGCTCTCTCTATGCATAACATCTGCATGTGTTCCTCCAAAAACAGGTCCTGGATCGTAGTGTAAATATCAGCGTAGTCTTGTAAATAATGCTCCCTACCGGCTGTATGTTTAGTTTGAGGATTCTTTCCGGATTCGGTTATCCTGTGGGTGTGTTTCTGAGAGGAGAAGGGTGCAACGTCGCAGGGGGACATATTTACTCATTTGTGAATATCTGTAAAACTGTCGCACTCAGGGTAGAGTTAATAGTAGTGGGAACTACATCTGAGTGCCACACTAAACTAGGTAAAAATTTATCGGGTCGGGACGCCCCGAGGGTAGAGAAGGGTGCAATGTTGCGAATATGGAATTTGGCCTCCATATCCGCTTGTAAATATTCCCCTATTTCCCCAATACTCCCCAACTATCCCCAATCCCCCATTCCCTAGTCCCATTGTCTGTAAACAACACTCTGTAGAACCGACCTTCCCCTTTTTCCCCCATTAAATGTCGTGCCCAGGTCCACCGCATCTCACGTAGACAACTTTCGGACATCTTGCTAGTTATTCTTAGTCTATGTCAGTTAAGGACTCCTTTCCATTAATTCTGACTCTTCGTTGCACCAGAATGTGATTATATGGCACCAGTAGTGAGTTTAGGACCTTCCCATACCTCCTTCCATCTTCTTCCCCAAACAACAACAACTACAACCACGGCGCGCGGGGGGAGTGTGCGTCCTCCCACCAGCTCGGTTAGCCGCCATGACCATGCGCTCCACGGGGTTACCACGAAGGGGCTCCCTGTCAGCCCCTCGTCAAGGGCGGAGCCGGTAACCCCCCCGCATGCACCCAATGAGAAGCAACGAGCCGATTCCATCTGGGGCGGAGCTAACGAGCCGAGGGCGTGTCACTCCCCGCCGGATATACGCAGCGACTTACCGGATGTGAGGTCAGATGCGCCCCGAGCTTGAGAAGACAAGAGAGCCACCTCCGAGCGCTGAGAGACCTCCTGCATCTTTTGGGCCGCGCTATCCTGTCCCTGAGCACAAGGTGCACCTTGTGCTGGCCATCGAATACCCGCTTTCCTTGCCATCAATCCCCGTGTGAGTCCGTTTTTGTCCTGTTTCTCTGTGGTCTGTCGGGAATAATATAAGATTGTGTCTAAGTGCCTATCTTCCTTTGCTGTCCCTCTTGTAGTTGTAATCTAACCTTCCGAACGAATATAACCTCCTCCGGAGGTCTTGAGAACCGTATCCCTGGTGTCGTGTCATTTTAATCCCAGCCGTGTGTCTTTTCCTTCCTTGACCTAGCGTAGCGCGATTAGTCAACGTTCGGGTATAATCGGGTAACCTGTGCAGACGTGGTCATACCAAACCGCTCGGTAAATAACATCTAAGCCGCGTCTGTAACAATATATATTGTTGCGGATATGAGGACTGTATTTTTTTGATTGTGTGTATTATTATTATTGCTTGAGTCTGGCCCCTCCTGCCTCCAGTGTTGTGTAAAGGTCAAATGTCGTTCCGGTAGTTAATTCCATAAAGCATCCATTGAAGGACACTATAAAACCCTTGTTCAGTAGCTTATATCTTTATTATGTGTTTTAGGGTAAGGCCTTGTCTTCCATTAAAATGACACTCCATTGCACCAAGTGAAATAGATAGATTCCCTTCATTCCCATTCCCAAAAAACCTCCATTTCCCCTTTCGTCATGGCCAAGCCTCAATTTGGCAATTACATCCCCTCCAAAGCCGCCATTGAACATGTGCTCGGGTTGGGGAAGAAAGGCGTGCCCGCCCGTCGTCATCAAGGGCTGAGCCAGAGGGTCGCGCGACCAACCATGGCCGAGGTGAGCACACCGATGGGCGTGTCCTGAAGGCCGGCGGCTTAATCGCCGGAGGCGTTATAAAAGCGCGGGCGCAAGAGTGATGAGGAGGGAGTCGTCAGAGCAAAGCTGCGTAGAGAGGTCCATGACAAAGAGAGGTCCATGACAAAGAGAGGTCCATGACAAGAGTGGCGGTTGCATCCACAGCAGCTTGAGCCACCGAAACTGCAGCCACAGCAGCGTGGGGCCTGGACGGCAGTTTGGAGCAGGGCCGCGAAGGAACGGCGGCTGCCCAACGCGCCGATCGTGCTGCCGGACCCGTTGGACCTCCCTCTCCCCCCAGCCATCCACCTGCCATTCCTATCATCATTCCCCGTGTAAGTGTGTTCGTAGTCTGTCTTTTGTCTTGTCCCTGGGAATAAGTTAAGCCTGTTAGATAAGCTAGTATTTTCACTGTGTCTCTAAAAGCTTCTGTAAATTATTTTCTTATCTTTCCTTCTCCTTGGTTATTTTGACCCTGTAAATAGTAAATAAATTTAGTAGTATTTTCAACCTTTTTTTCGTCTTCTTATTCCTTTTCTTCACATCCGTCGTCTTTGTCTTTTCCCTCATTGAATAGCTGTGGCGCGATACGGCCAACGTTCGAGTGAATCGGGTGAATCGGGGAAACTGTTCGGCCGCGGTGCCTCCGCTCGGTAAACAACATCTTATCCGCGGACCGTAACAATTGGTGTCAGAAGTGTCGGATTCGGACCTGAAGCGCTTAACGCGCTCAAAATTACAAACTACCGAAATTGCTTTTGTTTTACAAAACCCGAATTTTGAAATCGCGCCATGGCTGGTCAAGGCGACGGGATGTCGGTGGGAGAGATAGACGGGGTAGAATCGACCCAGGACCTCGGGGAAATGTATGTGGATGAAAGAGAGGAGGAGAACATTGGCAATGTGGTTGAGGAGGTTTCAGGCATGCAAAATGGCGTCCTCGCGCACGAGGCTTCAGGCGCGCAAAATGGCACCTCGCACATGGCTACGGCGGCCGCACCCGCTGCACAAGTGGGAGGGCTGGCCCAAATGCAGGCCCTCGTGGAGCAATTTATGGCGCAAATGCAGGCGTCCCTCAACCTGCAGGGTGAGCGATTGGAGGGCCAAATGGGACAAATGGGGAACCGGATGGATGCTCAGGGTGAGCGATTGGAGGGCCAAATGGGAGACCAAATTGGAGGTTTGAAAAACAGTATGGGAGAAATGGGGGGCCAAATGGGGGCAATGAGGGGTACCGTTGAGGGGTTAGACAAGAAATTAGAGGGGTTAGACAAGAAATTTGAGGGGTTAGACAATGGGATAGAAGGGGTGAAACATGGTTTACCGGGGGTGGAAAATAGAATGGCTGCCCAGGAGAATCAGATAGAGGGGGTGAAAAATGGGTTGAGGGGGCCAGAAGATAGAATGGAAGACAAATTGCGGGAAATAGGGGAGCAATCCACCCGAGAAATTAAACAAATGGGAGAGCAAATAGAGGAGGTGAAAATCGGGGTAGAAACCAAACTGGATGCTCAGAGGGATGAATTGGGACAGATGAGGGCGGCATCTACAAAAGAGAGGGAGGAGATGAAAGAGGAGATACGACGAGGTGTAAGTGAGGAGGTCTCGGGGGTATGCGAGGAGGTAAAGCGAGGTGAAAAGCAGATGGAGAAAGAAGTGAGGAATAATACGGCTAGGTTACAGGGGAGTATAGAGGACCTGACGGAGGAGGTGGAACAGCTGACGGTGGGACAGACGGAGTTAGTGGAGCAGGTTCAAAGGAACACTGCGGTACTAGGAGGGTTAAAAGCGACACAAAACGACATAAAAAATGACTTGATAGCGACACAGAGGCAATGTCAGATGGTACGTGAGGGACTGACAATGAGGTTGGACGAGGTGACAGAAGTAATGGAGACGAAGGACCGAGAGGTGAGGACGCACATATAGAGACGGTCAAGATAGCCTTAGAGGACGAACTTGAGGAGACGCACCGGGAAATAAAAGAGGTGAAGCAAAAATTAGAGGAAGTGGAAGAAGAGGTGAGTGAAATTAAGAAGAGACGGACAGAAGCTAAGAGAGAAATACAGGAGGAGGTGATGGAATATGTGCAAGGTCGGTGCTCAAATCGTGATGATGTGCTCGCTAACCAAATAAAGAGTTTGCAGGTGGCGAAGGAGGTGCGGAGACGAGGTGCCGAGGTGAGTGGCGATATACGTGAAAATGTATATGATGTGAGGGGAGCTTCAGTCGGCTTGGGGGTTGATTTGGATCCGGGTGTTCGTGAGAGGCTGGTGGTGAAGTGTGCGACAGGTACGGTGTGCGAAGGAGGAGGTGTGCGAGAATGTCCGACTCTGGGGTGTGTGAGGAAAAAGTGCGCGCCGAGGAGTGAGTGTGCTGTCGAGAGTGAGTCGGTCGTAGCGCGTGTGCGAGGGAGCACATGGAAGCGCGTAGTGAGGAGTGTTACAAAGGATGTAACGAAAGAGTGTACACCTGTGGTGAGTGTTACGCTGGAAGTAACGGGAGAGTGTGCGCAAGAGGATGCGCGAGAAAGGTGTGTAACGGACGGGTGCATGGGGAAAGTGCGCTGTCAAGAGTAAGGGAGGATGCACGCCTGTGGTGAGTGTTGCGGAGGAAGTAACAGGAGAGTGTGCGCAAGAGTGTGCGTGAGAAAGGTGTGTAACGGACAGGTGCATGAGGAAAGAGTGCGCTGTCAAGAGTAAGGGTGAGTGCACTGTCAAGAGTGGTGGTGAGAGTAGTGAGAGTGACACGGAGCGTGAGTTGGTTGTGACAGGTGAGAGAGGATGTACACCTGGAATGGAGGGATGCACACCTGGAATGGTAGAGCGTGTGTGGGAATGCACATTTGAGTTGGTAGTGAGGCACGTGGTTGGGTGTGCGAGTGAGAGCACACCTGTGATTGTCACAGAGGAGGTGACCGAGGAGGGGGCGTGAAGAGGTGTGTTGGTGAGGTGTGCGAACAACAAGTGTGTGCAAAGGTGTTCGGTGGTCAGGTGTGTGACCAGGTCTGTGAGCGGAATGAGTGTACCTAGGTGTGTAAGAGAATGTGCAATGACGAGGAGCATGGGAACAGCTGGATGTATGAGCAAGGAACGGGCTGCGGGGTGTAAGCATGCAGGTGAGGCATCGACGGTAACCGGGTTAGCGGTTAGAACGACATTTAGCCGAATCGGGCCCTCGGTGCGCGTCGGGCAGCTTCGCGTGCCGCGAGGACCAGCGGGGATCCGAACCACGGCGGTTTCGAAAGAACCGCCGTACGCGATCCACGCTGGGCCTCGCTTTGAACGGCCGCGCCCGTGCTCCACTAGGCGGAGCGGGCAGCCCGATAGGAAGGGTCGTCATGGCGACCCCTTTTTGTTGAGACGTTCCGGCAGGTCGAGATCGGGCCATTGGATGGCTCCGTGCCGAGGTGGTGCGTGGGATCTCGGCCCGGGTAAACCTCCTTCCCTGCACCGAGTGCCGGACGCATCTTGCCGCCGGCACCAAACAACCCGCATTCATTGCTCGGCTTTACGAAGCTGGGCTGTGGAAGTGAATTGGCACACCGAGAGGCACTAGTGAGTGGACTGTGATGATGGTGATACTGATAGTGATTTGATACGAAATTTAGAATAGTGAGTAGAATTGGCAGTAATTGGCAAATTTTTGATTGGTTGGAATTTGGACGAGCCAAATTGGTAGTGGGAGATGCCCGATGTGGTGGGATGGCCAATCCACCATCCCTCACAGCGGGGGCAAAGGAGCACTAGTCTTATGGGGTTTATGGCAGTGAAAACTGGCCCGGGAGGGTTTGGATAATGTGTAGGGACCTAGAAGATGACCTTAGGTGACGTTAAGATTAGGTAGTGACAATGACACCTGTAGTGGGGACGCAGAGAGGGTAGTGTGGATGATAATGACGTGGTATGTGCTTAGTTTAAAGGGAAGACGGGGAGCACTAAGTTAGCAGGGCAACAGGTAGATTAGATGATGCCGTGTGTGAGGAACAGGTGAGATTGCACAGGTGTGCAACTGAACAGGTGTATGGAGCAGTATATGAGGGAGTGATAGTGATGAGTTGTGCTGACCAAATGGTCCAGGAAGGAAGGAGGGTGCAGGTGGCACCAGGTAAGATTGCACAGGTGTGCAACTACAGGTGAATGGAGAATGGTTGTATGGAATAAATGGTATGGAATATATGGAGTATTGGAATGGATGGTCGTGGAGTGAGTATGATGGAAACTATGGAGTGGAGTGGATGGTGCGAAGGTGTGAATGGGGGAAGGATGGACCCCCATCACGAATACCCGGGGAGAGTAGTGTAAGAGTTAGGTAGAGGGTACAGGTAAATTGTGGTTGGATATTGGCATCTGTGGTGCGAGGTGGAAGAATGATGGTTGAATGGGTGCATTAGTGTTGTGGAAATGGCTGGGCGTGTAGCCTGTTAGTGTGTGTAGTTGTTTGGGCACTCCACCACTGTGAGGATGTCGGCCAGGTGAGGCCGCAGGTGGGCTCTGGGAGCCGGTAGTTGTTGTGGATGGGGCCCGAGGATCCGGAGGACGGACCCGGGTAGCCCAGTGCCAGAGGGCACCGAGGGGTGACAGAGCCAGGAGGGACCTTCCCCAGTCGATAGGTTAGGTTAAGGAGCAGGTAAGCTCGGGTGGCAACTGCAGTGGTGGAGGTGTGCAGATGGGTAGACCTGCTGGGAGAGCTACACGACCCAGCCCGGAAATTGTGCAAAGCCACAGGGAGATGAATCGGGGGAGTGACCCCAAATTGATGAAGCACCACAGTTTGGTCAATGGGAATTTGGTTCTTAAAACCACATAGAGTAAGATGGCCAATGGTTTGGCAGGGAAAGACCCCGGGTAGTGTAAAGTGTGTTAATGTCATTTAGAGGATAGTTAGGATGGAGATCTCCTCGCACCATCTGCATCCACTCACCTGAGATGACGTACCTCCACACCATGCCAGGTTGTTTTGATTATTTTTTATGATGCAAATGTTTTGGAATGTGAGACGCATCATGACGTGGGTGTGACATTGTGCTGATGTTCCATCTCTTCCTCCTTATGAGGATTGATGATGAATTGGGTGATGGCAAATTTTGGTTAGAGGGATTGTGGGAACGAATTTGGAGTAGAAGAAATATGGGGAAGACGTGACAGTAGTGACGAATTTGTAAATGTGTAGATTTTGTAAATAAGGGGTAAGGGCAAGGGTAGTGTAGGTGACAGGGGGGGGTGACGTACGGTAGGGTTGAGCTTTCTCACTTCGCTCTCCGTACGCACTGCGCCTTGCATTGCCTTGTTTGATGTGTACCCTTGTGACCTTACCCCTCGCTCATCTGTCTGTCCCCCCTTTTGTCTCCCACATGAGGACCTGTGCGCCACTGGGCGCCGAGGGGAGCGTGCGTGAGTCCGCCATTGTGCACCCGGAACTCCCAGAACCAGCTGTCTGCATCGATGCACCACATTATGGACCACATGTCTGTGGCCGAGCACCACTTATGGACCCCATGGGTTGGGGCATGGCCCCTCTGCTGGAACCGGCCATGAGGGCCCGAAATCTTGCTGGCGGACCTTGGCCACAGGGCACCGATGCCCCACAGGTGAACCACACTAGTCGGCCCCTGTGGGCCATAAATATAAAAAAATGGACACGTTGGGTGCATTTTAATAGTGCAAATAGGCCGCCAGCAAAGGAAGATGACAACAACAGGAAGAAATAATAATAGCCAGCAGAGGGAGCCGAAGAGCAAGAGATCACCTGCAGGGTTAGGGGTTGTTGTTTTTATTTTTATTCAGTGAACATTCATGAACAGTGATGACTGTGCACCGATTGGTGCTTGAGGGTGTGTTGGTGCATTTTGGGTGCTTTCATGGTGCATTGATGCAGAGCAGACTGTCTCCCCCCCAGAAAGAACAATCACAGGTCCTGGGTTGCGTTTTGTAAATAAAGTAACGTCAGTGTAAATAATGCTCCCCACCGTCAATGTATAGTTTGAAGACCATTCCACAATTCGGTTAGCTGTGGGCGTGAGTCTGTTAGGCAGGGTGCAATGGAGCAGCGGGACATATTTATCTATGTTTTAAAACTGTCGCACTCAGGGTCAGGTTAAAAGTAGAGGGAACTACACCTACGTGTCACACTAAATTAAAGTTGTAGGCCCGGGACGGGCCTAAGAGGAGGAGGGTGCAGTGTTGCGGCTATGAGGACTATTTTTTTGATTGTGTGTATTATTATTATTGCTTGAGTCTGGCCCCTCCTGCCTCCAGTGTTGTGTAAAGGTCAAAGGGCGTTCCGGTAGTTAATTCCATAAAGCATCCATTGAAGGACACTATAAAACCCTTGTTCAGTAGCTTATATCTTTATTATGTGTTTTAGGGTAAGGCCTTGTCTTCCATTAAAATGACACTCCATTGCACCAAGTGAAATAGATAGTGAAATTCCCTTCATTCCCATTCCCAAAAAACCTCCATTTCCCCTTTCGTCATGGCCAAGCCTCAATTTGGCAATTACATCCCCTCCAAAGCCGCCATTGAACATGTGCTCGGGTTGGGGAAGAAAGGCGTGCCCGCCCGTCGTCATCAAGGGCGGAGCCAGAGGGTCGCGCGACCAACCATGGCCGAGGTGAGCACACCGATGGGCGTGTCCTGAAGGCCGGCAGCTTAATCGCCGGAGGCGTTATAAAAGCGCGGGCGCAAGAGTGATGAGGAGGGAGTCGTCAGAGCAAAGCTGCGTAGAGAGGTCCATGACAAAGAGAGGTCCATGACAAAGAGAGGTCCATGACAAGAGTGGCGGTTGCATCCACAGCAGCTTGAGCCACCGAAACTGCAGCCACAGCAGCGTGGGGCCTGGACGGCAGTTTGGAGCAGGGCCGCGAAGGAACGGCGGCTGCCCAACGCGCCGATCGTGCTGCCGGACCCGTTGGACCTCCCTCTCCCCCCAGCCATCCACCTGCCATTCCTATCATCATTCCCCGTGTAAGTGTGTTCGTAGTCTGTCTTTTGTCTTGTCCCTGGGAATAAGTTAAGCCTGTTAGATAAGCTAGTATTTTCACTGTGTCTCTAAATGCTTCGGTAAATTATTTTCTTATCTTTCCTTCTCCTTGGTTATTTTGACCCTGTAAATAGTAAATAAATTTAGTAGTATTTTCAACCTTTTTTTCGTCTTCTTATTCCTTTTCTTCACATCCGTCGTCTTTGTCTTTTCTCTCATTGAATAGCTGTGGCGCGATACGGCCAACGTTCGAGTGAATCGGGGAAACTGTTCGGCCGCGGTGCCTCCGCTCGGTAAACAACATCTTATCCGCGGACCGTAACAATATATTGTTGCGGTTTTGAGTTTTGTACAATGAAGGTTAAATTTCCCCCTCATAGTTAGTCACACAACAACACGTAGCCTCGCGATAGTTCAGTTATCTCTTCGTATTTGTGAGCATAGTCCTTTTCCTGTGTTAGTTTTGCGTTGAGTAGAATAATGAGAGTAGGTCCTTTTCATTGTTTCATTGCCTTATGCCGCCTCCATTGCCTTATGCCGCCGTACGCCTCCTTATGCTGCCTTTGGCTTTTTGGCGCAAATTAACACGAGGCAGGCCTGGCAAATCGAGCAGGGACCGAATGAGGGCGGCAGAGAACCTCACGGTAAGCGCGAGCCGCCAATCAGGGTTCAAAGAGAGTGGCTGCGGCAACGCGTCACAGGGCGTGGTTGGAACGTTCGAGAGGGCTCAGGGCGTGGCAATAAAACCCATGGCGCGAAGCCCCCACGAGCAGTTCTGCGAAGGGGTGAGCTTGCAAGTTATTAAAGTCCTGTGAGAGTTGAGCAGTTCGGTGAGTTAGGAGTCCTTCTGTGAAGAGGTGAGCTTGCAGTTCTGCAAAGGGAGGCGCTTGACTGAGTATTTATGAGAGTCACGAGTTCGGAGAAAAGACGCGCATGAACTAAGTATAAGTGCTCGTACTAAATTGGACGCTCGGTTGAGCTTGAGGCCGAGCCTCTATTGGGTTACGCGAGTGATAGCGCGCCGGTAACTCAACGCGCTGTGGAAAACGGCCTGCCTCATCTGCCCCTTTGTTCGAGAGACGCGCTATGAGGATCCCTTCCACCACCTGCTTGCCTTCATCGCCGGACGTGCTGTGACCGTGGAGAGCCACGCTGGGCGAAGCCATTCCTGGATGACCAAGGCCGCGTGGAAACACCATTCTACCTGCATTTCCCCTTTGTGAGTGTGATCGGGCCCGTGTCTGGGGTTAATGTAAGACTGCTTAAGTTCTGCTCTGTGTCTGCTTTCTACCGACTTGTACATACTTGTGTAAATAATAATTAAACCTGTTATTTCTTTATTCGACCGTTTCGTCCCTTCCATCATTGACTAAGCGTGGTACGAATAAAACCGCTATAATCGGGTTCCAATACCAACGGTAACTGCACGGACCACGTGGTACGCAATCCGCTCGGTGTACCCAAATTACACGTGGCTCGTGTGAGGCTTGGTTCCCCGCTTCCATGGCGGCGCAGGTATTTAGGTACGTGCGAGACTTGTCCCGAAACCCCACCTTGCGTTTGCCCGGAAGGGGCGTTTCAAGTCTCGGTTACGCCGGCCCAGAAAGAACAAGGGGCTTAATCTCCCCTTGGTAAGGGTAGGAAGGGTGGCGGAAAACCGTAACAATTGGTGTCAGGAGTGGGATTTGGAACCATGGACAAAATTTTTGGACACCAAATTTACATATTGGCCGTAACATTTGGTGTCGGGGAGTGAGATTGGACCTGGAGTGCGCTTCACGCACTCGAAAATTACGAGCGACCAAAATTTAGTAGTAAAAGCCAAATTGTATTCGTACCATGGCTAGCCAAGGCGGTCGAATGCCGGTGGGGGTAGAAGACGAGGTAGAGGTAGAATTGATAACCCAGGACCGAGAGGGACAGTTGGTAATGGTGGAGGCTGATAAGGGTGCGGCAGCTGGTAAAGACAATGGCGGCGCCTCACACGTGGCAGCGAGGGCCGAGCCCGCTGTGCAAGTGGGGGTTATGGACGAGCAAGAATTCATGAGACAAGTATTAGCGCTCATGGAGGAGTGGAGTTGTAAAATAGAAAAAACGGTGGAGGACATTGGGCGCAAGCCGAGCGAGAAGGTCGCGGTGGTACGTGACGAGGTGACACGGTGTGAGGGACACGTGGAGAGCGAGCTTGGGCAGAGCGCAGCTAAGTTGACCGGGGGTATAGAAATCGCGACACGGGGTGCAGAAAACCCGACGATCGGCGAATTGGAAAATAAAATTGCGGGGGCTCCGGCGATCGTGGTAGAAAAAGAAATAATTCGAAGTGAAGAGACGGGGGCTGAAGAGACGGTAGACTCGGGAAATAAATCGCGAGAGATGGAGATGGAATGTACCCAAAGTTTGTATTTGCACCGTGATGTCGGGCTTGCTAACCAAATGGAAAGTTTGCAGGTGCTGGCGGGAAAGGAGGTCCCCAAGGTGAGTAGGAATTATGGCGCGAATGTCTTTGGCGCGAATGCGTTTTTGGCAGGCTTGGGAGAGAAACGAAACCCGGGCGGTCGCGGAAGGTCCATTGTGCGGTGTACGAGGGCGACTGGTGCGCGTGTGAGAGAAAAGTGTGCGCCGAGGTGTGAGCGAGAAAAGTGTGTGCCGAAGTGTGAGCGGGAAGTGTATGACGGAGTGTGCACGAGAAGAGCGCGTGGAGAAAAAGTGTGCACCGGAGCACGGGTGTGAGAGAAAAGTGTGTTACAGAGTGTGCACGAGAAGAGTGCATGGAGAAAATGTGTGCGATGATTGGGTGTGTACCAGGAGGGTGCACACCCATGGGAGTTACGGAGTATGTAACGAGAGAGTGTGCACGAGAAGAGTGCATGGAGGGAAAGGGTGCGATGATTGGGTGTGTTCCAGGAGAGTGCACACCCATGGGTGTTACAGACTGTGTGCTGGAAGAGTGTGTAACGGAGTTTGTGAAAGGTGAGTGCACCTAGGTGTGCAGGTGCGAGTACGGTGTGCGAGGGAGAATGCACACCAGAGGATGTGGAAGGAGTGTGTAACAGAATGTATGGGAGGCGCAGGGATGCCTGGGTGTGCGATTGCGGAGTGGGTCGCGAGTGGTGAGAACGCGGCTCAAGCATCGACACCGACCGGGGTAGCGTTTAGCGCGACGGATAGCCGACGTGAGCCCTCGGTGAGTTGTGTGCAGCAGGGACCGGCTGGGATCGGTGCGGCGGCGGTTTCAAAAGGACCGCCGTGCACGACCCGTGCCGGCCCCCACCCTGTATGGTTGGTGCCGTGCAGTGGCGGCAAAAGCAATCAGCGAGGTTCAAGGGGAGGTAGGAGATTTCGGAGCCGCGCACCTTTGCGGGTGCGGTGCTCCGAACGTGGGCGGTTGGGCCATCGTGCGTGGGACTTCCACGAGGCCCAGCACAGGGATGGAGCCCTGAACCTTGGCCCGTCCATACCTCCCCCTTTGGATCAAAAATGCCGGACGGACACCCCATACAGTAGACTAACCACCCGCATGGATCGCTCGGCCTTTCAAAGCCGAGCTGTGATGACGTGTACCCACACGGAGAGGCTCGGGTGTAGCTGACGGATGAGAGGGCTGTACCCTACGTGGAGGAATGGTAGTCTGACCATTCCTCACACGGCCAGGGCCCATGAGCATTAGATTAGGGATGGCAGTGACAGGCACATGGGGGTGCCAGCCATGGTTACCTCCATGGGGCACCGAAGCTAGTAGAGGGAGGGCTAGGATAATGATAGGGATTTAGCAGACTGTAGAAGACATGAGATTTAAGTAGTGACATCTGAACTATAGTGGGGACGTAGGTAGGTTAGATGGTTGTTAATGACGAAGGGAGTGCTTAGTGTGAAGGGATGACGGGAAAGCACGAGTTTTAGGGGAAAAGCAGTCAGATAGATGATGCTGTGTGTGTGAGGAATTGTGATGACAAGTGGAATTGTGTTGAAGTGTATGGAAAGAGGTGTGTGGAAATAAATGGTGTGCGAGCACAAGTGGTGTGCAAGACGAAAGGTGCGCGAGGAAAAAGGTTTGTGAGCACAAAAGGTGTGCGAGAAAAGCGGTGTGCGAGATAAATGGTGCGCGAATAAGTGGTGTGGAATGCTTGGTGTGGAATAAAAGGTGTGGAATGCATGGTGTGAAGAATTGAATGGGGGAAGAGTGGAACCCATTCGTGAAAGCCCGCGGGGTGGGGGGGGGGGTAGTGTAAAGCCAGGTAGAGGGTATCGGCAACATTTGTATGGATATTGACACCTGTGGTGCGGGTAGTGGCAAAGTAATGCTTTGGAGGGTGCATGAGTCAGTGAAATGGCTGGGCGTGTGACTTAATTGGTGCGTATGGTTATTGGGGCACTCCGCCACTGGTAGTTTGTCGGCCAGGTGAGGCCGCAGGTCGGCTCTGGGAGCCAGTTAGGGTAGTTGAGTGGGGCCCGAGGATCCAAAGGAAGGACCCGGGTTGCCCAATGCCAAGGTGGGCATCAGGGGGTAAAGTGCCAGGAGGGGCCTTCCCCAGTTAGTTAGTCGCAGGAGCAGGTAAGCTCAGGTGGCGACTTCAGGGGCGGAGGTGCGCAGGTAGGTAGACCTGCTAATGGAGCCACACGACCCAGCCCCGAAATTGTGCAAGGGCACAGAGTGAAAATTTGAGGGAGTGAGACCTAAATTTCAGGGGCACCGCAGAGTGGACAATGGGAATTCGGTTTTTAGAACCACATAGTTTAAAGATGGCCGATTGGCAGGGTATGACCCCGGGTAGTTTAAAAGTAAAAGTCAGTAGTGTAGCTAGGAGATGAGAAACCCCCTTCGCATCATCCACAGCCATTCACCAAGGAGGAAGAAGCTCCACACCAGGACCAAGTGAACTGTTTGAGTGTAAGACGCATCATGACGTAATGGGACATTGTGGTTGTTCCATTCCTTCCTTCCTGGGAGGGATTTGGAGACGAATTTAGATTAGAGGGGGATATGGGAGACAAGACGTAGTATAGAGAGTATAGAGACGAATAGAGTATAGAGACGAATCGTAGTAGATCGTATCGTATAGATATCATAGATATCGTATATAATCGTATAGATATCGTAGTATAGAGACAAATTTGTAAATACAAGGAAGGGCAAGGGTAGTGTAAGCAGACGATGGGGGGTGCGGACGGCTAGGGTCGAGCCTGCTCTGCTCGCTCTTCCGCGCCCCTTGTGCCGCATTACCTTGTTTTGCTGTGTACCTTTGCGCCCTTTCCACTTTGCTGGTCGTGCTTTGTCTCTCCCCCCACCCCAGGACCATTTTGGAGGTGAAGCCGTGCAGCACCATCGACTGTGCAGCATCTCTGCTGCACCCTTATTACATCTGTGCAGCCGAACTGCGCAGCACTTTACTGCCATATCCTTTTGTGTAACTTTGCTGCACCTGCGCAGCACTTTGCTGCCATATCCTTTTGTGTAACTTTGCTGCACCTGTGCAGCACTTTGCTTCCACAAACACTTTGCTGCACATTATACACTTATGGACCACAACTCTTGTGGCCTTGCACCTCTGCTGTGCAGCACCTTGCTGCAGCATCACCTTGCATCTTTGGACCACTTGTTTTGAGTGGCATGAATGTCACGCAGTCGGACCACATAGGGTTGGCCCTGCTTGGCAGAGAAATAAAAGCATTTTGTTGTGCATTTTTATTATGGTGTGCTAGGGACGAGAAGATTTGTAAGTTTAGTTAGCCCTGAAGAGCAGGAATGGCCTGTATGCCGGTCCGGGGGCTAGCCGGTTTGATAGGTACACAGAAGAAGCAAGAAGCAAGATGCAAGAAGCAAGCAGCAAATGTGATGATGATGAGTGTGTTTTGTGTTTTGCTGTGCTTTCTCTCCCCTCCAATCTTCCCTTTCAAAAAGGACAGGTCCTGGGTCAGAGTTGTAAATAAATTAAGTTTTCTGTGCTTGTATATAAAATGCTGCCCACCGGCTATATGTTTAGTTTGACAAATTCCGGATTCGGTTAATTGTGGGCGTGATTCTGTTAGAGTAGCTACTCAACGCAATAGGGGGGACATATTTAGTTTTTCTAAACTGTCGCATACACGGGTTAGAGTAAATGTTAGGGGGAACCACATCTATATGTCACATGTAAAAGTAAAAGTAATTTTCCAGATCATTCTCAAAACCAGTCGTTCCATTTTTGTTAGGTTCGACTCGGGGACGAGTCTGACGAGGGAGAGGAGTAGTGTTGCGGTTTTGAGTTTTGTACAATAAAGGTTAAATTTCCCCCTCATAGATAGGCACACAACAACACGTAGCCTCGCGATAGTTCAGTTATTTCTTAGTATTTGTGAGCATAGTCCTTTTCCTGTGTTAGTTTTGCGTTGAGTAGAATAATGAGAGTTAGGTCCTTTTCATTGTTTCATTGCCTTATGCCGCCTCCATTGCCTTATGCCGCCTTACGCCTCCTTATGCTGCCTTTGGCTTTTTGGCACGAATTAACACGAGGCAGGCCTGGCAAATCGAGCAGGGACCGAATGAGGGCGGCAGAGAAGCTGACGGTAAGCGCGAGCCACCAATCAGGGCTCAAAGGGAGTGGCTGCGGCAATGCGTCACAGGGCGTGGTTGGAACGTTCGAGAAGGCTCAGGGCGTGGCAATAAAATCTGTTGCGCGGAGCCCCCACGAACAGTTCTGCGAAGGGGTGAGCCTGCAAGTTATTAAAGTCCTGTGAGAGTTGAGCAGTTCGGTGAGTTAGGAGTCCTTTTGTGGAGGTGAGCTTGCAGTTCTGCAAAGGGAGGCGCTTGACGGAGTATTGATGAGAGTCACGAGTTCGGAGAAAAGACGCGCATGAACGAACGTATAAGCGCTCGTACTAAATTGGGCGCTCGGTTGAGCTTGAGGCCGAGCCTCTATTGGGTTACACGAGTGATAGCGCGCCGGTAACTCAACGCGCTGTGGAAAACCGCCTGCCTCATCTGCCCCTTTGTTCGAGAGACGCGCTACAAGGATCCCTTCCACCACCTGCTTGCCTTCATCGTGGGACGTGCTGTGACCGTGGAGAGCCACGCCGGGCGAAGCCGTTCCTGGACGACCAAGGCCGCGCGGGAACACCATTCTACCTGCATTTCCCCTTTGTGAGTGTGATCGGGCCCGTGTCTGGAGTTAATGTAAGACTGCTTAAGTTCTGCTCTGTGTCTGCTTTCTACCGGCTTGTACATACTTGTGCAAATAATAATTAAACCTGTTATTTCTTTATTCGACCGTTTCGTCCCTTCCATCATTGACGAAGCGTGGTACGAATAAAACCACTCTAATTGGGTTCCAATACCAACGGTAACTGCACGGACCACTTGGTACGCAATCCGCTCGGTGTACCCAAATTACACGTGGCTCGTGCAAGGCTTGGTTCCCCGCTTCTGTGGCGGCGCAGGTATTTAGGTACGTGCGAGACTTGTCCCGAAACCCTACCTTGCGTTTGCCCGGAAGGGGCATTTCAAGTCTCGGTTACGCCGGCCCAGAAAAAACAAGGGGCTTAATCTCCCTTGGTAAGGGTAGGAAGAGCGGTGGAAAACCGTAACAATATATATATATGAAACAATATATATATATATAAATAAGATATTGCAGATTTCAAAACAATCGTACTGTTATAAACATGTCCAAACACAAATCCCTCAACTGTTTTTATCTTTTCCTTTACCCAACGTCTTCACATGGATCTTGATGAAATCATTGGGAGGCGAGAGGGAGATAGACAAATTATTACAGACATCAATTGGTGAGAATCTATCCACACACCCACCAGGTTTTTTGAGCTCAAATTCAATTCAAAATGGCCAAACCGAGTACAAGGTAATAGGACGCACCATAGTGTCAGCAACAGTGACTTTTTTTTTTTAAACCAACCTTAAAAAAAAAAAAACCGCAAAATATAGTTCCCAGAAGAAGCAGCTTGCATGTTACTGTCAGAAACCGATCCACCCACCTTCACAGTAATGTGGAGAACGTAGACCTCGGAAGATCGACCAAGCGCACATCATTTCATGTCATCCGCAGGTTAGTTCACGTTTTTTAACCACATCTTAACTCTCAAGGGAAGACCATACACCAAGGGCAGCAGCACACACAACATATGACTCCTCACGACTTGATATGCCGCCATTCGTTACTCAAAACGCTTTGGAACAAAGACTATGTGTGTGTCTCATCTCCTGCATGCCCTCGTCACTGAACATCACCATGAAAAAAAAAAATTATTGCTTTGCATCAGCATTCAAGGAAATGTGTACATGGTATAATTTATCCATACTGTATACAAGGTTGAGTAGAAAGAACTAATAAAATTTACACATCTGACACAATGGATAAGGACATTTCCAAAAAGCTGAAGCTTGTGGTGAAATGCCGTAAAATAACCAACTATCAACTACCAGCAGACAAGAACTATGAGCAAAAGAAAACACAAGAATGGACAAAATACTTGGAATACAAGAATTGCTTGAACATCATGAAGGAAATATTTTTCACTATAGATCTATCTGTTACAATCTCCTGTTACAATCTCCTTATTATTTAACCTTCCTCCAGTCATACCCTTCCTCCCGTCCATGGTACACGGAATCTTGTGAAGAGGCTGTTGCCCTGACACAACTTGCTTTCGTCTCCTGGAAAGCAAATCCAACGGAAGGAAATCTCATTTCCTTTCACAAAGCCCGAAACAAGTGTGTGTCCACCCTCAGGAGAGCCAGGAAACAATATCTCACCGTTCTCAAGACCGAACTCTCTTATCTGTCTCCCTCTTCCAAATCCTGGTGGCGTCTGGTCAAATCTGTTTCTGGTGTTTGTTCCCCCTCCATCCCCTACCTCACCTCAAACGGCTTAACGGCTGACTCCGCACGTGAAAAAGCTGAATGCCTCAACTCTGTGTTTGCCTCTAAATCTTGTGTCCCAAACCCATCCCTCTCTGTACCCACCGTACCCAGTCATACCCAGCTGCTCCTGGACTCTGTGTCCTTTCCTCCTGACAAGGTGGAAAAGTTTGTCAACCCTCAACTCTGATTCTGCAACTGGTCCTGACGGCATCAGCCCACGGGTCCTAAAATCATGTTCTTCTGCTCTTTCACTCCCTCTTTCTGTTCTCTTCACCCTCTCTTTTGCTCAACGTCATCTGCCATCTGCTTGGAAATCAGCCAACATCACCGCTTTGCACAAAAAAGGTGCAAAAACAGATCCCAGCAACTACAGACCAATCAGCCTTCTCCCAATTATCAGCAAAGTCATGGAATCCATCATTGCTTCAGATATTAAATCTTTCCTCTTCTCCAATGGCCTGATCTCTGATCATCAATTTGGTTTCAGACCTGGTCACTCTACTCTGGACATGCTGCTTCTGCTTTCTCAACAATGGATGGAGGTCCTCAACGCCAAACAGGAAATTAGAGCTGTCTCCCTTGACATTTCACGTGCCTTCGATACGGTCTGGCACCCTGCTCTGCTCACCAAACTCTCCTCCTTTGGTATCCATGGAAATCTCCACGCATGGCTGGCGGACTTCCTCTCTGGTCATAGTCAACATGTGGCCCTGAATGGGTTTCTCTCATCTCCTCTTCCTGTTCAGGCTGGAGTTCCCCAAGGTAGTGTTCTGGGCCCTGTGCTTTTTCTGGTCTTCATCAATGATCTCTCTGACTCTCTTGAAAATCCTCTCTATCTCTTTGCTGACGACTCTACTCTCTGTCGCTCCATTCCTCATCCCTCAGATCGGCAGTCTGCAGCCTCCTCACTCTCGACAGACCTGGACAAAATCACAGACTGGTCAAACAAGTGGAACATGTCCTTTCAATCCTGACAAATCTCACACTCTTACAATGTCTCTCCGAAAGGACCGACTGGACAACCCTCCCATCTACTTTCTCAACAATCCTCTCCAAGAAGTTGTCGCTCAAACTTTTGGGTCTCACTATCTGCCATGATCTTTCTTGGGAAAACCACATTTCCAAGCTGGCCTCCAAAGCCAGTCGCCGACTGGGCATCCTCCGTCGTGCGAAGTCCTTCCTTGGCACACCTGAGCTCCTCACCACATACAAGGCTTTCATCCGCAGCTCAATGGAATACTGTTCCCCCCTCTGGGCTAGTGCTCCTGCCTCACACCTTGCTTGGCTTCACGCTGTTGAGGCCAAAGCTTTCAGAATCATTGGAATCTCCTGCGATGTAGTCAACTCCGAGGGCCTTTCACTCACTCACCGCAGGCAGGTTGGTGGTCTTTCTGTCTTCTACCGACTCCTCTCTGGCCTTGCTCCCCCAGCTCTCTCTGTGCTCTGTCCCCCCAATATTCCTTCAGGTCGCACAAGATCTGCCTGCAACCCTCTTATGGTTAAACTGCCAAAGTCTAGGCTCTCTGCTCACCTTCACTCTTTCATTCCCCTTTTCTCCCACCTCTGGAACAAACTCCCCCACTCCCTTCAATCCCACTCCTCCCTCCAGGTCTTTAAAACAGCTGTTCACCACCATCTCTTATCTTCCCCCATCGAAAACCTTGATCTTTTCTACCCCCGGTAATTCACCCCAGAGTCCTTGCAGTGTTCATATGTTTTATTCCTCTCCCACCTCCCCCCAAGTCCTCCCGATGTCCCTGCTCTCAAATGTTGTGTTTGTGTCCTTCCCCCTCTCTCCCCATCTTGTCTGCCGCTCCCCTTGTTTTTTGTGTTTTGTGTGTCGGTTTGTCTTTTTGTGTGATTAATGTTAGCTCTTTCACGAGCCTAGATCTTGTATACAAAAAAAAAAAAAAAAAAATCTCCTGTTATATTGGGATATGAGAAAGTTATTGTGGGAAGACTTGAATCTGTTCACGGATGGCTAAGCTTTCACTGCTCCGTCAATGGTGTTCCAAAGACTAGGACCGTAACAGCTCATCATATTCATGGAGTATGTTGTTGTTGCGGGATCTGGTATGACAAGCGCGTGTGTCGTGTATCAAAGTGAAGCAAGAAGAAAAAGTGCAGGGAAGAATATTATTGACATCCTTACACAAGAATATCCCTGTGTGCACAATTTGTTAAAATCATTAAGTCAAAGTGTTGAGTCTGGCGAAAAAAGGTGCAGTGTGGTCTTGAGGATGAAAGAAGATCAAAACCCGGGATCAGCCTGCGCGGCTGCGCGCGCATCTTCATATGCACATCTGCATCCTCCATATGCACATCTGCATCCTCCATATGCACATCTGCATCCAGGCCACCATTCAGAATCACAGATCCGGTATTCGGGAGCCAGCTTCTATGGTTTTTCACGTTGTGAGGAATCGAGATCATTATACTACCATCACGTAATGGCCGGAATAGAGTTCAGGATTAGGAGACCATTCCTCCCACACAGGAGAATACGCCCTTGAGTGAGGACACCAGCGGCTCTCGTTTGTCATGACATAGTTCTGATGCTTCTGTTCCTGTACATGCTACAATCCAATATAAATAGCCCGTGGTTATCTCTTGAGGTTGTAGTTCAGATCTCTGCTGATTTTGGGGAACTGTTGGAGAGCTCCCGTAACCCCCTCGGAGCCCCCATGATCAAAAGTCGAAGCCTGAGTGATTATGCAGTCCATTGAGTGGAAGGACTGTGTCGGGTTTCAGAGCAATTTGTTGGTAATTAAGGGATGAGTCGGGATCCGAAATTTCGGGGTAACCCCCCCCCCCCCCCCCCACCTCCCAATTCCCCTCTGGGAGCCCCAACGATCTGAAATTGAAAAATCGAAGCCTGAGCGATTGTGCGGGATACTGTCTTGTATTACTGTGTCAAGTTTCAGAACAATTAGGCTGGTGATAAGGGAGGAGGAGCAAAAACTTAACGGACGACCGGACGGAAGGACATCCCTGCATCACGACCCATTTTGGAAGTTAATCTCTTCAAGAATCGAGATGAAATGCCCTAATATTGACTCAAGCACACCTGTTACCCTATTCGTCAATGTTGATTCAGATTTATTTCATACATACTTCAAAATGTAAATTAACTTAGTCAAGCTGAGAAAGCAGGCCGGACAGCAAACGTTTGACATGAACCGATGGTGGTACTCAGGCAGCACCACGTGCCTCAATCACAACAAGCTCATCGCATACACCTGCAAAATGCAAACATAAAATATTGCAAGTGAATGGAAAAAGAACAGGAAACATAACTAGATCTCCCCAACAATTTACGCATTTACTCAGGAATTCAAAAACACTTGAAATTTGTTTTGCCAGTGATCTACCTTTTTTCTGCCCAGTTAAAAAACACTTCATTCCCAAACACGTGATAGCTGTCACTGCGTTCATAACTAGAACAGGTACTCGGGAGAGCGCACACCTCCACCTGGCTGAACAGTTTACGTTTTGTATCCCACCGATAGGCCAGATATAGATCCGGACCTGAATCACAATCGAATCGGCTTGTTCTTGTCACCTAAACCCATCCACGTTTTGAAATATCATGTTAAATATCGTTTTTGGCCTCATCTCTCAATGGTGAAGAATCACTTTACAATTAAAAAAAAAAATTCTCGTATCCAGATCTTCACCAAAATCGAATCAATTCATCCTAGTCACACACCCAACCTGTCCACCATGTTTTGGCCCAATCTGTCTGTACCATTTTGAAATATCGTTCTACATATAGTTTTTGGCCCTGTCTCTCAATGGTGAAGAATCACTTCAAAATAATCAAAAATTAAAAACATCGTATCCAGATCTTCACCAAAATCAAATAAATTCCACTTTATCCACCAACAGCCCAACCGGTCCACCAAGTTTTGTCCGAATCCATCCATAACTTTGAGATATCCTGCTCACAGACAGACAAGGCTGAAAACATATCCTCCGTCCACCTCAGGTGGCGGAGGTAAAAATTCACTTCCCAGCTTGAAACAAAACAAGCTCGTTCAAATCCTAACTTCAAAGTACTTTTTATGGCACATTGCGAAGCCACACTGATGGACATAGTGTCCATACCCCACCAAGCAAGGGGGCAGGAGGGGGGCATGGCAAAGAGAAAGGCTGCCTGGAAGCCAATCCTGACATCTTGGTCCTGGCCAAGCCCCAGCAGCTTAACCATGCCCCAGCAGAGCAACTGTGCCCAATAAGTAAAAAATACATTTGTGTTATTAGGGACATAAGGCCCACGTTGCAAACTAAACACTCAGTTTGACTGAGAACAGCAATTTTTAAGTTTGACTAGAATCGTGTGCGTAATTAATGGTTGGAGTGTCTGCTCTGAGTCTGGCAGGTCGGTGGTTCGAACCTGACTCTGGCCGAGTCATACCACAACGATTATAAAATGAGCGTGCTGCTTCCTTGCTTTATGCTCAGCGTTTACAAAGGATAGAGCACGGACAAACAGCCATTGTACAGGGTTCATGGGCCTAATAATGACCTCCTCCTGCATTTCGGTTCCTTGTAAGGAACCTACTACCAAAAGGAAGATTGCAAATGATAAACAACATTGGAGGACATACAGTGGCAGGATTCAAGATGCTAACTGGTTAATTCCGACAGCCCAATGGGCATCACAACATGCACCAAGCGAGCTGTGCAGCAGCTACACACTTATCGAAGATAAATACCAAATGGAAGGCAGCAGCCAGATGCAAGAATAGGTACCAGATGGAAGGCTGCAGCAACACCAGTCTATGTTAACGTTGATAAGCAAAGCAAGTCGAAGTACAGCTGCCTGTTAACCACACCGCTAACAAGCGAAACAGGGATCTTAACATGCTCACGTTAGTTAAACAGATGTGGCGTGCGTGTCCTTTACTGGTCGGACTGTTCAGGTTGATTGCAAAAGCCGGTCCTTTGGCACATTAGGTGTGCTTCAATACCAGCACCAGGTAGTGACTGCCACGAGCTCCAATGCTGGTTAGAGCAGGAATGTGGGATTTATCCAGGGTGCCGGTAAGAACTGGCTTGCTCTTCGGGAAACACACCGTGAGATCATTGAAGTCCAACAGGGGCAAATCGAGAGTAGAGGAGACACCCAACTTGATATCATATCCGACATTTGCCATCGGAGTTCTCAGAATCAGAATTCCCATCTCCTGCCCCATCGTCAATGACTTCTGGTTCAAATTCAAATACCGAACTCACATTGTCAGCATCGGCATGAACTTGCCTCCAATCCTCGTTTGCACACGACGCAGCGAGAGGTCCAAGCAATTTGATGGAAAGCCAAAGCAACTGAAGAATCGCGTTGTAATTGTCGCAACGCACTTGTCGCAAGATGCAGGATTCGGAGATTAAATTTTGGAAAAAAGGTCATTTTTCAATCAGAAAACGACGGATTTCTTCAAAGCTTGTCAGCAGACCAAAATTTCATTTTTGGAAATGGGTTTCAGAAAAAAAAGTACCAAATTAATAAACAACACTAGAACGGCACTGGTAGAGCGCATACCTCCGCCAGGCTGAACAGTTTTACGTTTTGTATCCCACTGATATACCGGATCTGGATTCGGACCTGAACCAAAATCAAATCAGCTTGTTCTCGTCACCGAACCAACTCGTCCCCCAAGTTTTGTCAGAACTCGTCCATAACTTTTTCAAATATCGTGTTATATATATCGCTTTTCACCCGATCTCTCAATGGTGAAGAATCACTTGAAAATTAAATAATTCTCGTATCCGAATCCCTATTCAGATCTTCACCAAAATCGAATCGTTTCTTCCTTGTAACACACCAACCCTATCCACGAGGTTTCATTTAAATCTGTCCATAAGTTTTTGAGATATCCTGCTATGTATCAGTTTTGTCCCTATCTCCCAATGGCAAAGAATCACTCAAAAAAACTTATACTAACCGAATCCGGATCTTCACCAAAATCTAATAATTTCATCCTTGTCACATACGCTACCTCTCCACCAAATCCCATCCAAATCCATCAACAACTTTTAGAGATATCTTGTTCACAGACAAGCATACAGACAAACAGACAAAACAGACAGGGGTGAAAACCCCTCCATCCACCTTAGGTGGTGGAGGTTCAAAAAAAGCACATCTCTGGATCCGCAAGAGCCCTTTAAGAAACCAACTTGAACTTGCTACAAACAGCCCCCTGAGGATATGTTACCGACTCACCATACTGCATTTCTTAGATATAACGTGCAATGGAGGCTGTACGAGCAGTCTGTGATAAACACATGAAAGGTTTTTTCAGCAATAAAGCACAAAACAACAACAAAAACAGTAAATGATCAGGCCTAAATATCCACACCACAAACGAGGTAAACGAATATCAAAAAGCAAACTAAAGCACAACCGTCCATTGGTTCGTCTGCACATAAACCAAGTGATGAAACATTTAACATACATGTACAATGTACATGATAATGGGGTATACTTTACACTTGATAGTTACAAATTCATGCCTGTTATTGGACATTACAGATCAACGCCATATTCCGGAAGGACGTCCACCATCCCTCTACAAGATGCGTTATAACTCAAGACCAAACTCACCCTGTACAAAAGAGGACAATAGTTATTTTTATCACAATGACCAGGACCAACATACTTCGCAAATAGCACAAAACTCTAGCATCTTCAAAGACGGCTTTCCATAGCTCCTTAGGCCTGTCATGATGTTTAAAATGTTGTTTTTTTTTAACGGAAGCACAACCATTTAACCACAAGTCGACACACGATCCGAAAACCTCGTCAATGCGGTGAAACAAACAGCATAAAAACAAACGCTTCTCAGTAAGAGGTTCTCCGTTCAGCGGGCTAAGATATTTTCACTTGGGAAGAACCAAATTTTCCACAATCGTAACAGCACCAACATAACTGAACAGACTTCTTTAAATGTGTACTGCATATGAAAAAAGTGTTATTTCCTACATTTTGCCAGTCGACGATACTTACAAGGAGGCACAGGACGACACAGGTCAGACAAACACGTCTAAATGCATCGACACCTGCAAATGAGCTTACTACAGCGGGCTGCCCAACAGGGAAGCGTGTTCATCTAAAAATCGAACAACTGCAATATTCTGCTGCTAACCTTCACATCGGCAGGTCACAAGCGTTCTGTTCCAATCAAAATACACATAAGATGCAGCAAAGTGCAAGAAAAGATTGCGCATAAACCATCCATATGGCGATACAAGCGAGCTGTTTTTTTGTTTGTTTTTTGACGTCAGCTTATTGCACAAAAAAGACATTGCAGATTCTGATAAAACAACCACACAGAGATAAAAGTTACCAAAGGAGTTGGTACGTTAGCTTCAAGCGATCAGTCCCCATGAATGAGGCATCGTGCCGTGCTGCAAGCGTGGTCGAACCAGGCAGGTGTTCTGGTTTAAACCCCAGGATGTTTCACCTGATGCTGTCACCGGGACGAACCAAAAATGGCCTGATGCGAAGAGGAACGCGGCACTTTTCCATGATTATGGAGAAAAGTGATGGAAATGGTTAACAATTATTCAAGATGTGCAACTGTTTTCAAACCCTGTGCCGTTACTTCTCTCTACACACATCTATCTACGCTCGGTCATGCATCGAAGGCCAAAGAAGATCAGTGCTTTAATTTATCAAATTGTTTTTTGCTTAATCGTGTTCTTAATGAAGCTTATTTGATCAACCAACCAATAATATCTTTGTCAACATAATTCTTAACCACTTTTGTTGTGAACATTACGGCAACAATGAAGTAAGCTCCAAAAGATCTGGGCATTTACAAATATAAACTATCAAATGTCCCAGTCACCACTGCTCTCCTCCGCTTCACCTTCGACCTCTCCGTCACTCTCAGAGTCTGGAGAAGCCTCCTTAATTCGTTGCATGGCGAGGCGAATGCTTTGTGTCAGGGGATCGTCGCCATGGTAACCATGTCGAGATGCCGTGGGCGGGGTTTGCCGCAGCTGAACCCCTTTTCGAATCTGGTCCATCAGCGTCTCTGGTTCGGGTTCCAAATGCTCGGTCTTGCGATTCCGTTGGGTTGCACCGACCTTTCGCAGCGAGAATGCTCCGAGCTTGAGAGACGCCAACACTTCATCCATTGGGCAGTCTATAGTGTGACAGAAGAGAGGAAAGTGAAAAATCGAGCAATATGCGATCGTGTTAGATCCATTAGGGTAAAGGTTGAAGATTTAAAAATGATTCACAAACAGGGAAATGGCAATGCAGCAGAGGCAGAGAGAAGTTAAAATACAGAATAAAATATGCAGTTAAAATACAGACGTTCGGTAGAGTGCATACCTCCGCCAGGTTGAACACCTTGCGTTATGTATCTGACTAACAGGTTGGATCCGGATTCGGACTTGAATCAAAATCTAATCGGCTTGTTCTCGTCACCTACCCAACTCATCCACCGAGTTTTGCAACAAGTCATCCACAACTTTTTGCGATATAGTGCTATATGTCGTTCTTGGCCCCATCACACAATGGTGAAGAATCACTTTTCAAATTCTCAGATCCATATCCGGATCTTAACCAACATCTAATCATTTCGACCTTGTCACATACCAAAGCTCTCCACCACATTTCGTCCGAATCCGTCCACAACTTTTTGAGATATCCTGTTTACAGACAGACAGCGGTGAAAACATAACCACCATCCACCTTCGGTGGAGGAGGTAACGAGACCAGCAAGAAAGAAAAAAATGCGGATAGTAAGGGGGGTGACAATGAGCTACCATCTTGAGGGAGTGGACGTCAGAGTTGGATGGAAACAACGAGTTATTCCACAGATGGAAGAAGTAAAGTTATTGGAGAAGAGCAAAAAAAAAAGTCTCCAAATGCTCAGTTGCCCGTTCCCGTTGCCCGTTGGGGCGCTTTGATTTCCAGAGGTGAATCGATTTATTTGAATGTGTATGATCTAGAGGAAAGGAAGGAGTTCAACACTACATTAAAGATTACAGAAGACCAAGAGGTTACCACCAACTTATCTGTGTTGAAAATGAATCAGACCCAGACCACATGCAAATTAAACAAGTTTTTTTTTTTTTTGGTTGCACAGCATATGGGGGGGGGGGGGGGAAGAGGGTGCAGAGCCTGATCCTACAAAAAGTAAAGTAGTACAATACAGTAACGAGTTTTCAAATTTATTTATACAAATGCCTTGTTGACTTCTAATATGACACTTTGGGGTACACAACTCGACATGCTGCAAGGTGTAGTATTGATGCACAATGAGCCCCACGGGGCAGGTTGTGTTTTGCATCCGGAGAGGTACAGGGGCATTACATGTCATGTCATGAAGGTGTTGGAGAGAGTTCTGGACAGGAGGATAAGGAAGAGTGTGGAGAAGGAGATCGGAGAAGACCAGCAGGGGTTTAGAAATGGTAGGGGAATGACAGATGGGATGTTCATGCTGAGACAGATGGTGGAGAATAGGTTGGAAATGCAAGGTGAAATGGCATTGGGATTTGTGGATCTGGAGAAGGCCCGCAACACTGTCCCAAGAGAGATGGTGATGGCGGCACTGAGATGGATGCGAGTAACGGAAGGAGAAGTTCTGTTGGTGAAGAGATGTAGAAAGGAACAAAGGGAAGAGTTTTGGTTGGTCCTGGGATGTCGGAGGAGTTCAATGTGAACATTGGTTTGAGGCAGGGAAGCGCTCTCAGCCCACTCCTGTTTATCATGGTGATGTAGCTGGTAAGCAGGAAGGTAAACATGAAAGGTATGCTGGGGAGGATATTGCATGTGGACAATCTGGCTGTTGTGGTGGAGAGAGGGGAGGAGATTCAGGAAGTACTGGGGGAGTGGAAGGAGGAATTTGAGAAACATGGGCTGAAAATGAGCATGGAGGTGATGTGGGTTGGGCAGCAGAGAAAATAAATGAATATCAGGGGAGAGGGGAAGGAAATCAGACAAGGAAATAGGTTTGAGTATCTGGGGGTGAAAAGTGACTGGGGATGGTAAGTCAGAGGCTGAGGTGTGGAGGAGAATTCAGGTGGGTGTGAAAACGTGCAGGAGGTTGAGGGTGGTTAAATGCCGGCTGAGATGGGCTGGACACATGGTGAGAATGGGGGAAGAGAGAATGTCAAAGAATGCGGATAAGTTGAGGGCACAAAATGGGAGGAGAAGAGGTAGACCACAGATGAGATGGCAGAATTGTGTGAAGAGGGATTTCAGTAAGGTGGGGGTGGTTGGAGAGTGGAGCGAGTTGGTTGAGGACAGAGTAGAGTGGAGTAGTATTGTGGTCAAGGCAAGGCAGGAGCTTGGTGCTATCAGACCTCACTCCTTAAAGGGAAAAGGAGGAGAATAACTTTGAGCCGATGCAAGAGGTGAGTGGTGCCGTGGTAGGGTGCTGTGATGCAGCTGAGCAGTGCCAAATAGGATCTTGATAAATGGTAAATGCCCATTGTGCCTGGCCTAGAAGACTTCCTCAAACGACAAACATTCCTGACCACACCAAGTTTCACTCACAAAGATTATGAAAGTGATGTTTGGTATCACCATCTGCAATCTGCTGTAATGTGATGCCCCATCCCCATGGGGAAGATATTATGTGTCCTGGAAAGTAATGTTGTTTTTCAAAGAGGAATACACAGCTTAAAAGAACGACATTACTTTCCAGTACACCTAATATTTAACATCTGACACACTGGCACTAACTCGCTTACTCTTCAGAACGATAATTAGCACATGGCATGCCCTCACTAACTCATCTACTCTTCGGGAAGATACATAGCACCTGGAATGTCATCACTAACTCGCCTACTATTCGGGAAGATACATAGCACCTGGCATGTCGTCACTAACTCACATACTCTTCGGGAAGATACATAGCACCTGGCATGGCGTCACTAACTCGCATACTCTTCAGGAAGATATGCCCATGCACCTGGCATGCCCTCACTAACTTATACTCTTTGGGAAGATACATAACACCTGGCATGGTCTTACTAACTCACATACTCTTTGGGAAGATACCTAACTCCTCGCATGTCGTCACTAACTCACATACTCTTCAGGAAGATACATAGCACCTGGCGTGCCATCACTAACTCACATACTCTTTGGGAAGATACCTAACTCCTGGCATGTCATCACTAACTCACATATTCTTCAGGAAGATACATAGCACCTGGCATGCCATCACTAACTCACATACTCTTCATCAAAAAACACCATGGGATCTTTAATGTCCACCAAATAATGTTAACCGACGGTACACCCTGCATAACATCGGCCTGAGGGACGGCATACTTTGTGATGCAACGCCCTGTATGCAAAGCACCAATTCGACAGTTCATAGTTCAGTCAGGAATCAAACCCAGACTAAGTTCAAAAGATAGGTGTGCCACTTCAACATCATCCTCTAAGAACCAAACTTTGCTCTTTGAGCACAGACATTCCCTTATTATGTGGAACAATTTACATTTCAGAACATATTCTTGGAAACAATCCCAGGAGCTGTTAAAGGCCCATGTGAAATAGTGTGTTTAGGCACGAGTGACCGGCCTTTGCACTTCCTTGTCTCGAGACCGGCTCAATGTGAGTAAACCACTATCTGAGCAATCTGAAAAATCAGTGAGTAGATGTCGCAGTTTGACAATTTTGCAACAAATTGAAAATAGCCAGTAAAGTGTGGGATTCAGGTGAACATCAACAGAGAAGCCAAAGAGAGTTAAGTAGACGTCAGAGAATGATGGACACCAGTAGTTCAAGGAGTAATTGACATACAGAAGACTTTCACAGATTGATTGCAGCTCGTTTTTGTCATTCTATTCCAACTCACAACCTGAGTTGTGTCAGTTGGTAGCAACTAGCAAGTCTACGTTAACGAGACAACTGTAAATGGAATTACGGATGGCAAAACACTTCAAGACGAGGAAGGAAATCGGGCATGTCATTGTACGTGATTGAATATTGGCTCGTTATCGTTACTGAGGCGCAGATGTGCCAGTGATGCAGCGACTCTGCACATCAGGACAATAACATGGAATTTCGCCAGAGTGCGAGGGATAACTTGTGTATTCTTCATTGTCAAACACCATGGGATTTTAACTGTTCGCCAGCTAATGCTCATATATGTGAACCCAGCTTAGTCTCGACCCATTGGATGGCACTCATTGATGGAACACCTACTGACAGTTTAGAGTCAGTTTGAGAAAGGAAGCCAAAGTAGCCAGCTCAGAAGCAAGTGTGCTAAACCTCTGCACCATCCAGTCCTACATTGGACATGTCAAAGTAGAGTTACACCAACAAGGATGGATCATAAACTTTTAATTGGGGCAAGTGATGCAAGCAGCCAAATGGTAGTAAAGAACTGAGAGATTAAATTTGAGTCCTTAAATGTTGAAGAGTGCCATGGTATGGGCTTATGGGAAAATGAAATATGGAGGGATGGCAGGGAAAAGAAGAACGAATATTTGGATCATTCCAATCAGAAACAACTTGCCTTCGTCGCCTGGAAAGCAAATCCAACGGAAGGAAATCTCATTTCCTTTCACAAAGCCCGAAACAAGTGTGTGTCCACCCTCAGGAGAGCCAGGAAACAATATCTCTCCGTTCTCAAGACCGAACTCTCTTATCTGTCTCCCTCTTCCAAATCCTGGTGGCGTCTGGTCAAATCCGTTTCTGGTGTTTGTTCCCCCTCCATCCCCTCCCTTACCTCAAACGGCTACACAGCTGACTCCGCACGTGAAAAAGCTGAATGCCTCAACTCTGTGTTTGCCTCTAAATCTTGTGTCCCAAACCCATCCCTCTCTGTACCCACCATACCCAGTCGTACCCTGCTGCTCCTGGACTCCGTGTCCTTTCCTCCTGACAAGGTGGAAAAGTTTCTGTCAACCCTCGACTCTGATTCTGCTACTGGACCCGACGGCATCAGCCCACGGGTCCTAAAATCCTGCTCTGCTGCTCTATCTCACCCTCTCTCTGTTCTCTTCACCCTCTCTTTTGCTCAAGGTCAACTGCCATCTGCTTGGAAATCAGCCAACATCACCGCTTTGCACAAAAAAGGTGCAAAAACAGATCCTAGCAACTACAGACCAATCAGCCTTCTCCCAATTATCAGCAAAGTCATGGAATCCATCATTGCTTCTGATATGAAATCTTTCCTCTTCTCCAATGGCTTGATCTCTGATCATCAATTTGGTTTCAGACCAGGTCACTCTACTCTGGACATGCTGCTTCTGCTGTCTCAACAATGGATGGAGGTCCTCAATGCCAAACAGGAAATTAGAGCTGTCTCCCTCGACATATCACGTGCCTTTGACACGGTCTGGCACCCCGCTCTGCTCACCAAACTCTCCTCCTTTGGTATCCATGGAAATCTCCACGCATGGCTGGCGGACTTCCTCTCTAGTCGTCGTCAACGTGTGGCCCTGAATGGGTTTCTCTCATCTCCTCTTCCTGTTCAGGCTGGAGTTCCCCAAGGCAGTGTTCTGGGCCCCGTGCTTTTTCTGGTCTTCATCAATGATCTCTCTGACTCTCTCGAAAATCCTCTCTATCTCTTTGCTGATGACTCCACTCTCTGCCGCTCCATTCCTCTTCCCTCAGATCGGCAGTCTGCTGCCTCCTCACTCTCTGAAGACCTGGACAAAATCACAGACTGGTCAAACAAGTGGAACATGTCTTTCAATCCTGACAAATCTCACACTCTTACTATGTCTCTCCGAAAAGATCGACTGGACAACCCTCCCATCTACTTTCTCAACAATCCTCTCCAAGAAGTTCTGTCGCTCAAGATTTTGGGTCTCACTATCTGCCATGATCTTTCTTGGGAAAACCACATTTCCAAGCTGGCCTCCAAAGCCAGTCGCCGACTGGGCATCCTCCGTCGAGCGAAGTCCTTCCTCGGCACACCTGAGCTCCTCACCACATACAAGGCTTTCATCCGCAGCTCAATGGAATACTGTTCTCCCCTATGGGCCGGTGCTCCTGCCTCACACCTAGCTCGGCTTCACGCTGTTGAAACCAAAGCTTTCAGAATGATTGGAATCTCCCGCGATGAAGCTATCTCTGAGGGCCTTTCACTCACTCACCGCAGGCAGGTAGGTGGTCTTTCTGTCTTCTACCGACTCCTCTCCGGCCTTGCACCCCCAGCTCTCTCTGTGCTCTGTCCCCCAAATATTCCTACAGGTCGCACAAGATCTGCCAGCAACCCTCTGATGGTTAAACTGCCGAAATCTCGGCTCTCCGCTCACCTTCACTCTTTCATTCCTCTTTTCTCCCGCCTCTGGAACAAACTCCCTCACTCCCTTCAATCCCACTCCTCCCTCCAGGTCTTTAAAACAGCTGTTCACCACCATCTCCTTTCTTCCCCCATCCAAAACCTTGATCTTTTCTACCCCCGCTAATTCACCCCAGATCCACCTTGTTTGAAATTCCAACTTCTTTCCTGGAAGTCCTGGCAGTGTCCATATGTTTTATACCTCTCCCACTGCCCCCTTCCCACGCCCCCCCCCCCAAAGCCCTCGCCCTCTCTCAGATCTCTCGATGTCTCCATGTCTCTCGGTCCCTGCTCTCAAATGTTGTGTTTGTGTCCTTCCCCCTCTCTCCCCATCTTGTCTACCGCTCCCTATGTTATATGTTTTATGTGTCGGTTTGTCTTTCCGTGTGATTAATGTTCGCTCTTTCACGAGCCTCGATCATGTATACAAAAAAAAAAAAAAAAAAAAAAAAGTCAAACAAATAATCTCCATGTGATGGCCAAGTATAACACGACTGTACAATGTTTAACCTTAAACAGCACAAGCACAATTTTGCAATCTACTTAATGCAAACATGCTGTTTATTCTTCGAGTCACAATTCAGACAAAACAACATGTCATTTTACCTTTTCTCTCCGTAGTGAGTACTCCAGAATCAGTCTCAGCCTTCCGCAATCGTTCTCTGGCACGTAGAAGCTCGTTAGGATCAAAAGAGGCAGGTGGTGAGTGATGGGAGGGGAAGGCCTTGCTCTTTTCATCAAGCCTGTGGGTAGAGTCTCTAGCTTTGCTACTTTCATTTTCAGTCGGCAGTGGTGGAGGTGGTGGTGGAGCTGAAGGGGGTGCTAATGTAGTTGGTGGCAGTGTTGGGGGCTTTGGTGGTTGTTGAGAATGCTGTTCAAATGATTGAGGGAGTTGAAGAGAAGCAGGACAGGCAGAGCTGGTTTTATCAGTCCCAGCACCCACACCACGCTTACAGAAGATCTGTACTGGAATTTCCTGAGATTTCCTGTTGCATCTCACACTCCCAGTTCTGGTGGTTCGACCTGGGGACCTTCCAACCTTCACCAAGGAAGAAGTGACATGATCTTCATGTTTCATCTTGGAAAGGTTTTTGAGTCTTTGTGGTCGAGAGATTACTTCATTTGGATGCTTCTGTTGGAAAAGACCCCCAAAAAAAGAAGATAAACATTCAAATAAGGGAATGACGAAGTCAAGAGATCAAAGTTGGGGTAACACTGAGGGGTGATTGTCAATAATGTGCTGATTCAACTGCTCCCTTTAAAGTGTTTGCTATGGCTTGCAAATGACAATAAAATACCATTTTGGCCCAAATACAAGACAAGGTTTTTTGTTTTTTTTGAAGGTCGCTAGGTTTGCAACCTTCAAAAATGCAACATCACGTGTTTGCGGATTAGAGCTGTCATTGTTATTATTTGTGTTGTCCTTCCATACTTTTATATTATATTTTTATATGCTGTGTGTGTGTATATTATATATATATATATATATATATATACATACACACACACACACACACACACACACACACACACACACACACACACACACACACACACACACACACACACACACACACACACACACACACACACACACACACACGTCCATAATATTAAATATATATATATATATATATATATATATATATATATATATGTAACATATGTGGGAAAATGACACACCCAGACCAGGAATCAAACCCAGGTCCTCTGGTGAAATGTACTGTTACGTTTGTAGGGGGTAGGGTTACCTTAGAACCAGGTAGAGTGTATAGAATAGCATGCTCCGATTGTTGTGAAGAAGGAGAACCCCCATGTAATAAGTCGGTAATTTGTTTAGCCCGGATGTCGTGTAAGGTGCATCTTTGTCCCCTTTATGAGGAGTGGGATATGTTAATTAGCTCAGGGATTATGGATAATTTATCCCTTGTATGTCGTAACCTCTGTAATTTATTTCCTATGTCCCTTTTGGCACCACACCATAGACAAGCAGAAATCACGCATTTAAACACCCTAGTTTAAAAAGCTAACCGGAAGTCATGCATCAATCCCTACCGCTGACAACCCCGACTATGGAAGCGCACAGGACGGGCGGGCCGAGGGCCACGCCCAGAAGAGCAGTGATTGGTGGGGGTTTTGATTGGCACAAGGCCGGGGTAAAATAGGACTTGCTGATAGGAGCAGGAAAGGACTAGTAGGGAGCGACTCGCTGATTGGCAAAGCACCCCAGATGACGTCAGAGCCTGGGTGGTGAAGGAACGTGCTAGCGCACATTTTCTCTCTTCGTTCTTAGCTCTTCTTCTTGGCTTGAAGCGCTAGCAGGCATTCTCTGTTCTCTTCTCCTTGGCTCCTCGCTCTGCCCGATTCCCTCTTGCGCCTGCTCATTCTGAACTTTGTTGGTGAACGATCGCATTTTTATCTCTCTCCGCATCAACGCCCTTCTGGTTCTTCTCTGATTTTGGATGTCATCGCGGGCGGCCGTGCGCCGATATCTTGCTGTTGGTCGTGAGGAGGAAGAGCCGGGCTGGCCAAGCAAGAGCGACAGGTGGACGAGCGCCACTGGCACGCTGCAGTGCGAACGAGCGGTTCCCGCCAACGAACGAGCAGTTCCCGCCAACGAACGAACGGTCCCCGCCAATGAACGAACTGTCCCCGCCAATGAACGAACGGTCCCCGCCAACGAACGAACGGTTCCCGCCAACGAACGAACGGTTCCCGCCAACGAACGAGCGGTTCCCGCCAACGAACGGGCGGTTCCCGCCAACGAACGGGCGGTTCCTGCCAAAGAGCAAGCGCATTTTACCGCGAAGGCCTGGACGAGTTCTGACGAGACGCACAGGTCGAGTCGAGCTAAGTGCAATTAAATAACATGTTTTGCTTTTACCGTTCTATTTCCCATTGTCCGCATTTGATTCTGTGTGTGGGAGCGCTCCATATATACATTTTAGTGTTGCCGTGTTTTATTTTGTACCGGCAATTTCCTAATAAAGCCGGTATTTATTTTTGTACATTTTAAATCCGTTTCGTGTGAGTTTATTTATTACAGGTGAAGACGTTGGGTGGAAGCCGTTCAGGTAAGGCTCCGGTTTCCTCTCTCCCTCTTGCTCCCCCCATGCGTATTATCCGCCATTTGAACTGAACGCCTCGGAGTAACAGCTCGTTTGGTCATCCGTGCTACCCTACGGTGTTCACCACACAAGGTAATCACGCGACAATATGTTATTCCCCATGGAGAGTTCTTTACAATGAGCCATGTCTCAATTTTTTTTCTGTGCAGCACTTTCAGAGATATAGAGGTGGCAAAGTTTTTGGTTTTTCCAAGATGGAGCCTGTACCACGTGACCTATGACATCATAATTATCAATAAAAATTATGCAGGTGGAAGTGCACCTGCGGTGAAAATTTCCTGTCAATCGGACCAACAGTTGCAGAAAAAATGATATTTATTCTGTATGGACAAACTAACAAACAAACAGAGACAGACAAATGGACTCAAATGCAATGTCCTCTCCTGTGGCAAGGGAAACAATAATCTACAGATTAACCAGAGCCTACCAGTGCAGAGACCATGAGGCATGAATGGAATGGAGGGAATCACACAAACCTGGCGATATTGATGCAGTCGCTGTACAGTGCGCTGCCGTTCCTGCTGTAACCAATCGCGACGCTGTCCCTCAGACTCCCTTTGCTGCTCTCGACGCTGTTGAAAGTAACAACAACACACAACAACAGGCATTTTAAGGCCATTTTCCCTGCAAGAGCGGGGGTGAGCCTTGCGGTCCCCATGACAATCTTCTCCATTTTGCCCTATTAACTGCATCTCCCCTTGTTAACCCCCTTGCCCGCATTTCTTCTTCAACCATCTTCAGCCAAGTCTTTCTCGGTCTTCCCCGTCCTCTACTTCCTTTGACATTCATTTCCATCACTCTTCTCAACCAGTCACTTTCATCCTTCATCAAACACATGACCAAACCATCTCAAAATGTTTCTCTTCACAGCATCCATCACAGGCTCTATTCCCATCATCTTTCGCAATTCATCATTTGTCTTCCTCTCTCTCAACGATACTCCACACATCCACTGAACCATTCACATTTCCACCCTTTCCAGCCTTCGTTGCTGCTCTACGTTCATTACCCATGTCTAGCTCCCATAAATCATAACACTTCTCACACATGCAGCATACACTTTTCCCTTCAGCTTCAACGACACTCCCCTCCTCATCAGCATGCCACTCAGTTCCCGAAACTTCTTCCATGCACATCTCACTCTAGCAACTGTTGCCGAGTCTGATCCACCTTCTCCATTCAGCATGTCTCCGAGGTAACAAAATGTTTTCACACCTTCCAGCTTCACGCCGTCTCCAAGATCCAACTCAACATTTCCTCCATCTGCAGTTCCCTCTGTGCACACCTTCTACTTGAATGTAGCTGCCACACTGGTTAATGACCCTATCAAACCACTACATTTTTGATGAACCCACTCAGCGCACATTGTACATTGAATGGAATTCACTCCGACACCCTTCCTGCACACAGCACACGGCCACTTCCCAGTTCTTTCCACCTCACCACATGCTTTACCACTTGCCATCACCTTCGTTTTTCCGATATTCACCTTCAGACCTTTTGTCTCCATACATTCCTTCCACTTGTTCATCTTCTCCTTCAGTCCATCCATACTTTCTGCAATCAACACCAGATCATCTGCATACAACAACTCCCACGGTAAACCCTCCTTTATGTTCCGAGCCAGCACCTCCATCACAGCTACAAATAGAAGTGGACTTAGTACCGACCCCTGATGCACTCCCACCTTCACCTCAAACTCACTACTGTTCCCGTCCTTCGTCCTTACAGCTGTGTGTGCTCTTTTGTACATTGCCATCACTACTCTGATCAACCATTCCTCCACTCCTAACTTCCTGAATGCCCATGTCACTACTTCACGTGGAACCCAATCGAATGCTTTCTCCAGATCAACAAACCCAAGAAACAACTTCTACCTCTTCTCCATGTACTTCTCCTGCAACTGCCTCAATAAAAAGCACGTCTGTCGTTCCTCTTCCTGGCATAAATCCAAACTGCATTTCGTCAATCTTCACTTTCTTCCTTATCCTCCTCTCCAACACCCTTTCCAATACCTTCATTCCATGCTCCAATAACTTTATCGCTCGATACGAGCTACAGTCCAGAGGGACACCTTTCCCCTTGCATAGAGGGACGAGGGTACTCAGTTCCCAATCCACTGGAATGCGGCCTTCTTTCACCACCAGATTGCAGATCTGTCATTCTCTTCACACCCCAATTTCCCGCTGCCTTCAACATATCTCCCACAACTCCCGTCGGCCCTCCCGCTTTTCTACTCTTCATTGCTTATATCGCTTCCTCAACTTCCTTCTCGGTTATCTTCTCTGCCGGTCCTAAAACTGGGTTACTCTCGATGTTGCCATCCCATTCATTCTCTGCATTCAACAGTATTTCCATATATCTCTTCCACCTTCCTTTAATTCCATCTGGGTCCACAACGATTTGTCCCACTTCATCCTTCAAGCAACTCACCCCCATCACATCACACCTCTCTTTCGCTATCTGCTTTGCAATCCTGAATACCACTCTCTGACCCTCTTCCAAATCCAAGCGTTCTCCGTACATTTTCCTACATGCCTCCTGCGCCTTTGCTACCTCTTTCTTTGCAGCCTTCTTGGCTGCCTTATAACTTTCATGCTCTGCCTTTTCTGCCCCCATACCCTTCGCCTTCTTCTGCCACTCCTTGAACTTCTTCCTCTTCTTGTCAATCTTCTTTCCAACTTCTTCATCCCACCACCATGTTTCCGAGTGCCTCGGTGGTCCTTTTGTCCATCCACATACCTCACCAACAGCTCCCAACAGAATATCTTTCATTGACATCAAACCACTTTCAAGCTCAACCACATCATCCTCTACCATACTCAGCCTCTCTTTTAATGCCTCCCTCACCGTCACCTCTTTCAACCTCCACACCTTCATTCTCGGTTGGTAATTCACCCGCCGAGCTCTCCTCGCACCTTTCACCCTTATGTCGCAGACAACCAAGTGGTGCTGTGAAACAGCCTCCTCCACCGGGATCACCTTTGTGTCCCGGAGGTGCCCCCTGTCTCGCCTACACACCAGCAGGTAGTCAACGGTTGTCGTCGACCCACCTGATGTGTATCTAACAAGCTTATTATCCTCTTTCTGGAACTGAGTATTACAAATCAACAAATCAGCTCCATCAGCAAACTCCAAAATCCTTTCACCTTCTCCATTTCTCACACCATATCCGTAACCCCCATGAACTCCCTCAAAACCGTCCATACTCCTTCCCACATGTCCATTTAAGTCTCCTCCTACCACAACAACTTCCTCATCTTTCACGTTTTCCATCAGCTTCTCGATTGCACACCAGAACTTGTCCTTCTCTTCGTCGCTCCGACCAACCTGCGGAGCATATCCCGAGATGACGTTCACCAAGAGCTTTCCAATCATCATTTTCACCATTATCAACCTTTCACTCACTCGAGCCACACTCACCACACCGTCTTCAAACTCCTCAGAAAACAGGACACCAACACCATTCACGCCTTCTGGGCACCCTTGCCACACAAACTTATATTTCTGTCCCTGCCAACCCTTCACCATTCTCACACCACTTCCCTTCCATCTCGTCTCCTGCACACAACATATGTCCACTCTTCTTCTGACCAATACTTCCACCACTTCTCCTCATCTCCCTGTCATTGTCCCTACATTCCATGTCCCAAACCTCAGAAAGTAAGATATATATATTGTTACCGATTTGGGAACCCCCCCCCCCCCCCCCCTTCACTTGTAAATATCCCCCTTTGTAATATTATCCCCTTTTATTAATTATTAAATATCGCACCCTAGGCCATCGCAACACGCAGCCAATCTTAGAATCATCTTGCTAATTATTTCCTATTCTATGTTTAATTAAGGCTCTGTATCCACTAGATTGACACCACGTTGCATTACCAAATAAGGTTAGCTCCCCTTCAATAACGCCATACCCCAGCAAACTCCCTATCTCTCTGCAAACAGCTCAACAGGCGTGGGGTGCGCACCCTCTCCCTGGCCTTGGTGCTCTGCATTGGACAAGAAGGTGGGGTCGCCGAGAAGAGGCGTGGCCGTGGCTCGCCACAAGGGCGGAGCTGTTCAGCTCCGTTACCAAATAAGGCTACAAACAGAGCACGTGGGCGGGACCCAAACGGCCGAGGGCGTGTCGCGACCCCACTTCATATAAGCGTTCGAGGATCGCGCATGAGGAGATGGGAAGAGAGAAGGCTTGAGACCAGCAGAGGTGATGAGTGCACAGCACAGGAGGGTTGCCTGACGCGAGAGATCGTGCCTTGCCTGAGAGGAAATCCCATCATTACTGAGAGAGCGAGAGGGTCGTGGTGTCGACGCAACCACGTTAGTTCCAGCGGTTGTCGGGTTCGCTTTAAACCACGACGCGAGGTCGGAACGGAACCTCGACGGCTGAACGAGCCGAACCGGCCGCCTTTGCCAGCTGAACGGACCTTCTCCTGCCATTCCTGTCATCATCCCCGTGTGAGTCTGTCTTTGTTCTGTCCTGGGTATAAGTAAGACTGTATGGATAAGGCTGCCCTGTGTTCTTTTTACATCCATCTACCTTTGTACAGCTTTGATCTTTCTTTTCCTCTGGTGGTTGTTATAATAAATGTGTGCTCTTTCTCCAAGCTTTGGTTTCGTCTTCCTCCAGTTGCTTTAGTCTTTTCTTTCCATTGGTCTACGTGGCACGATTAAAACCGCTATAATCGGGTTAGTAATTGTTAACGGCCTGGGTCGTGACTCGCTTCGCTCGGCGTGTCCATTACCGTCGTGACTCGGGCGGGGCTGTCTCCTCGCTGGTTGGGAGGCCACGGTAAGCAGGTATTCGGGGGGTCTTTTTTTTGGGTCTCTGGCCCGATTACCCTGGTCGTGGCTGACCACCAGTGACGTCACAGACCCCCAGGATCAGCGACAGCCAGTATAACGGACAAGGGGTTAACCCCCCTTGCTAACGGGAGAGCCGTCGTCCCAGATCTGTAACAAATGGTGCCAGGAGTGGGATTTGAGGCCCGAACCAAATTTTTTATCACATCAAAAAAAAAAAATTGGGTCAAAATTAAGAGCGCCCGAAATTATAGAATATCCCAAATTTGAGTCGTGCCATGGAGGACCAGGGCAACTGGATGCCGGTGGGGTTAGAAGATAAGGTAGAGTTAATGACCCAGGACCCCAGGGAGGAGGTTGGAGAAGGTGTAACACTAACAGTGGGGGTTGCAGGTGCACAAAATGGCGACGCCGCGCACGAGGTTGGAGGCGCACAAAATGGGGCCTCGCACGAGCGCGCGGTAGCCGCGCCCGCTGCGCAGATGGGGGTGGGCGACATGCAAGCCTTCATGGCCCAAATCATGGCGGAAATGAAACGGGAGAATGACGGTCTAAACAAATTGAGTAATAAAATTGAAGAAATAACTGAGGGAATGGCGAGGGACAGAGCCGCATACGAGGTAAGGGAGGCTGAGAAGGAGGTTAACCGCAGGTTGAGTGAAAAGGTCCCAAGGGTGCATGACGAGGTAAAGCGGGTCGAGGAGCACTGGTTGAGCGAAGCGGAGGAAAGCGCGGGTACAATGACGGGTATAGAGATCGCGACCCGGGGTATGGGGCAGCCGGCGACCGCTGAGGTAGGAGAGAAAATTTTATTAAAGCCAGCGGTCGTTGAGGCGAATAAAGAAAAAGTAGTGGTGGGTATAGTTGAAATTGAAAAGACGACGGAGGTAGCCCAGCAGTTGGAGGAAGGAATGGAAACTGTGCAAAGTCTGTGCTCACATCACGATGCTGTGCTCATTAATCCTTATAAAGATTTGCAGGTGTCGGTGCAGGGAGGAAGAAGAACCCCGAAGGTGAGACGGGCTGTGTGTGGTGCCGGGAGATTTTGTAAGAGGGGGTTTGGCGCGAAGAGAATTGTCGCGCGATTGGGGTCAATATGGCACCCGGGCGTTGGTGAAGGGTCCCGTGTGAGTAAAAATGGCACGCGTGTGAGGAAAAGGTGTGAGTCGGCGAGTAGGTGTGTTATAAAGTGTGGGAGTGAAACCGAGTGTGAGCGGGAATGCACGACGGAGTGTACGTGCGAGGGTGAGAGTGACCCGGAGAGTGAGTTGGTGGTGGCGCGAGTGCGAGAGAGCACATCGGAGCGCGAGTGTGAAACCGAGTGCGAGCGAGAATGCACGTCGGGGTGTACGGAGAGTGAGTTGGTGGTGGCGCGAGTGCGAGAGGGCACATCGGAGCGCGAGTGTGAAACCGAGTGCGAGCGAGAATGCACGTCGGGGTGTACGGAGAGTGAGTTGGTGGTGGCACGAGTGCGAGAGAGCACATCGGAGCGCGAGTGTGAAACCGAGTGCGAGCGAGAATGCACGTCGGGGTGTACGGAGAGTGACACAGGGAGTGAAAGCGATACGGAGTGTACGTGCGAGGGTGAGTGTGACACGGAGAGAAAAGTGGTGGTGGAACGTGTGCGAGGAAGCACACCTGAGTTGGTTGTGGCGCGGGTGTGGGAGAGCCCATCTGAGCGCGTTAGTGGGTGGATGCAAGAGTGCACGCCCATGGTGAGTGGTACGGAGTACGTACCGAGGGAGAGTGCGCAAGACGGTGCGCGAGGTGTGTTAAGGGAGGGTGCGAACGGCGAGTGTGCGCGAGAGGTGTGGTGTGTAACAGGGAGTGCGTTGGTGGAATGGACTGAGTGTGTGGGATGCACTGGAGGCGCCGAGACGCCAGGTTTTGTGAGTGTGAAACGGGTCGCGTATGCAAGTGAAGCATCGACATTGAACGGGTTAGCGTTTAGGGTGACGGATAGCCGACGCGGGCGCTCGGTGTGCGGCGCCATTTGTTGGATGCTGGGCCTCGCACGGTCGAGTCCGGGCCTTGTCGGGCGAGGCGACCGGTCCGGTTCAGGGGCGAGTAGGAGGAAGCGGAACGGTGCCCCCTGGTGGCGGGGACGGGGTTCCGACTGGGCGAGCCTCGGTCATCGGGCCCGGGACCGCAAGGTACCGAGCCGCGATGATGCGTGGAACCTCGGCCCGAGCATGCCTCCTCCCCAGAGTCGTGAATGCCGGACGGATCCAACTGCAGGCGACCAAACCACCCGAATTCATTGCTCGGCTTTGCGAAGCCGAGTTTTAATGATGTGACGACGCACCGAGGCTCAGATAAAGCGGACTGTGATGATGGTGATAGTGTTTTTGGATTCGAAATTTTGGGATAGAAAATTTTTGATTGGTTGGAATTTGGTGAGAAAAATTTATAGTGGAAGATACCCGATGTGATGGGATGGCAACTCTGCCATCCCTCACAGCGGGGGCAAAGGAGCAATAGGTTTATGGGGTTTATGGCAGTGAAAACTAGCCCGGGAGGGTTAGGATATCGTGTGTAGGGACTTAGAGATTGACAATAGGTAACGTTAAGGTTAGGTAGCGACATTGAACCGGTAGTGGGGACATAGAGAGGGTAGTTGGATTATAATGACGAGGGAGCGCAATAGTTTAAAGGGGCGACTGGGAAGCGCAAGTTCCAGAGGGGAGTAGTTAGATGAGATGATGCCGTGTGTGTGTGAGGATCGAAAGTGTATTGAGCAGGGTATGAGTAATTGATTGTGATTGTGAGTTGTATTGCGCATGGAAGTGTATGAAGCAGCGTATGAGGAATACTTGGTTGTGCATTGTATTGGTGTTGTGTTGACCGAATGGTCCAGGAAGAAAGGAAGGTGCAGGTGGCACCAGGTGTGATTGCACAGGTGTGCAACTACAGGTGAATGGAGAATGGTTGTGTGAAATACATGGAGTGTGGAATATATGGAGTATGGAATGGATGGTCGTGGAGTGAGTATGGTGGAAACTGTGGAGTGGAGTGGATGGTGCGAAGGTGTGGATGGGGGAAAGGAGGATGGACCCCGTCACGAATACCCGGGGAGGGTAGTTTAAGAGTTAGGTAGAGGGTATAGGTAAATTGTGGTTGGATATTGGCATCTGTGGTGCGTGTGGAAGAATGGAGTTTGGATGGGTGCATTAGTGTCGTGGAAATGGCTGGGCGTGTAGCCTGTTAGTATGTGTAGTTGATTGGGCACTCCACCACTGTGAGGATGTCGGCCAGGTGAGGCCGCAGGTGGGCTCTGGGAGCCGGTAGAGTTGTTGTGGATGGGGCCCGAGGATCCGGAGGACGGACCCGGGTAGCCCAGTGCCAGAGGGCACCGAGGGGTGACAGAGCCAGGAGGGGCCTTCCCCAGTTAGATAGGTTAGGGTGAGGAGCTAGGTAAGCTCAGGTGGCAACTACAGTGGTGGAGGTGTGCAGGTGGGTAGACCTGCTGGGAGAGCTACACGACTCAGCCCGGAAATTGTGCAAGGGCACCGGGAGATGAATCGGGGGAGTGAGACCCCAAATTGATAAGCACCACAGTTTGGTCAATGGGAATTGGTTTTTAGAACCCATAGTGTAAGTTGGCCAATGGATTGGCAGGGAAAGACCCCGGGTAGTGTAAAGTGTGTTAAAGTCATTTAGAGGATAGTTAGGATTAAGAATCTCCTCGCACCATCTACATCCACTCACCTGAGGTGACAAAGCTCCACACCATGCCGTGGTTTGTTGGTTTTTATTATTTTTGTTGTGCAAATGTCTGGAATGTGAGACGCATCATGACGTGGGTGTGACATTGTGCTTTGTTATTCCATCTCTTCCTCCTTAGGAGGGACTGATGATGAATTGGGTGATGGCAAATTTTGGATTAGTGGGAGTGAAGACGAATTTGGTATAGGGGAGATATGGGGAAGACGAGACAGATAGCGACGGATTTGTAAGGTGTAGTGTAATGTGTAGGTTTTCGTAAATACGGGGAGGGGCAAGGGGGGCAGTGTAGGTCACATGTGGGGGGCGTACGTAGGGACGAACCTTTCTCAGCTCGCTCCCATGCGCCCCTCATTCTGCATTGCCTTGTTTTGATGTGTACCCTTGGGCCCTGACCCATTACTCACCTGTCTTCCGTCTCCCTGTCTCCCATCCGAGGACCGTGCGCTCTGGGCACTGGGGGGGGGGAGGATGTGCCGGGGCTGCATTTGTGTACCCGCACTTCCGCTGCCTGCTGCCTGGACCGGTACACCTATGGACCACACGATCTGTGTGGCCACCCACGTATTGACCACGGGTTTTGTGGCCCAGCACCACCCACTTATGGACCCCCGGGATGGGGCCTGGCATCTTTGCTGCCAGCATGCTGGCTTGCAGACTTTGGGAGGGGGCACCTAAGCCTAACAGGTGGACCACCCCGTAGTCGGCCCTGTTGGCCATAAATAAAGAAGGTGGACACTTTTTGTGCCCTTTCTGTGCATTCCCCCCTTAGTCCTAAATAGGCCACACGCCAGGAAGTCCAGCCAAGTAAGAAGACAGAAGATCGCCATCGGCAGACCATCGGCCGTGCTGACACCACCAGTGACATTTGAACTTTGTTTGAAATACCTGTGCACTGGATGGTGCTAACTGCATGGCTGTATTTTGGGTGTGGTGCTTTATTGGTGCTTATGGTGCTTTTATCGGTGCTCTGAGGATGCGCTGCATATCAATGCGTGCCTCAGAGCACCCGTGGGTTGGTGCATCGGTGCAGTGCAATGCATGCCTTTCCTCTCCTTTTCAAAAACAACATCTGCATTTTGTTTCCCAAAAGAACAGGTCCTGGGTTAGTGTTGTAAATACCAAATAGTGTAGTCTCTTGTAAATAAGCTCCCCACCGTAAATGTGTAGTTTGAAATTAATTCCGCAATTCGGTTAGTTTGTGGGTGTAAGTCTGTTAGACAGAATGCAACGTGGCAGGGGGACATATTTAATTCCCTGGTAAAACTGTCGCACTCAGGGTCAGTGTAATATCAGAGGGTTTTACATCTAAGTGCCACACTAAAAGTAAAGTTGTCGGGCCAGAGACGGCCCTAGGAAAGAGAAGGGTGCAGTGTTACCAATTTGGGAACCCCCCCCCCCCCCCCCTTCACTTGTAAATATCGCCCTTTGTAATATTATCCCCTTTTATTAATTATTAAATATCGCACCCTAGGCCATCGCAACACGCAGCCAATCTTAGAATCATCTTGCTAATTATTTCCTATTCTATGTTTAATTAAGGCTCTGTATCCACTAGATTGACACCACGTTGCATTACCAAATAAGGTTAGCTCCCCTTCAATAACGCCATACCCCAGCAAACTCCCTATCTCTCTGCAAACAGCTCAACAGGCGTGGGGTGCGCGCCCTCTCCCTGGCCTTGGTGCTCTGCATTGGACAAGAAGGCGGGGTCGCCGAGAAGAGGCGTGGCCGTGGCTCGCCACAAGGGCGGAGCTGTTCAGCTCCGTTACCAAATAAGGCTACAAACAGAGCACGTGGGCGGGACCCAAACGGCCGAGGGCGTGTCGCGACCCCACTTCATATATGCGTTCGAGGATCGCGCATGAGGAGATGGGAAGAGAGAAGGCTTGAGACCAGCAGAGGTGATGAGTGCACAGAACAAGAGGGTTGCCTGACGCGAGAGATCGTGCCTTGCCTGAGAGGAAATCCCATCATTACTGAGAGAGCGAGAGGGTCGTGGCGTCGACGCAACCACGTTGGTTCCAGCGGTTGTCGGGTTCGCTTTAAACCACGACGCGAGGTCGGAACGGAACCTCGACGGCTGAACGAGCCGAACCGGCCGCCTTTGCCAGCTGAACGGACCTTCTCCTGCCATTCCTGTCATCATCCCCGTGTGAGTCTGTCTTTGATCTGGCCTGGGTATAAGTAAGACTGTATAGATAAGGCTGCCCTGTGTTCTTTTTACATCCATCTACCTTTGTACAGCTTTGATCTTTCTTTTCCTCTGGTGGTTGTTATAATAAATGTGTGCTCTTTCTCCAAGCTTTGGTTTCATCTTCCTCCAGTTGCTTTAGTCTTTTCTTTCCATTGGTCTACGTGGCACGATTAAAACCGCTATAATCGGGTTAGTAATTGTTAACGGCCTGGGTCGTGACTCGCTTCGCTCGGCGTGTCCATTACCGTCACGACTCGGGCGGGGCTGTCTCCTCGCTGGTTGGGAGGTCACGGTAAGCAGGTATTCGGGGGGTCTTTTTTTGGGGTCTCTGGCCCGATTACCCTGGTCGTGGCTGACCACCAGTGACGTCACAGACCCCCAGGATCGGCGACGGCCAGTATAACGGACAAGGGGTTAACCCCCCTTGCTAACGGGAGAGCCGTCGTCCCAGATCTGTAACAATATGTATACTGGCTGAGGTACCCGGCTTCGCCCGGGTTGAATAAGAATAATACAAATATATGATGAAAAGAACATGTATATTTTAGAGCAATATCACAGTACATTTCCGAAATGACGTTTTTTCAATTTTCAATTTCTCAAAACCTCTGGGTATACAACATTTCTGGTTTTCTTACTTGGTGCCAAGACATAAAGATTGCTTGGTTTTCCAACCCTCGAGCAGCCCACGTACAGCTGGCCATGGGCAAACACTTGTTCTGTGAAGTTCAGGCCTACAACCTTCATTGATTGCCCCTGCGCCAGAAATATGTCTTGAAATATTCCTGAAATAAGTTGTTGACCTTTTGGCCTATGTTAACCTCAAAAATAATTGGTGGTTTAATTCAGTGATCTGATATGCAAATCCTCTTCAAATTTCAAGTCAATTAGATGAAAATTGACGATTTTAGAAATTTGGCCCATATTGATATTTTCACCTTTAGACCTCAAAAATAATTGGTGGTTGAATTAGGTGACCCGATATGCAAATCCTATCCACATTTCAAGTCAATTGGATGAAAATGTAGGATTTTTAAAACTTCACCTTAAGTTGTTGACCTTTGGCCTATGTTTACTTTTTGGCCTATGCTGACCTCAAAAAGAATTGGTGGTTCAATTTCAGTGACCTGATATGCAAATCCTCTTCACATTTCAAGTCAATCAGATGAAAGTTGAGGATTTTAGAAATTTGAAATTGTTGTTGACTTTTGGCCTATGTTGCTCTTTTGGCCTATGGTGATCTCAAAAATAGTTGTTGGTTGAATTCAGTTTGCTGATATGTAAATACCATTCAAATTTCAAGTGAATCGGATGAAAATTGAGGATTTTAGAAACTAAAAAAAAAAAAGTGGTTGGCCTTTGGCCTACGTTGACCTTTTGGCCTACGTTGAAAATTAAGGATTTTAGAATTGAGGCTGACGACTGTTGAGAAACTCAGTTGGGAGGTTTACTGCCTGATCTTCATGTCACTTTGTCAAGAGAGTCATAATTTCTTTCATGACCGGGCAGCGAACGTCATTATGTGCGACTTTACGTCACTCCTACGGACGTGAAAACATTTGTTTTCCTTAAAAATATATTTAAAATAAATAAAATAGTACATAAATTACTAATAAAAGAAGCTAAAAAACAATTTAAAATACAATAAAAAGCACATTAAAAATATATAAATATGTACGTACAGTATACTGTACGTACGCGCAACCGCTGATTCTCATTCAAAACAGAGGCGATGTACAGTATTCCTTTACTGTGTCTGTGTTAGCCATGGGTCCGAAGAAGGATAATGCTAGTGTTTCCAAGCGTAATGTGGTTACGATGGACGATAAGGTAAATCTGATTAAAAGGTATGGAAAAGGTGGAAAAGTGTCGGTGATAGCGCAGACCTTATCGCGAATCGGAGCCGCAATGCATCATGGGATCGGAAAGGGGCAATAGCGCCGCCACAAACTACACCATGGAATTGCAGCTGGTGCGGTTTTTTAAACCATTGATATTAAAATAAAAAGTAGCCTATAACCACCGGAATTTTATGCTGATTCCGAATCTGTGTCTAAAACTTTTCTCCGATGTGTAGTTCTTGAGTTATAAGCGGACATCCAGACAAACACACAGACACTCCTCCTTTATATATAGAGATATATTAGGGTGGCCCAAAAAAATGAAAGTTGAAAATATCTTTCTCCACAAGGCTGTCCGTGTTCCATATCAACATGAAAGAACTCATGCCAAAAATTGGACAGATCGTACAATATTTAGAGGTCGCGACCAGTCCCTATATTTTAAGGATTTGAAACAAAAATACAATATCAATGTTTATTTCAAAAACACAAAGTCAACCACACAGGACACATGTTATACAAATATATATTATAACATGCATGTAATAGCAGTTGATACGACTGAACAAAGTCGTTTCATATAAACAAACAACGTCACACCAGTTACTCTTTCTTTATCAAAGACAACTTTGTCGTAACTGGAAATATTTTTTGGTGGCTGGCGACAAGTCGTAGTTGGTATTGTTTTTGGCTCTTTACGTTTACGTAAAATTTACGTAAAATTAGTGAAATTACGGAATTTAGAGATCTTTACTTTGAGGCTGCGACCTTTAAATATTGGCCGATCTTCCGGATTTTTTGCATGTCGGCTTCTTTTGTGATATCGAACAGAAAGAGCCTTGTGGAGAATAGGAATTCAAACATTTTTTTTTTTCAGTTCATTTTTGGGCCACCCTGATATATATATATATTGTTACGGTTCTCCGCTGCCCTTCTTCCCCTTAACAAGGGGGGATTAATCCCCTCGTTCCTTCTGGGCTTGGCGGAACCGAGACTTGAAACGCCTCTTCCGGGCAAAACGCAAAGTAGGGTTTCGGGACCAAGTCTCGCTCGTACCTAAATCCCTGCACCGCCACGGAAGCGAGGAAGCAAGCCTCGCACGAGCCACGTGTGATTTGGGTACACTGAGCGGATTGAGTACCACGTGGTCCGTGCAGTTTTAGGTAGTGGAACCCGATTCGAGCGGTTCTATTCGTACCACGCGTAGCCAATGAGGAAATCACAGGAACGATCGAATGGAAAGGAAGAACAAAGGTTTAATTATTCCCACACGTATGTAAAATGATCGGGACACTGAGACACAGAGCAGCACTTAGTCAGTCTTATCTTATCCCCCAGACTCGGGCCCGTCACACTCACACAGGGAATTGCAGATGGGTTGATGTTCCAGCCAAACGCGTCGACGTGGTCGTCCAGGAACGGCCCCGTCCGGCTCTCCACGGTCCCAGCACATCCCGCGAAGATGGCAGCAGGCGGTGGAAGGAACCTCGTAGTGCGTCTCCCGAACAAAGGCAGCCGATGAGGTATAAGGGAAAGTGCGCGTCTCTCAGCGCGGCCGGCGATTACACAGCCATTATCACTCGCGCGACTTAATGCATTGTATGCGGCTCGGCCTCCAGCTCAACCGAGCGTCACTTTATAATAGCATGTATTCCGGTTCATGCGCGTCTTTCTTCACCCGCGTATCTCTCAAAGTTCTTTGACGCTCTTAACTCCTGCTCGTCAACGATTCCTCCTGGTTGGTCAGTGCGCGTGAGTCCTCTTGTGCTAGTCCCCTTGGGGGCTTTGCGCGATGGGTTATTTTGATACGCCCCAAATCTTCTTGAACCCTCTCGAACCTTCCAACCATGCCCTGTGATGCAGTGCTGCCGCCACACCCTCTGAGCCCTGGTTGGCGGCTTGTGCTTACCGTCAGCTCCTCTGCCGCCCCTCATTCGGCTCCGCCCCGACCCTCCTAGGCCTGCCTCATGTTAATTCGCCCAAAATGAACCAAAGTCAGCGCAAAGGGGCATGAGGCTAGGGAGGCTGGATAGTCGGTAGAAGTAGGACCTATTCTCCTGACTCTACTCAATGCAGAACTAACATAGGAAAAGGACTAAGCTCACAAATACTAAGAGATAACTATACTATCGCGAGGCTACATGTTGCTTGTGTGACTAACTATGAGGTGGAAATTTAACCTCCATTATACTGACTGTACAAAACTCAAGACCGCAACAATATATATATATATATGTCAAGTAGTAGATTTGTTATTGCCTAAAGTTCAGTTATAGACGTTGGTTGCTAATGTGTTATGATTTATATGATGTTTAAAAATGCTAATTTCATAAAGTTAATAAAGGGTTTTTGCTTCGTTTTAGTTTTGGATGAGGAAAGGCTTAAAATGAGGTCATGCTGGACAATTGTATACGTGTGCTTTTTTCGAGGCTGGTCGTAAAACCACGCCCACATGCGCGTGTTTTTGCGTAATGCTAGTAGAATGACATGAACCTATCGTTAACCATATATATTTTGTTTTAATCACAGCAACGCATGACTCTGTATAAACATGCTTTGGATTACTCATGTACACAAACCCATAAAATATATGGGTTTGTTTGGCTAAGCATACACTCTCCTCTTTGTGAGTTACATTTCTGTTTTCTCGGAGCCCAGAGAAACATTTGGTCCAAATGATAAGGAAGGGCTGACTCCCCCGAATGATAACGGTGGGAGGGACTCTCGCCAGTCGCTTCGTTCTCCCGGAGATTTTCTGATAATCGTATTCGTATATAAGTGAATGAGAATCAATGCGTTTTCAGGAAGGCTTGACGTGGCATGAGACTGGCTCTTGCTATAGATGTCTTGGCCTCCTCCGGATCTGTATAAGTTGGTTTTTAATAAAGCTGCGCCATTCCAGGCTATTGTGGACTTCTTTTGCAAACGAAGAGCTGATTCTTCACAGATGGTACCAGGAGTGGGGTGTCAACAGACGCGGAGGACGGGAAACGGAGCCCGAGGGACAGGAGGAAGGCTGACCTGAGGCCGGCGCCGGCACGTTGATTTGATTAAAGGTGGGAGTTGTTTTATATCAGAGGGCTATTATTCCAAATTCGTACCTTCCTCCCTCGCGCGGGTTCAGTCTCCTTGTCTTCCGCGCTGTCTGCACTCGAACAGAAATTGTAAGTAAAGGCTCATTTAGGCCTCAGAATGACGTGGTTTTGTTAAAGCCAGGATAAACAAGTAAGGATAAACCAGGAAGGACTTAACAGTAAGCTTAAAGTTACAGTTAGCACCAGGAGGGGAAAATGAGGTCGGACAGCCATATAGGCTGAAGCCAGGTGGCCAAGATTTTTCCAGGAAGGAACAGCCCAGAGACAAGATGGGGTATGCCATTGCATGCCAGGGAACGAAGGGCTGTGGCTAAACTTAGATAGAAGGCCAAAGCAACAGAGGTCCAGATAGAAACAGGCCAGGACCTGGTGGACAAGAGAAAATAAATAAGCTCACAGGAAATGGGCCAGGTGGCCACAGGGTGAGAAGGACAGGAATGGTTTTTGAAATATTGAAATTTTAAGCATTGTAGCTATAGTTATTGAAGCTACAGGACAGAGGACAATTAAGTAAGCAGTTAAACAAGTAAAACAGCGAGTGATGCCGCTGGACCAGATACCAGACCAAGACCCCCCAACCCCCCAAGACCTGAGCTCAGTCCCGGGGCTCTAGGCAACACCCCCCACCCCCCCCAAGACCTGAGCTCAGTCCCAGGGCTCTAGGCAACACCCCAACACCCCGCCCTGCCTTCCTTTTTTTCACCTCAACCCACCCCCCGTCCAACCAGTCCCAAAAATCCTTTTCCTTGAATGAGAGACGTAACATGAATGAGCAAAGATTGTTTGGGAGTGGCTGGAGAAAGGCATGATTTGAGTCGATCTGAGTTTCGCGCGAAGTCTGGGAGACTTCTATGAGTATATGAATGAGGAATGAATGTATATTGGGATGTTAATTGACGTGTGTATCTAGCCAATGTATTTGTCTGTATGACATATGCAAAGCAGAGGGTTTCGGTGTGAAGCTTTGTAAGTGATCTGCTCGACGTGCGGGAAATTCAGGCCGGGAATGTCCATTTTAGCGTCTATCCGAGAGAACAGGCGAGGTCCTGAACTGAGTCCGGATTTTCATCTGTTTGGGAGTTGTTTGGGAAGCGAATTGATATAAATCGGGTCAGGAAAGCACTCGGAGTGCCCTTGTCGACCTACTGTTGATATGAAGCGGGTTTCTAGGAGATGGTTGCAGGATGGGCTGTTTTTTTTTGCTAAATTCAGAATTCGAATCAATATGTGTGTTTTACTTGAATCGAAGAGTTCATTCAATGGCAGATATTGTGGATTGTATGTGTGGGATGTATCGCTGAGGCAGCTCACCTTTGGAATTGGTGTCATATAGTGCATTTTGGGTCAGAGAGGTCAAGCGTCGGAGATCCTGTTTTTTTGCGATGTTTACGAGCTAGGGATGAGTTCTGACAGCTCAATGTTCTGACAACTCACTACATGTCAGGTCGCAGATTTGTTATGACAGCTTTTCGCACTTTGTTATGACAGCCGACTGCATGTCCCAACGTGAGGTAAACCCCGCCGCGAACGCGAATAGAGCGGCGTGCAGGGAGTGTTGGGATTCGTGTGGAGGCACGAGGGTGCGCGCCAAGACGGGGGGCGGCGTGGCGTCGTCGCGTTGAGATGGTTGTGCCAGGTCGATCGGCGATCTCTGAATTTAAATCGGATTTTTGTCATGTGTGTTGTGAAATTAAACGTCTATCCGAGAATCCTGGCAATGTTCGTTTAATTATCTGCTCAGAGTGCCGGCGATAACTCGCCCACTCTCAGAGGAGGATGTGTGCCCAAATGCATTGTGGGTCATTTCGACTTTGCTGGATGTCGGACGTTCATGTCAGACGAGCCATGTCGGAATAGTGGCCGGCTGCGACATATATGCCAGGCAATGTCACAGGACGAATACGTTACTTATAAGATGGATTTTTATTTAAGATGGATTTATAAGATGGATAGATGGATGGATTTATTTAAGATGGCTAAAATAAACGATTTCAAGACAGAGTAATTAATTTCCGGAGCCAAGTTCCAACAGGAAGTCTTGTTCATACAGTAAGGTACAGTGCGGAGTGGCGGCTGGAAGATGCATCGAGGCATTTGTGTTGATCGATGCGGACACAGATTTAGTATGCTGGTAAGGTTAAGTTATTAAAATTGGAAATTCAATAATTTGAGCAGAAATGTCACGTTTCAACAGAACGCTGATCCGAGGAAGGAGGACGGTTGAGGTTTCAACTGTCGGTATGTGGTGTGGCTTGTGCCAAGGTGTGGGCGCGAGGAGGTGTGTTGATGAAGCGTTGTGCGAACGAGGAGGGATGTGCGAAAGGTGCACCAGGTAGAGAGGTGCTGCATTGTGAAGCACGCCTCGTACGGAAGTTCCTGGACGGATTGTGACGGTTGTTGGATTCGTAGGAGCTAGCATTTTGCGATGTAGAGCCTCAATAAGGGTCATTTGTCTGTCTGGATGTGGTTCTTGCAGGGAATGACGCCGGACTTGTATTATTTGCGGAAAAATAAAGCGCTGGTTACCCCAATTCGAAGTTTGACCTTTTAAAGTTTAGTTGACCTTTGTTCGAGATATGCAAGGGAAAGGTCAGAGGTAATTCACTAACCTTGGAAGAACGACAGGCGGAGTCAGTCTACAGGGTGTTGCTTTAACGACAGGATATAGGACTTAAATCTGGAGAATATCGGGACATTATATTGTGGGTAAAACCAAAATCATGTACATAATTAATGAACAGAGAATATCGAGTCCTGTTTGTCGTTGTAATTGTCGTTGATGTCCCGATTCAGGGGTCTCAAGAAATAAACAGACTTCCGGTGCCGACCGGAAGCGTCAGGTACAGTACGCTTGGAATTTAATTTAACCGGGTCGAGTACAGTAACGTGTTCGATCGAGCTGTGGGGATTTGAGATGGATTTGAGTCACGTTAAATGGAGGACATTTGGGAGGATGAAGAGATGCAAGTAACGTGGATTAAATTGTGGTATCACGAGTTGGGTGCCAGAGATATTGTGGTTATTATAACTCACTGATTATAGGGGGCGCCGGGCGCACCGAGTACAGATCGGGTTGCATGATGGAGCACGCATGCATGGATTTTGGCTTTGCGAGGCTCCGGATAGAAATTGGCATTTCGATGCTGTGGATTATATTGTGCCTGCCCGGAAAGGTGATGTCCTGTGCTGGGGCTGGCGACATGCCTCTGTTATTTGTCTGTCTGTCGGTCTGATTGTAAGTCTTTGGTACTGGGAGGGCTAATTGAGTGCTCAGGCGTCATTGTTCCATGGAGGCAGGAGCTGTGAGTCACAAAATGTAAATGTAACACAGAGAGATGGACAGGACAACAATGGAGTTTATATGGACGGGTTTGGGGCAGTTTCAATCTGACGATTACAGAGTGCTTTGTTCCGTTCACGAAACATGTAAAATTCATGGAGTTGAAGTAGTTTGCAAGAAGGCAGCAGAGTCAGTACTGGGATGCAACTTCGTCCGGGGGTTTTGGTCCAGCCTGCAAGGAGTCCAGGGGCTTGTTTTAGGGCTGGGTCGCCAAAAATGGGATGCTGTGCCCATCTGGATGTAAAATTATCCATCAAGGACGGGGAATAATGTGCAGTGTGATTGGGTAAGAGGTAAAGGCCATAAAACACCAACCCCATGAGGAACGAAATAAATGGAGAGATGTTGGGATCACATGATGGTTGGGATTGAGGAACAACCTACTGGGATTTCAAACCTGTGTTTGGGTCTGGGGCAACTGGGTGATGGGCAACAGTGTATGAGTGAGTAATTATGATCTGTTTAAGTGTAAGAGGCGGTGGAGAAGAAAGGGGTGATGAAAAGTTATTTGTTTTAGTGTGAAGTAGGTTGGTTGCTTATTTGTCACAGTAAGATGAGAGTTGTGTTTTTAAGCTTGGTCTTTGAATGAATTGTTGCTTGGAATGTGTTGATTGGAAAAGTGATTTCTGATCGCTGATCCGATCTGGTTTTGAATTGTTGATTTAATTTTGAATTGATTGGAGGTAATAAGGATTTGTGTTGATTTCCTGATTTGAGTTGATCTGGAAACAAAGACAGATGGGATTAATGTGTATATCAGGAACATTTTGGAAAAGAAATATGGATATATGACATTACTAAAATATAACCAAGCAATTGAGAGTTCTTGGGTTAATGGGATATAAATAAATGCATCTACAAGTTGATGGTTTATAAAAAAATTTAGTTCTGGATGATACTTAAACGATGAACAATGTTGGCAATATACAAAGAATGTGACTTGTTTTTTGGGGGGAAAACATGTGGTTTAAAATTGGTTGGCTAAGTTTTAAAGATGGAGATGTTTCGCAGAACTCTTATGATTATTTATATGAGTGGTGGACTATTCCATGGAGAAGCATGGTATGGTATAAAAATAAAGAGGGAGTATCCAGGAAAAAGATGTTCAAGTGAACTTTGTGCTGTGAAAAGAATGTCGAGTTAATGGAAGTGTTTTGTTCGATTAATTTTGTTCAATTTGTGTTCAAATGACCATCGATGTTGGGGGCAAAGTTATGGGTGAATTTGGTGAGTGGTTGTGGGCAAACGAAGATTAATTTAGATTTATCATAGTTAAGTTCGAGGAAGTTGATTTGAAGCCAGAATTTCATTTGGATGCCAGAAAGGAGAAAGGAGATGCTGAAAGCCAGAAAGGAGATGCTGTTGTCTACTCTGAATGACAGGTGGCGGTATCCAGGGCGCTGAGGAGTTTGTTCACGTTGTAAAGTTTGTTTATTTAGTTTGTTTATTGTAGAGAAGAGTGCTTTTGGGATTCCGGAGCCAGAGTGGATAATTTGAGAGTAGTAGGTGGTCCATGTGAAGCTTGGGAGTGAACTGATTTGGGTTTAATAGGCACAAGCTGGTCTAAACAGGGTGAGGAGGATGGCGTGATTGATGATGTCAAAGGAGGCGTTGAGGTGAGGAGGATGAAAATGTTGAGGTTGCCGGCATCAGAGGAGAGAAAAGGTCGCTGGTGATTTTGAGGAGAGCAGTTTCAGTACTGTGGCTGGAGCAGAATCCGGATTGGGATGTTTCATACAGGTTATTGGCAGAGTGGTGATGTTTGAGTTGAGTGGCCACAGCACGTTCCAAAACTTTTGACAGAAAGGGTAGGTTGGAGATGGGTCTGAAGTTATTTAGGGTGTCAGGGTTTAGTCCAGGGTTTTTCCAGAATGGGGGTGAAGTTTCACGAGTTTTTGGGGAAATCGGTATGTGAAGCTGGATTAAGTTGGAACTGCTTGATGAGCCATGGAGATGGATTGGGTTTCGTTGTTGGTTGTCTGGGAGTTCGGTTGTTGCATTGCCAAAGGTTTCTGTGTGGTGGACACACTGGTTGGCTGTTGTCTTGTGTGACGTGGGTGGAGATGTATGTGGCTGTGTGTGGCTGCCTGGAGGGGAAGACGGCTACAGTGGTTGATATTGGTTGTGGGTTGTCCGGGGTGCTTCGATTTGCATAGGGGGTGAAGATTGGGATATTACATTATTTTAAGTAAGTATTGGTATGAGTAATTACATAAGTAATTATGAGTTATTATGAGTATTAGTTATGAGTAAGTGATTATTTTAGTAAAGTTACATGTTTCGCTGTGTTGTGGATCTGCGGACAAGCTAGTTTGATGGGTACCCTGGGGTCTTCGGCGTGTCTATGTGTTTGACTGTCTGTCACACCGGACTCTTGAATGGGTTTTCATGAGACGAATTTCAGACATAACAGTGAGAATCTATTTTGAGCGAATCACAGTGGGTGAGGAAAACATTGTGTGTGACCAGACACCAGAACTGACCAGAATTGAAATTGGAAGTAGACCAGGTTATTTCTATTATTTGTTTATTCGTGAAAATAAATAAATAATAGGGGGAGGTTAATGGAGGTTAATGGTGGTTTGTTTGTGTTAATGGAGGTTAATGGTGGTTTGTTTGTGTTAATTCTAGTTGAAACTCTCGCTGAAGTAATTTTCGTTTATTTTTATTTTTTGATTCGATTTGAGAGTTGAGATGATTGATTTTTTATTAATTTTATAATTTTATTTTTATTGATGTTGGAAACAGGTAATGGGATGCTGAGAGAAGGATTGAATTTAATTTGAATTGGACTGGATTAAATGGGATTGAATTTAAAAATTGAATATTGGATAAAATTGGATCCACTTGAAAAAAGTGGATTAGGAAATTGGAGAAAAGGTGTTCTATGAAACTATGAATTGAATGAATTGAATCTATGAATTGGAGACCTGTAGACCAGGCGCTCCCAGGAGACTTGTGGACCAGGTGTTCCACCAGAGGAAAAAGACCAGGTGTTCGTGGAGCACTTCACCTGCAAGAACGCCTTGGAACCAAGGTGGAAGGGACCAGTCCAGGTGTTGCTGACTACACCAACGGCAGTCTTTTGCGAGGGCAAGACTTCGTGGATCCACGCCACGCACTGTAAGTTGGCCATACAAGCACCAGACACTACACCACAGCAACCACAGTAAGGATGGGCCTAATCATAGGTACAATACTATTGATAGCGACAGCAGCTAGGGGAAACTCCGATTCCAATAGATGCGAAAACGAAACCCGACACCTCACCGTAACATGGGGACAAAGAGTATCACTACCATGTTTCGAACAGAAAGCCCTGCACACAAATTGGGTGAACATAAATTGGCTAGCACTGTCGGCAGGGCCTGGACGCGTTGGCATGGTACTACAAAAGCAACGAGAGTTCCGGGAAGACGGGCAAGCTAGCATTAAGACCTTGGCCCAACCAGGATACCAATGGGGAACCCCTGATTTTAAGCTACAAACACGCACGCGCCTAGGGAAAGGCATGACTATGCAGGTCCGGTGCAGCGTCTGGACCCCTGGCGCGGCCGGTGGCGAAAAGAACTACATACCATGCATCGAATACATACTCACGCCACAACCCCAGGATAAGGCCCCAAAGAGGGGGGAAAACACATATTGGAAAGTGGCCAGGGAGGTGGCAACAATTCAAAATAGGACACACTGCTGGTCGTGCATGCACTTTCCCCAAGCAGGCACCACAGGAATACACATGATAGTGCTACCTCTGTCCCTCAATGACCTCTGCTCACAACCTATCGATTCCCCATGTTTAGTCACCACGCTGGAAAGAGAAGGGGTTGACAACGGCAAGAGTTGCAATCGACAATTTAATTATCGCCCGTCAATGATTGCCCATGTGGCCGAGAGGCCTGCCCCCGTCTGGGTCAAACCACAGAAAGGGAGGGTCTGCCTCCAGGGTTCCGGCCACTTGCGTATGGGAGAATCAGAATGCGCCTACACTCTCCCCGGGAAGCTGGGACAAGGGAGCTCGGGGATTACATTACGAATAGTACTGCAAGATAAACACAACCACAACATAACGGCTATAACATTCTCTAGGGGGGTTAGTAGGATTAATGGGGTGGTAAAGGGACTCCAGTGCTTATCCACCCACCTGGTCCCACCCCATGGGACAATGTTTATATGCGGCGACAAGGCTTACCCCTATTTACCAAATAATTGGGGGGGCACATGTTATCTGGGTTCAGTTCTTCCTGACGTTGAGATACTGGATGAGCTAGACCCAAAGTCCTTGGACAGGCGTTATAAGAGGTCAGTCATGAACGAAGATGGAACCACTAAACTACACGGGAGCCTAGGGGAAAAGGTGTTTGGTTTCTTCTTCCCAGGAGCGGGCACAGTCATGGATAGTTTCCGGATAGACAAATTGGCTTTGGCCCTAGAAAAGGTGGCAAACGACACCGCTACGGCTCATGACATACTATTGGATCGATCGGATCGCGCGCGAAAATTCTTATACATTTAGCTGGCTCACTGGCTGGTTCCAGGGATGGACGGGCACCATAGTGAAGTGGTTATTGACCGCACTGGCTGTGATAATCGGGGTAGTAATTTGGGGGGCACTAATGAAATCTCTAGTCCTCCTCTGTATGAGAAAGTATTTTACAGGATGGAAAGTGAAGAAGCCGCCGACAACAACTATGGCTCTGACCACAGAGGCCGTCGACCTGAACGGGTCCTTCAACAAGGCAGTTGCGACCGGCGCTCCAGAAAATTGCATTGAATTTTGTGGCAACTGTGATACTTGTGTGGATCCCATGTGGGAACTGGCTGCTGCCTGTAACGGTGTATGTGATGACTGTGATACTTGTGCTATAAACCCCTTGCGTGTACTGGCTAACGCTGCTTATGTATTACAAGCTGACAGCTGCACGCCCCCTTTAAACCCAACTATGGATCTGATTGCGACGCTGGGTCTGGCGGTCGAGGGACCCGACGTGGATATCCTAGACCCGCAAGCCGACCAGGCGCCCAAGGGAGACTTTGACATAAAAGGAAGTTCCTCTCTTTGCTTCATATGTATTAAGTTCAAATGCTTCAAGTGAATCGGATTTTTACGCTCTGTACCCTGACCAGGAAATTGAGACACAAGATACTGACAATATTATGTATTCCCCAGAACAGCAGCACGTGAGGGACCTCATGGGCATGATCGTTGATTAACTTCGAAGATCTGCAAGGACTGAGTCTGCAAAGGGTGGGGGGAGCAAGTTCCGCAGGGGAGGTGACGGGCCCTCTGGCGGAGCAGAACCTCATCTGGACCAGACGCCTTCGTTGTGGATCCGAAACGTTAATGGACTTTCATGTTCTGAGCCCTCAGGCTCCGAGCACGCACCACACGACACGTTCGCCAAATGCACGGGCGAGGCGCTTTGGGCGCACGATATGCCCTTGGGAGATACCCGCATTACACAATTATTTTTTCAATACCCGCATTACACAATTATTTTTCAATAAAGCCCAATGTGGCACGTTGTCTCTTAAGATACTTTGTCTCGACGAGACAAGAGGAAGGAATGTCAAGTAGTAGATTTGTTATTGCCTAAAGTTCAGTTATAGACGTTGGTTGCTAATGTGTTATGATTTATATGATGTTTAAAAATGCTAATTTCATAAAGTTAATAAAGGGTTTTTGCTTCGTTTTAGTTTTGGATGAGGAAAGGCTTAAAATGAGGTCATGCTGGACAATTGTATACGTGTGCTTTTTTCGAGGCTGGTCGTAAAACCACGCCCACATGCGCGTGTTTTTGCGTAATGCTAGTAGAATGACATGAACCTATCGTTAACCATATATATTTTGTTTTAATCACAGCAACGCATGACTCTGTATAAACATGCTTTGGATTACTCATGTACACAAACCCATAAAATATATGGGTTTGTTTGGCTAAGCATACACTCTCCTCTTTGTGAGTTACATTTCTGTTTTCTCGGAGCCCAGAGAAACATTTGGTCCAAATGATAAGGAAGGGCTGACTCCCCCGAATGATAACGGTGGGAGGGACTCTCGCCAGTCGCTTCGTTCTCCCGGAGATTTTCTGATAATCGTATTCGTATATAAGTGAATGAGAATCAATGCGTTTTCAGGAAGGCTTGACGTGGCATGAGACTGGCTCTTGCTATAGATGTCTTGGCCTCCTCCGGATCTGTATAAGTTGGTTTTTAATAAAGCTGCGCCATTCCAGGCTATTGTGGACTTCTTTTGCAAACGAAGAGCTGATTCTTCACATATATATATATATATATATATATATATATATATATATATATATATATATATATATATATATATATATATATACACATACACAGTATATATATATATATATATATATATATATATACACAGTATATATATATATATATATATATATATATATATATATATATATATATATATATATATATATATATATATATATATATATATATATATATACACATATAGTGAAACCTTGACTTACGAGTTTAATTCGTTCTGTGACCGAGCTCGTAACTCAATTTGCTCGTTTCTCAAATTAAATTTCCCCATTAAAAGGCATTGAAATGCTATTAATCCATTCCAGCCCCCAAAAAACCACACCAATTTTTTTTGTTACGTGTTTTTAAATAAGAAAAATGTACTTTATAAATAACAAATAATGTATAAACAAGCACGACCTCGTATATACTGTTCATAATAAAAGAGAATGTTGTAGCGACCCATGGGTCCCCCAAGCAAGACCGGCATCAGAATCTCCTTGCTCCAGCCGGTGACGTCACCGGCGGGGATCCCCGGCGCCAGAGTGGCTGGTCACGTGACCGCCAAAGCGTCCCGCGCGTGCGGGTATAATGAGCTACACCTGTGGATCATGTGACCACGAAGCACGCCTCGCTTGAGAGGCGTGGCTTTCGGTTTCGGTTTTTGGTTTTGCTTAATAAGGCAGCCCGATAAACGGGCTTTTTAGTGTTCCCGAGTTGGTTTTACGAATAAACATCTTCTCGGACGAGTTTGTGCCTTGCCATCCTTTTATCCGTATTCTGCTGGAGTCCAGACTCCTTCAATGTAAAGAAATAAACTGGTTTTATTAAGTGTTGTGGCGGACACGAAAGCACTGACGTGGTGACATAACCCCGCACACCAAGTGGGGGTGGGCCACGCCGGGGAGAGAGGCGTGGCCTCAGGATATAGACGGGGCGCGCAGCCTTGAGCAGCTTAGTGCTGCAGTTTGAATAAAGACTCTTGTATGAACCGCGTTGTCCGCTTGCTCCTTGCGTAAGCATTAGCGCACGCAGCATCGCGCTACAGTGTATTTACCTTGAAAATCAGACGAAGATGCTGGCGGAGGTGAAGGAGATAACTTTTGCCCTTTTCGCCACACTTTCCTCACTTTCACTTGCAGGGCGTTTCAATAAAAACCTGTCCAACGAGGTTTGTTTCTTCCTCCCTTTCAAAATGTTTCGAAAATTCTCCATCTCTTCATGGATAGAGGTCCGGAGCTTTGAAATAATCGTAACGCCCTTGGCTGGCGTTATAGCCTTTATCGACTCCTTCTGCTTCAAAATCGTACATATCGTAGAAGTACTACGATCGTACTGCCTCGCCATGTCGACAACACGCACACCTCGCTCATGTTTTTTGACGATTGCGTGTTTTATATCCAAGCACATCATCCTCTTCTTCTTCTCAGTACTGCCCTTGGCACTCAATTTCTTAGGACCCATGGTTAAAACTAAGAAATTTTCCAAAATAACCAACATGCGAAAACAAAGCAGCAGCGATATACGGCAGAGATTCTTGCACGGCAAGATAACCACGTGACCGGAACACTCGTTGGGCCACCTAGTGGCGGGTGGCGTAAGCTCGTAACTCAGATCTCGGCTCGCATCTCAAAGCAAAAAACCGCCCGAGCGACGGCTCGTATCTCGGAAAACTCGTAAGTTGGTGCACTCGTAAGTCAAGGTTTCACTGTGTATATATATATATATATTGTTACAGACGCGGTTGTGGATGTTAGTTTACCGAGCGGTTTGGTATGACCGCGTCTGCACAGTTTACCCGATTATACTCGAACGTTGGCCGAGTCGCGCTACGCTAAATCAATTGAGGAAAGGACACAACGGCTGGATTAAATGACACGACACCAGGGGTACAGTTCTCAAGACCTCCGGAGGAGGTTATAATAGTTCGGAACGTTAGATTACAAGGACAAGAGAGACAGCATAGGAAGGTAGGCACTTAATCACGGTCTTATAGTAACCCCGACAGACCACAGATAAACAGGACAAGACTGACTCACACGGGGATTGATGGCAAGGAAGGGCAGGTAGTCGAGGCTCAAGGTGCACCTTGGCGCAGGGGCAAAATCGACCCGGTCCGGTCCAGAGATGCGGGAGGTCTCGTCGCGCTGGAGGTGGCGTCTGTTTCTCCTTCGTGGCTGAGGCGCATCTGACGTCATGTCCGGTAAGTGGCTGCGTATATCCGGCGGGGAGTGACACGCCCTCGGCTCGTTAGCTCCGCCCCAGATGGAATCGGCCCGTTGCTTCTCATTGGGTGCGGGAGGTTACCGGGCTCCGCCCTTGACGAGGGGCCGACAGTCAGCCCCTTCGTGGTAACCCCGTCGGCGCACATGGGCAATGGCGGCTAACCAAGCCGGAGTGAGGACGCACACTCCCCGCGCGCTGTTGTTGTAGTTGTTGTTGTTGTTGTTGTTTCATGAGGAAGATGGGAGGAGGTATGGGGAGGTCCTAAACTCACTACTGGTGCCATACAATCACATTCTGGTGCAACGAAGAGTCAGAATTAATGGAAACGAGTCCTTAACTGACATAGACTAAGAATAACTAGCAAGATGTCCGAAAGTTGTCTACGTGAGATGCGGTGGACCTGGGCACGACATTTAATGGGGGAAAAAGGGGAAGGTCGGTTCTACAGAGTGTTATTTACAGGCAATGGGACTAGGGAATGGGGGATTGGGGATAGTTGGGGGGTATTGGGGAAATAGGGGAATATTTACAAGCGGATATGGATGGAGGCCAAATCCCATATCCGCAACATTGCACCCTTCTCTACCCTCGGGGCGTCCCGACCCGATAAATTTTTACCTACTTTAGTGTGGCACTCAGATGTAGTTCCCTCTACTATTAACTCTACCCTGAGTGCGACAGTTTTACAGATATTCACAAATGAGTAAATATGTCCCCCTGCGACGTTGCACCCTTCTCCTCACAGACTTACGCCCACAGTTAACCGAATTGCGGAATGGTCTTCAAACTATACACTGACGGTGGGAAGCATTATTTACAATGACGCTATTTTTATTTACAAAACTAACCCAGGACCTATGATTGTTCTTTCTGGGGGGGAGACAGTCTGCTCTGCATCGACGCACCATGAACGCACCCAAAAACGCACCAATACACACCCAAGCACCAATCGGTGCAGTCACCATTGTTCATCAGTGTTCAATGAATAAAAATAAATTCAGCAACCCCTAACCCTGCAGGTGTCTCTTGCTCTTCGGCTCCCTCTGCTGGTTATTATTATTTGGTCTTCAAGATGTTGTCATTCTTTTGCTTTGCTTACTGGCAGCCTATTTTCAATAAAGTGTGCCCAATGTGTCCTTTTTATTTGCTTTATTTATGGCCCACAGGGCCGACTATGTGTGGTTCACCTGTGGGGCATCGGTGCCCTGTGGCCAAGGTCCGCCAGCAAGATTTCAGGCCCTCATGGCCGGTTCCAGCAGAGGGGCCATGCCCCAACCCATGGGGTCCATAAGTGGTGCTCGGCCACAGGCATGTGGTCCATAATGTGGTGCATCGATGCAGACAGCTGGTTCTGGGAATTTCGGGCGCACAATGGCCGACCCACGCACGCTCCCCTCGGCACCCAATGGCGCACAGGTCATGTGGGAGACAAAAGGGGAAAGACAATTGAGCGAGGGGTAAGGTCACAAGGGTACACATCAATAAGGCAATGCAAGGCGAAATGCGTACGGAGGGCGAAGTGAGAAAGCTCGTCCCTACCGTACGTCACCCCCCTGTCACCTACCCTACCCTTGCCCTTACCCCATATGTACAAAAATCTACACCTTTACAAATTCGTCACTACTGTCACGTCTTCCCCATATTTCCCCTATACCAAATTCGTCTCCACAATCCCTCTACTTCAAAATTTGCCATCACCAAATTCCTCAATCCTCATAAGGAGGCAGAGATGGAACTACGCACAATGTCACACCCACGTCATGATGCGTCTCACAATCCAAACATTTGCATCATAAAAAATAATCAAAACATGGCATGGTGTGGAGTACCTGTCACCTCAGGTGAGTGGATGCAGATGGTGCGAGGAGATCCTTCATCCTAACTATTTTCGAAATGACTTTAACACACTTTACACTACCCGGGGTCTTTCCCTGCCAATCCATTGGCCAACTTACACTATGGGTTCTAATAACCAATTCCCATTGACCAAACTGTGGTGCTTCTCCATTTGGGGTCTCACTCCCCCGATTCATCTCCCGGTGCCCTCGCACAATTTCTGGGCTGCGACGTGTAACTCTCCCAGCAGGTCTACCCACCTGCACACCTCCACCACTGTAGTTGCCACCCGAGCTTACCTAGCTCCTCACCCTAACCTATCTAACTGGGGCAGGCCCCTCCTGGCTCTGTCACCCCACTCGGTGCCCTCTGGCACTGGGCTACCCGGGTCCGTCCTCCGGATCCTCGGGCCCCATCCACAACAACTACTACCGGCTCCCAGAGCCCACCTGCGGCCTCACCTGGCCGACATCCTCACAGTGGTGGAGTGCCCAAACCAACTACACACACTAACAGGCTACATGCCCAGCCATTTCCACAACACTAATGCACCCATCCACATACCATTCTGCATCCGCACCACAGATGCCAATATCCAACCACAATTTACCTGTACCCTCTACCTAACACTTACACTACCCGCCCCGGGTATCCGTGATGGGGGTCCACTCTTCCCCCATTCACACCTTCGCACCATCCACTCCACTCCACAATTTCCACCATACTCACTCCACGACCATCCATTCCAATACTCCAGATATTCCACACTACCATTTATTCCACACAGCCACATACACCTGTTGTTGCACACCTGTGCCCTCACACCTGGTGCCACCTGCACCCTCCTTTCTTCCTGGACCATTTGGTCAACACAACACGCAATCACCACGACTCCCTCATACACTGCTCAACACACCTGTTCAGTTGCACACCTGTGCAATCGCACCTGTTCCATTCTCACCTGTTCAATCCTCACACACACGGCATCATCTCAGCTAACTACTCCCCTCTGAAACTTGCGCTTCCCAGTCGTCCCTTTAAACTATTGCGCTCCCACGTCATTATAATCCACACTAATCTACCTGCGTCCCCACTACAGGTATCAGTCACTATCTAAACTTAACGTTACCTAATGTCATCTTCGCTAGATCCCTACACACAATATAACCTAACCCACCCGGGCTAGTTTTCACTGCCATCAACCCCATAAACTATAGCGCATTTGCCCTCCCCCCCCCCTGTGAGGGATGGTGGATTTGCCATCCCACCACATCGGGGGTCTCTCTCTATAAATTTTGCACATCAAATTTCAACAAATCAAAAATTTGCCAATCCTACTCATCATCTGCCAATCATTACTGCCAATCCTTTGCCAATCATCAAATTTTGTTTTTCTCTAATTTTTGGGTCCAAAACACTAACCTCATCACCCAGTCTACTCACTAATGCCTCTCGGTGCGCCAATTCCTGTCCAAAGCCCGGCTTCGTAAAGCCAAGCCATGAATGCGGGTTGTTCTGTGCCAGCGGCTGGATACGTCCCGCATTCGGTGCAGGGAAGGAGGTTTACCCGGGCCGAGATCCCACGCACCTTCTCGGCACGGAGCCATCCCATGGCTCGATCTCGACCTGCCGGAATGCCTCAACAAAAAGTGGTCGCCATGACGACCCTTCCTATCCAGCCGCCCGCTCCGCCTAGTGCAGCACGGACGCGGCCGTTCAAAGCGAGGCCCAGCACGCACCGAGCCCCCGATTCGGCTAAAAGTCGCTCTAACCGCTAACCCGTTTAACGTCGATGCTTCACCTGCATACTTACACCCCGCAGCCCGTTCCTTGCTCACACATCCAGCCGTGCCCATGCTCCTCGTACCTTTCCTTACACACCCAGGTACCCTCATTCCACTCACAGCCTTGGTCACACACCTGACCACCGAACACTTTGGCACACATTCGTTGGTAGCACACCTCACCAACACACCTCTTCGCACCCCCTCCTCTGTCACCTCCTCTGTGACAATCACAGGTGTGCTCTCATTCGCACACCCAACCACGTGCCTCACCACCAACTCCAGCGTGCATTCCCACTCACGCTCTACCATTCCAGGTGTGCATCCTTCCATCCCAGGTGTACATCCTCGCTCACCTGTCACAACCAACTCACTCTCCTTGTCACTCTCACTACTCTCACCTCCATTCTTGACAGCGCACTCACCCTTACTCTTGACAGCGCACTCTTTCCTCATGCACCCGTCCGTTACACACCTCTCTCGCGCACACTCTTGCGCACACTCTCCCATCACACCCTCTGTAACACTCACCACACCACGCTTCCATGTGCTCCCTCGCACACGCGCTACGACCGACTCACTCTCACCAGCATCCTCACTCCTTGGCACGCACTTTTTCCTCACACACCCCAGAGTCGGACTTTCTCGCACACCTCCTCTTTCGCACACCAGACCTGTCGCACACTTCACCAACGGCCTCTCACGAACACCCGGGTCCATCTCGACCCCCAAGCTTCTTAAATCACCTGGCGCATCATACGCACGACCATATTGGTCACCACTTACACCGGGTCCTCTTCCTCTTCGCTTCTCCTCCATCACCTGCGAATCCCTCATCCGGTTAATGAGCACATCATCACGATCCAAACACAGACTTCGGACCAATTCTTTTATCTCCTCTTTTATCTCTTTCTTATCCCCTCTCCGTCGCTTCTTAATTTCGCTCATCCCTTCTTCCACTTCTTCTAATTTCTGCTTCACCTCTTTTATTCCCCGGTACGTCTCCTCAAGCTCGTCCTCCAAGGCTACCTTGACCGTTTCCATGTGCGTCCTCACCTGCCGGTCCTTCGTCTCCATTACCTCTTTCACCTCGTCCAACCTCGTTGTCAGTCCCTCACGTACCATCTGACATTCCCTCTTCGTCGCTATCAAGTCATCTTTTAGTTCTTTCTGTGTCACTTTTAACCCTCCTAATACCGCAGTGTTCCTTTGAACCTGCTCCGTTAGTCCTTTTTGTCCCTCCGTCAGCTGTTCCACCTCCTGCGTCAGGTCCTCTATGCCCCCTTGCAATTTTATAGTCCCCTTTCTCACCTCCTTCTCCATGTGCTCCTTACAGTGCCTCACCTCCTCGCGCACTCCTCCGCCCTCCTCACTCACACCTCTTCTGATCTCCTCTCCCATCACTTGCATCTCCTGCCCAGATGCCACCCTCATCTGCTCCATTTCCTCCCTGTGAGCATCCAGTTTGGTCTCTACCCCCATTCTGACCCCCTCTATCTGCTGCCCCATTTGTTTAACTTCCCTTTCCGCTTGGTCCCTCATGTCCCTCAATTTGCCTTCCATACTGTTTTCTAACCCCTCTAACCCCTTTTGCATCCCTTCCATTTGATTCTCTTGAGCGGCCATTCTGTTTTCTACCCCCATTAACCCATTTCTCACCTCTTTTATCCCGTTGTCTAACCCCTCAAAATTATTGTCTAACTTCCCAAATTTCTTGTCTAACTCCTCAAAATTATTGTCTAACTTCCCAAATTTCTTGTCTAACCCCTCACCGGTACCCCTCGCTTCGTCCCTCATTACCCCCATTTGGCCCTCTAATCGCTCACTATCAGCCCTCATTTGCTCACTCTGAGCATCCATCCGGTTCCCCATTACCCCCATTTGGCCCTCCAATCGCTCACCCATTTGTTCCATAAGGGCCCTCATTTGCAGGAGGAAAAGGTTCGAACCCACCAGCGGCGCTACCACGGTCGCGGGCGTGGTCGCCGTGGCCATGTGCGAGGCGCCATTTCGTGCGTCTGCTACCCTCACTGCTTCGCTCTCCTCTTGTCCCTCAATTTGGTCCTGGATCGACCCTGCCTCACTCTCTTCTACCGGAACCCAGCCGTCTTGGTCTGCCATAGCGCGACTTTCAAAATTCGGGTTTTTATTTTCGTAAAACAAAATCAAATTTCGCCGTTATAATTTCGAGCGCGTGAAACGCGCTCCGGATCGAATTCCACTTCCCAACACCAATTGTTACCCTAATGGTACAATTGGTGTTCCAAAATTTGGGCCTAACAAATTTAGTCCCAGGTCCGAATCCAACTCCTCGACACCAAATGTTACAGACGCGGTTGTGGATGTTAGTTTACCGAGCGGTTTGGTATGACCGCGTCTGCACAGTTTACCCGATTATACTCGAACGTTGGCCGAGTCGCGCTACGCTAAATCAATTGAGGAAAGGACACAACGGCTGGATCAAATGACACGACACCAGGGGTACAGTTCTCAAGACCTCCGGAGGAGGTTATAATAGTTCGGAACGTTAGATTACAAGGACAAGAGAGACAGCATAGGAAGGTAGGCACTTAATCACGGTCTTATAGTAACCCCGACAGACCACAGATAAACAGGACAAGACTGACTCACACGGGGATTGATGGCAAGGAAGGGCAGGTAGTCGAGGCTCAAGGTGCACCTTGGCGCAGGGGCAGAATCGACCCGGTCCGGTCCAGAGATGCGGGAGGTCTCGTCGCGCTGGAGGTGGCGTCTGTTTCTCCTTCGTGGCTGAGGCGCATCTGACGTCATGTCCGGTAAGTGGCTGCGTATATCCGGCGGGGAGTGACACGCCCTCGGCTCGTTAGCTCCGCCCCAGATGGAATCGGCCCGTTGCTTCTCATTGGGTGCGGGGGGTTACCGGGCTCCGCCCTTGACGAGGGGCCGACAGTCAGCCCCTTCGTGGTAACCCCGTCGGCGCACATGGGCAATGGCGGCTAACCGAGCCGGAGTGAGGACGCACACTCCCCGCGCGCTGTTGTTGTAGTTGTTGTTGTTGTTGTTGTTTCATGAGGAAGATGGGAGGAGGTATGGGGAGGTCCTAAACTCACTACTGGTGCCATACAATCACATTCTGGTGCAACGAAGAGTCAGAATTAATGGAAACGAGTCCTTAACTGACATAGACTAAGAATAACTAGCAAGATGTCCGAAAGTTGTCTACGTGAGATGCGGTGGACCTGGGCACGACATTTAATGGGGGAAAAAGGGGAAGGTCGGTTCTACAGAGTGTTATTTACAGGCAATGGGACTAGGGAATGGGGGATTGGGGATAGTTGGGGGGTATTGGGGAAATAGGGGAATATTTACAAGCGGATATGGATGGAGGCCAAATCCCATATCCGCAACAATATATATATATATATATATATATATATATATATATATATATATATATATATATATATATATATATATATATATATATATTGTTGCGGATCTCCCGAAGCCCGTTCCACGTTACAAAGGGGGGATTAAACCCCTTTTTCCCCCTGGGTCTTCGTGTCCACGAGGCCGAATCGCCACTTCCGCAGCAAGCATGAAAAAGGGTATCGGGTCGACGCCGCACGTACCTTTAACCCACGCTGCTACGAAAGCGGGGACCGGACCTCGCACGAGCCACGCTTAATCGAGTACGCCGGAGCGGTATGCGTATCACGTGACTCGTGCCATTACTTTAATGGAACCCGATTCGAGCGGTTCTATTCGTACCATGCGAGGCCAATTAATGGCAGGGATGGAAACGGTCAAATAAGAGGAATAACACAATTTATTTACACAATGTACAGGATTCAGATAAAGGAAAGGGGACACAGAGCAGAAGCTTAACAGTTTAACTTATCCCCAGACACAGGGCCCACTCACGCACACGGGGAGAAGAAGAAGAGAAGTTCGCGCGCCAAACGCGCTTTGCCGTCGGTCGCTCCGGGGCAGCTCGCCCAGCGTGGCCCTCTGGCGGTCACAGCACGTGTGCAGGAAAAGGCAGGCAGGAGGAGATCACGCATCTGTGGCCCAGAACAGGTCGTCTTCTCGAACGCGCGATTAATACAGCGCAGGGCACAGGGCACGGGGGATTCGTGTACCGCGCGGCTATTTCAGCGATTCAAGTCCAACACTTCGATTCGTTCTCTCTCTCTGACTCACACTCCAGCTCAACTCCTTGCGTTCCCTCTGCGTTGCGTCTGCGTTCTGAGGCGGGGGTACCCGGGGCAGGGTTTTATGGCTCCGCCCCGGCCTTACTCGAATGTTCCAAGCCCCACCTCTCGTCGCCGTGGTAAGCCACTCCCCTCGAGCCCTGATTGGCGGCTCGTTGCTTACCGGCCAATCCCCCTGCAGCTCCTCCCTTCGGCCTTGCCAGACTTGTTCAGGCCGAGCCGGTGGCATTCCAGCGCCAAAAGACCGCCTTACTCACAGGCCTGCTCAACGCAAAACTAACACAGGAAAGGACTACGCTTACATTCACTAAGAAATAACTGAACTATCGTGAGGCTTCATGTTGTGGTGCGTCTACCTACGATGGGGATTATCCTTTATTCCAAAACCGTAACAATATATTAGCATTGCAGACATTCACAAGCAAATTCAACCTTTCCCCTCCCACATCCACTTTTACCCCTGTAAAATAAAAAGGAAGATACTTGAGAGCAATGTTTACCTGCTTTTGTCTGAAGAGCCTGTGACAATCTATTATGGGACCAATTATAGTCAGGGGCCTTAGGGATATTTTGGGGCCGTTTGGTTCAAATTCTTCCAAAAGCACCAAATTTGGCCCAGATGTTGCCCATGCCATACTCTCGATTTTTGACGGGCGCCAAGACGGGCGCGCCCCCCCCCCCCCCCCCGGGGGCCCCATAATGGCGAAATACTAAATGGCCGCCACCCGGATTAGAGGAAAATCAGTTAAATAACCAAAAGGGTTGGAATCATGTATGATACCACTTTTCAGGGGTTTTCGAGGTCGAGGAATCCAATTATGATGTTATTTTCATGATTGGAGGTCAAGGTCAACCCTCAAGGTCATCTTAAATGTCATTTTTGAGTCAAACGTCGGTTTTTGAGTTTTTTGTCAAGATTTACGCGAGGTTCACCATTTTATGTTTCTGGGTTGGGTAATCGAACTCTGACCTTATTTTTGACAATTAGAGGAAATATTTACATGTCTATTTCCTAATTTTCAGGCATATGCAGTTCATCAGTCTAATTACAAAGGTACGGATTTTGATGTTTTATGAACTGTATGCCATATCCTTGTGTTTAATTTTTGTGCGATCATGATCCGGGTTCATGTATACATGATTGTATACATGTCATAAATATGACGTCATAGGTCATGTGACCTGGCGGCCATATTGGATTTTATGAAAACCTTAAAAATGGATCCCTGCCATCATTTTTCGATCGATTCACTTTGACCACTTATAGTACGCCATGTGATTGGATGCATATCCTAATTATGACGTCATAGGTCAGGTGACATGGCGGGATGGACCAGTATGGTCCCCGGATCATACCGCCCTTGGCGCCCATCAAAAATCGAAAGAGTATGGCATGGGCAACATCTGCCCCAAATTTGATGCTTTTGGAAGAGTTTGAACCAAAATATCCCTAAGGGCCCTGACTATTAATCGACTTGATTATTTTAAATATAAAGGCTCAGTGGTCCAAAAGCCATAATTTATTGACAAATTGAAAGGAAGACCTTCGACCCCGATGAAATTGAAAGGAAGACACCACACCAATATCTGCCTGTTTTAGTCTCTATGTCAATACCTGTCTGAAATGGTTGAAATCCAGTGGCCTGACAAGGCAAAATCTTAATTGTATATACAGTATATATATATATATATATATATATATATATATATACAGTCACGTAAAAAAGTAAGTACACCCCATGTAAAGTTGACTTTTTCAACATATTTCAACATACAGCAATTTGACCTTCATTTCAACAATATTGATAGATAAAGGTGATATAATATAACAAATATCATGAAACATTTACATTTTGTAGTCCATTGTATAATTTAAATAAACATGAAGGCAAATTTCGCATGTGGAAAAAGTAAGTGCACCCTGACATTTATCACTACTTCAAATCCCTAAAATTGGAATCAGGTGCACCAGCTCAGGTGCAAATAATTAGAACATCGTTGGAGAGGATCTTGGAGGAACCTGTCTTATTTAAACCTCAGACATTTAGTTTGGTTTGCTCTTTGTTGTTGAAGTGTGTGGTGTCACCATGCCTAGATCAAAAGAGCTCTCCGAGGCCTTCAGAAAGAAGGTTATAGATGCCTACGAGTCTGGGAAGGGATTTAAAAAGATCTCCAAACAATTTGAAATCAATCATTCGACTGTCCGGAAGATCATCCACAAGTGCAGAAGATTCCAAACAACTGCCAACTTCAGGCCAGGCCGCCCCTGCAAGTTCAGCCCGAGAGCAGACCGCAAGATGCTGAAAGAAGTCTCGAAGAACCCCAGAATGTCATCACGGGACCTACAGGTAGCTTTTGCCACTGTTGATGTCAAAGTGCACGAATCTACCATTATAAAGAGGCTGCACAAATTTGATCGACATGGGAGGTGTGCCACGAAGAAACCTTTGCTGTCCAGAAAGAACATCAGGGCAAGACTAAAGTTTGCCAATGAACACCGAGGCAAAGACCAGCCCTTCTGGAACAATGTGCTCTGGACAGATGAGTCAAAGGTAGAGCTATTTGGCCACAGTATCAGAAGACATGTTTGGCGAAAACCAAAGACAGCATTTGACCACAAGAACCTGATACCAACTGTAAAGCATGGTGGTGGAAATATTATGGTTTGGGGCAGCTTTGCTGCATCAGGGCCTGGGAAGCTCACCATCATAGAATCCACTATGAATTCTTCATTGTACCAGATGGTGCTTGAGGATAATGTGAGGCCATCTGTCAGAAAGTTGAAGCTCAATCGAAGGTGAACCTTGCAACATGACAATGACCCTAAACATACCAGTAAATCCACCAAGGAATGGCTGAAAATAAAGAAATTGAGGGATCTGGAATGGCCAAGTCAAAGCCCGGATCTAAATCCCATCGAAATGTTGTTGGGGGATTTGAAACGAGCTGTGCATGCAAGAAACCCCTCAAATATTGCACAGCTGAAAGGATTCTGCATGGAGGAGTGGGCAAAAATTTCTCCCAGTCGATGTCAGAGACTGGAAGACAGTTATTAGAAACGCCTACTTGAGGTTGTTTCTGCCAAAGGGGGCAATACCACCTATTAGAGCCAAGGGTGCACTTAGTTTTTCCACATGTGAAATTTGCATTTATGTTTATTTAAATTATACAATGGACTACAAAATGTAAATGTTTCATGATATTTGTTATATTATATCACCTTTATCTATCAATATTGTTGAAATGAAGATCAAATAGCTGTATGTTGAAATATGTTGAAAAAGTCAAAACTTTACATGCTTTTTCACGTGACTGTATGTGGATATCAAAAAAAAACATATTTCAACAATTTTCTGGAAGAAATGGTGCATTTTATTTGAAAAAAGGGGCAAGGGTGCCAATACTTTTGGCCACGACTGTAGGTTGGACTCCTGTTGGCCCCTGAGGTACACTACATGACTAAAAGTATGCGGACACCCCTTCTAATTAGTGGATTCAGTCATTTCAGCCACACCTCTTGCTGACAGGTATATAAATTATTTTGAATTTTGGGGTAGAGTGATGTATAGATCAAGTAGATCTGTGTAAGTATCATGCTCCGATTATCATGATAGGGAACCCCACATGTAATAAGTTTGTTTCGGCAGTTTGTTCGTGCAAGTGTATCTCTGTGGTCCTACAAGGATGGCCTTGTGTTAAATAGAGTAGGGATTATGTTAATTCCCCTGTGTGTGAGACCTGGTGATTTATCCATTGTCCCGTATAGCACTACACCATAGACACTAGTTAGGCCCAATAGCAGCGCACACACTAATTAAATCCCCCCAACAATAAAACTAACCGGAACCCAGATGACGCACTTGGGCTGACAACCCCGACTTGGCAGAAACACATTGCTCAGGCAGGCCGAGAGCCACACACAGAAGGACTCGTGATTGGTCAAGGCAGGGGCAAGAAGCTGGCCACTGATTGGTGGAAGGAAGACACGAGGCAGGACGAAGGCCACCGATTAGCAGAGTAAGGAAGGACTGGTGATTGGCCAGGGGCGGGGCAAGAAGCTTCCCACCGATTGGTAGAGGGAGGGGCAAGAAGCTTCCCTCGGATTGGTAGAGGGAGGGGCAAGAAGCTTCCCTCGGATTGGTGGAAGGAAAGGAGCAAGAAGCGACATACTGATTGGCCACCGACCGATGGCATGAGAGAGAAGTGACGGGGGTTGGTGAAAAGGACCGATGATGTCACGAGACGGCCAATTAAAGAATTCGCTGGCCGGCATTTTGGTCTCTCTGGTTCTGGATCCCTTCGTGCCCGGACGTCCTTCTCCCCGCTTTGGACTCTCTTCCCTTCTTCTCCTGCTGCCCCTTACGCCTTCCTCCGCCATCGACTCTCTCCTTTGGTTCCGGACATCGCAAGCGATTGCGCGTGGACGAGGGCGGCTTGCTGCTGGAACACCACAAGGCCGGGGTGAGTGGGATGGCCGGTGAGGCCTAGCAGCGTGCGAACGAGGTGGATTGAGGCCTACTTCCCGCCAACCGGAGCCGCGTCGGGACCGCGCGCTTGGGGCCTGACGATCCCTGACACACCAGCTGGTTGAGATAAGCCCACACACACACGTACGACCCCCTTAATTTTTTTAATATATTCCCTTGTGTGTTTGATACGTCTGGTGTGGGAGCGCTCCGAATAGGAACCATAGTAAGTAACCGGCGCGTTTTATTTTGTATTATCACTTATCAGCATCCGTGGCAATAAAGCCGTTTATTTTTGTACATAAAATCTGGCTCGTGCGAGTTTAATTTCCACAGCATTGAAGGCTGCCGCACGGGACAGGTAAAAGCTTCCCGCTTCTTCTTCTTCTCTCTTCTTCCCGCGCGTAGACATAAAATCCGTATTTGAATAACGCCTTGAATAACGCTCGATTTGCTATCCGTTATTCCCCCGGTATTAACCAAGGGGAAGTCACGCGACAATATATAATGAAGCACACAGCCATGCAATCTCCATAGACAAACATTGGTAGTATAGTAGAATGGGCCGTACTTGAGAGCTCAGTGACTTTCAACGTGGCACGGTCATAGGATGCCACCTTTCCAACAAGTTAGTTCGTCAAATTTCTGCCCTGCTAGAGCTGCCCCGGTCAACTAAGTGCTGCTATTGTGAAGTGGAAACGTTGAGGAGCAACAACAGCTCAGCTACAAAGTGGTAGGCCACACAAGCTCACAGAACCGGGCTGCCGAGTGCTGAAACGCGTAAAAAACGTCTGTCCTCGGTTGCAACACTCACTACCGAGTTCCAAACTGCCTCTGGAAGCAACGTCAGCACCACAACTGTTCGTCGGGAGCTTCATGAAATGGGTTTCCATGGCCGAGCAGTGGCACACAAGCCTAAGATCACCATGCGCAATGCCAAGCGTCAGCTGGAGTGGTGTAAAGCTCGCCGCCATTGGACTCTGGAGCAGTGGAAAAGCGTTCTCTGGAGTGATGAATCACGCTTCACCATCTGGCAGTCTGACGGACGAATCTGGGTTTGGCGGATGCCAGGAGAACGCTACCTGCCCGAATTCATAGTGCCAGCTGTAAAGTTTGGCGGAGGAGGAATAATGGTCTGGGCTGTTTTTCATGGTTCGGGCTAGGCCCCTTAGTTCCAGTGAAGGGAAATATTAATGCTACAGCATACATTGACATTCAAGACGATTGTGTGCTTTCAACTTTGTGGCAACAGTTTGGGGAAGGCCCTTTCCTGTTTCAGCATGACAATGGCCCCATGCACAAAGCGAAGTCCATACAGAAATGGTTTGTCGAGATCGGTGTGGAAGAACTTGACTGGCCTGCACAGAGCCCTGACCTCAACCCCCATCGAACACTTTGGGTATGAATTGGAATGCCGACTGCAAGCCAGGCCTAATCACCCGACATCAGTGCCCGACCTCACTAATGCTCTTGTGGCTGAATGGAAGCAAATCCCCGCAGCAATGTTCCAACATCTAGTGGAAAGCCTTCCCAGAAGAGTGGAGGCTGTTATCGCAGCAAAGGGGGGGGGGGGGGGGCAACTCAATATTAATGCCCATGATTTTGGAATGATATGTTCGGGTGTCCACATACTTTTGGTCATGTAATGTATATTGCATTAAGAAATCTGGCCAAGCACATGGCATTAATCCAAATAAGTATGATAACTTAAACTAGAATGGCACTCTTCGACGTTGACCAATATGCCTCCACCAATATTATTACAGCATTATACATACTTGTACCAAGCTTGTACCAAGTAGTTCAGCTGTTTTCAAGTATCAGATTTTACCTGACAGACCTCTGACCTTTGATGCCAAAACTAAACAATTCATATTTGCATCATAATATATACTTGTACCAAGCTTGATCAAAATTCCATCACTGGTTCACAAGTTAGAGCAGTAACAGAATTTTTACCTAACGGGACCTCTGTCCTTTGACCCCATAATCAAATCCGTTTATCTTTACATCATTATAAATACTCGTACCAAGTTTAACTTTGTTCCCTTCAGCCATTCTTAAGTTATGGCGGCAACAAAAACCTATTGTAAACTGAAGTTTCACCTATTCATGCCGAAATCTATTCAGTTCACGTTTGCATCCAGCAACTTTGTCGGCAGAGGAATTCAAAAATAGAATGTGTTGCTTGCTTCCTTGCTTGGCATTCAGCATATAAAAGGTTAAGAGCACGGACAATCCCCGTAGGGTGGCATACATGAGGAGGAGCACATATCCCGCTGAGTGAGGCGAGAAAGGAAGCGCCATCGTTTTGGTGTCGCTGGTACCCAGAGTTCCCCGTGCAGTGATGGCTCTGCTCTAGCTCAGTGGCTGAGTTGGTCAGTGGCTAACAGTCTTGTGTTGTGTCTTATATATTTGTCTATATGTCCATGTGTGTGAGATGTGTGTGTGGCAGCTCCACTAAACGCCTTAGATCCTGTATGAAAAATATATATATATATATTGTTACGGATTCGTCACTTCCGTTGTTGTGGTTCTCATCCACTGTAAACATTTTTGGTTGCATGTACTATTATTGTTGTCGTTTAAGTGAAATAGAGATGACTATTTTCAAAAGGTAAAAAAAGTTAATGTTTTAAAAGAAACCGGAACCGAACGAAGACGAAGAGGAAGAAGAGGAAAAGAAGGCGGAGCGAGTGAGTCGGACAAGAAGCCGAGCTGTTTGGAGGTCTGGAGCAAACGCTGGCGAACGGAGGTCACAAGCAAACTTTGGGGTTTCCTGGGAAAGGGATTCCCACGACAGAGTTGTCATCGCTGTGACAGATAAACCTGCGTGACAGGTTTTGCGGTTGATTCCGAAGAGAATCATTAGAGTGCCGTTACGTCTCGAGAACGGACTGTTGACCATTTTGCCTCGCGCCGATTTCGGATCGCTCCAAGCTTTTCACCTCGCTTCAACCTTTTCACCGCATCCTGACGTTAATCTGGTGTGTGTGTGTAACGTGGATTTCGAGTGGGAATTTGCGGTTCGCCGTGTGGGGAGCCGTTGAACGTCCATACCCGAAGGTGTGTTTTCCCAGTCGCTTCTTGAGGATACCTTCGCCCATCTTTGGCGGTGTGACTGTCAACCGAGCGTGATTCTAGTTTCGATAAGACATCGTTCTGACGATCACTGGAGCGGATCGACTTTGGCTTGATGCCGGGATAGAGACATTGGGAATGTTCTTGTTTCACTCACTTGGACAGCACAGTGAGTTACCTTGTACGAACTGATGGTACCATCATAGGAAAATGATATATTGGTTGTACAATTGATTACTATTGTTATTGTACTGTTATTCTTGTGTGACCTTAATACAATACTAGTTTGTTGGTAACAATTGGTGTGGTTTCACCATTGATCTTTGACATACAGAATAACACATTTTTCTGCCGTGACTCCTCTCGGGGCTCGGAGGTACACCGTGACCGGGGTTTGGGGAGGAGCACGTAACAGAAATTGGGGGCTCGTCCGGGATAGAATTCCCTAACATTCCCAAAATTCCCAAATTTGGCATTTCCTAACAGTCCCAAATTTTTTCTAAAAATGTAAAAATATTTGTGTGAAGGTTAACAGGTGCTAACTAATAGTCACCATGGTGTTTGACGCAGAAACGTTTGCGGCGTCCCCTAATGAGGCACAGTTCCAGGCGTTAAAAAGATCGGAACTCATGATATTGGCCAAATATTTTAACTTGGAGGTCCGAGTTAATATGAAGAAAGCAGAGATGCAGACATTGGTGGTAGAATCTCTGGTGGGACAAGGAGCATGGAAAGAGGTAGCCTTGGATTGGTTAACCGAGGAAAAAGAAAATGTGTAGCTCCAGAAAATGGAGATGCAACTGCAGAGCCAGGAAAGGTTAAAAGAGTTGGAATGGAAAGCCGAGGAAAGAAGAGAAGAGGAAAGAGCAGAGGAAAGGAAAGCAGAAAAGGAAAGAGCAGAACAGGAACGAGAATTCGAGGAAAGAAGAGCAGAACAGGAACGAGAACTCGAGGAAAGAAGAGCAGAACAGGAACGAGAACTCGAGGAGAGAAGAGCAGAGGAAAGGAGAGCTGAAGAAGAAAGAAGAGCAGAGGAAAGAGCAGAGGAAAGGAGAGCCGAAAGGGAGTTAAAGGAACGTGACATGGAGTATCAGAAGGAACTTAAACTCAAGGAGCTGGAATTACTGGGAGAACGGAGAGAAGTAGTATCCATGCCGGCTAGTTCGACAACTAGTCAGAACACTTGGGATGTTGGTAGGCATGTGAGGCTGGTTCCACCCTTCAATGAAAAGGAGGTAGCCAAGTTTTTTTTACACTTTGAGAAAGTGGCTCAAATGCTAAAATGGCCTGTGGGGTCCTGGACTATGTTAGCGCAAAGTGTTTTGGTGGGTAAAGCTCAAGATATCTATTCGGCTTTACCGATTGACCAATGTGCAGATTATGAGAAAGTGAAGAAAGCCATTCTCAAAGCCTATGAATTGGTCCCTGAAGCTTACCGACAAAAATTCAGGAATGCCAGGAAGAGGGAGAGTGAGACCCATGTGGAGTTTGCCAGAATGAAGGAAACCATGTTTGATAGGTGGTGTGACGCGAAGGAGATTGGGAAAGACTTCAACCTGTTACGACAATTGATCTTGGTGGAGGAATTCAAAGTGTGTCCACGTGGACATTAAAATACATCTGGATGAAAATAAAATACCAGAGTTGTATGAAGCAGCAACCATGGCAGATCACTATGCCTTGACACACAGGATGGGGTTCCACAAACTTAACTTCCCGCCTAGAGTTAGCCAGGGGAGTTATGGTAAATCGGGTGCGGAGAACAAATATTCATGGAGGCGGCCTAGAGATGACTATGGGGACAAATCCGATACTGCGACTTTTAGGGATCAGAAGACTACAGTTCCAAGACAGACTTATCTTCCAGGGGGCCCGAGGCAGACGAGTTTTTCCTCCTGGCCTACTTGCGCTTTTTGCAAGAAACCTGGGCATTTGATGTCTCAATGTTATGCCCTGAAAAGGAAAAATCAGGAGCGGAGTCAAACTAGTGCAACTCCGAATGCATATGCCAATGCGAGAAATCGTCCTTGGAGGACAGTGCCTTGTGAAAGTTCCCATGCCAAAGTTACGGCATCACAGAACGACCTTGTTTAAGAGGGTTACAAACCTTTTATTTCAGAGGGGTTTGTGTCACTGGATGGAGACTTAACGAACCAGAGACCTGTTAGGGTATTGACGGACACAGGAGCACATCAATCTTTGACGCTTGAGGGCATTTTGCCATTGTCAGAGAAGACGGCAACTGGTGTTAGTGTTCTTTTACAGGGGGTTGGTGGCTATGTTAAAGCTCCTCTTCATGTCATCCATTTGAAGTCTGATTTGGTGTCAGGACCGGTCACTGTGGGGTTACAAGCCACTCTACCTGTCGAGGGAATCTCTTTTATTATCGGGAATGACTTGGCCGGTGGTCGAGTTTCTGGTAACCCAATGTTGGTTGAAAAGCCCAGTATGGAAAATAACACCGCACAGTTAGAGCAGGAGATTCCGGGTATCTTTCCATCTTGTCCAGTGACTAGTGCTATGGGTAGGAAGCGCTCTGAAGAGAAGGAGAAGGAAGGCGATGTGGATTTGGGTTCCTTAGAGGTATTGGAAGAAAATTATGAAAGAGGTAATAGGAAAGGGAGTGACATCAAGGAACTTAAGGAAAAGGTGGCATCTGGAACCAAAGAGGAAATGGAGTGTCCGTCGGAGACATCTGGGAGCAAGGTTGAGCCAACGGTGCTGGTCCGAAAGAGACTTGTTGAAGAACAACACGGAGATTCGGAGATCCGGAGTTTGATTGATAAAGCCATTACAGAGGAAGAGGCTATGAAGATACCTGTTGGTTACTTCATGAAAGGGGAAATACTCATGAGAAAATGGAGACCACCGGAGGTGCCAGCAAACGATGATTGGAAAGTTCATTACCAAATTGTGGTGCCACCGCCGTACCGGAAGGAGATATTGAGTTTGGCGGATGAGACACCTTTGGCCGGGCACCTTGGAGTGAACAAGACCTGCGACAGAATATTGGTACATTTTTTTCTGGCCAGGATTGCGACGTGATGTCGCGGATTTCTGTAAATCTTGCCATTCTTGCCAGCTGGTGGGAAAACCTAATCAGAAAGTCCCATCCGCACCTTTAAAACCAATTCCAGCTTTTGAAGAGCCATTCAGCCGTGTCATTATTGACTGTGTCGGCCCTTTACCTAAAACTAAGGCTGGACATCAGTATTTGCTGACCATCATGTGCGCTTCCACAAGGTTCCCAGAGGCAGTGCCGCTTAGGAAAATTACTGTGGCAGTTATTGCGAAGGCCTTGATTAAATTTTTCACTTTGGTTGGCCTACCTATGGTCATCCAGTCTGATCAGGGTTCCAATTTCATGTCAACACTTTTTCAGCAAGTGGTACACCTGTTGGGAGTGGAGTAAGTAAGATCAAGTACTTACCATCCCAAGAGCCAAGGGGCCTTGGAAAGGTTTCACCAGACATTGAAGAATATGATCAGAACGTATTGTTTTGAATGTGACAAGGATTGGGATGAAAGAATACCCTTATTGTTGTTTGCTATGAGGGAATCTGTTCAGGAGTCATTGGGATTCAGTCCTTTTCAACTTGTGTTTGGATACGCAGTGCGAGGACCATTGAAATTGGTGAAAGAACAGTGGCTACAGGAGGAGTCACAGTCAACAGTGGTGGAGTATGTGTCAACGGTTAGGCACAGATTGGCAAAGGCTAGTGAAGTTGCGAGAAGCAACTTGAAAGTGACACAGGATAAAATGAAAGTGAGACATGACAAGAAATCTCAGATAAGAAATTTCAGTCCTGAGGACCGAGTGTTAGTGTTGCTTCCTGTTCCAGGTCAGCCACTACAGGCTAGATATTTTGGTCCCTATGCAATCGAAAGGAGGGTTAATGAAATAGATTACGTGGTGACAACTCCCGACCGACGGAAAAAGCGGCAGCTGTGTCATGTCAACCGACTGAAGAAATATTATGAGAGGAAGCCTGTGGGGAAAATGGTTCCTGTCTCACCTGTCGTGCCTGTAGTCGGGGTGCAAGAGAATCCAGAGGTTGAGGCCGGTGTGAAGTTTGATAACATTGATAACCAGGCTTGTCCCAGATTGACGAACACGGAAGTGTTGAGTCATTTAGATGAGAAATTAGGTCATTTGACGAGGGAACAACAAGGACAACTATCCAGCCTAATTTTTGAGTTTGCACATTTGTTCACAGATGTACCTGGTCGTACTGACCTGGTATATCATGACATTGAGGTGGGGGAAGCCACTCCTGTGAAGCAACACCCCTATCGGATGAACCCTGTGAAGATGGAGTATCTTCGGAAGGAGGTTCAGTATATGTTGGAGAATGACATCATCGAACCAAGCAGCAGTGAATGGAGCTCACCATGTGTGTTGGTTCCAAAACCCGATGGCAGTTTTCGCTGTTGTACGGATTTAAAACAGGTTAATGCAGTGACCAAGACCGACTCATATCCCATCCCGAGGATTGATGACTATATTGATAGAATAGGTCCAGCTAAATTTGTAACTAAGTTTGACTTGCTGAAAGGGTATTGGCAGATTCCTCTTACTGATAGAGCCAAGGAAATCTCGGCTTTCGTCACACCAAATGGGTTGTATCAGTACAAGGTTCTTCCCTTTGGATTGAAAAACGGGCCTGCTACATTTCAACGGCTGATTAATAAGCTCATTGCAGACCTTGAGGGGGTGGAGGCTTATCTGGATGATGTCATCATCCACACCATGACCATGGAAGATCATGTTAAACAAATTCATGCATTTTTCAAGAAACTGACCGAGGCAGGGTTGACCATCAACTTATCTAAGAGCGAGTTTGTAAAAGCACAGGTGGTGTTCCTAGGCCATGTCGTAGGTCAGGGTCAGGTGCAACCGGTGACAGCAAAGATAGAAGCCATTGATCGCTTCCAAGTTCCAAATGGGTACCGGCGGTTCTGCAGGAATTTTTCTGATGTGGTCGCCCCTTTAACGAATTTGCTGAGGAAAGAGACTAAGTTTTTTTTTGTTTGTTTTTTTTGTATACTGAATCGAGGCTCGTGAAAGAGCTAAGTTTGGGATGACAAATGTCAAGCTGCCTTTGCCCACGTCAAAGCGATATTAATGAGCTCTCCTGTCCTAGCAGCCCCGGATTTTCAAGCACCTTTCAAGTTGGCCATTGATGCAAGTGATGTGGGGGCTGGGGCAGTTCTATTACAGGAAGATGAGGATGGAGTGGATCACCCGGTGTGCTACTATTCCAAAAAGTTTAACAAACACCAGGCAAATTATGCCACCGTGGAAAAAGAGACCCTTGCTCTCCTGCGAGCGCTTCAGCATTATGAGGTGTATCTAGGAACTACTACCTTTCCTATAAAAGTCTTCACTGATCACAACCCCTTAACCTTCATTCAAAAAATGAAAAATAAAAATCAGAGGTTGATGAGATGGAGTTTGGCTTTGCAGGAGTTCAACTTGGAAATTGAGCATGTAAAGAGCAGGGACAATGTCGTTGCTGATGCTTTATCCAGAGTGAACTAACTTTGGAAATTCCTGTAGGTTGTTTGGAAGTTTTGTTGCTTTATTTTGGGGATATTAATTATTGTCGTTCACGTGAATTGATCATTTGGGGGTGAGTTTTACTTTTGTTGTTAAAAGAGTGTTTGCATGCAAAGAAATGTTTTCACTATGTTCCAACTTTCTTTCTTGAGGGAGGGAAGTGTTACGGATTCGTCACTTCCGTTGTTGTGGTTCTCATCCACTGTAAACATTTTTGGTTGCATGTACTATTATTGTTGTCGTTTAAGTGAAATAGAGATTACTATTTTCAAAAGGTTAAAAAAAGTTAATGTTTTAAAAGAAACCGGAACCGGACGAAGACGAAGAGGAAGAAGAGGAAAAGAAAGCGGAGCGAGTGAGTCGGACAAGAAGCCGAGCTGTTTGGAGGTCTGGAGCAAACGCTGACGAACGGAGGTCACTAGCGAACTTTGGGGTTTCCTGGGAAAGGGATTCCCGCGACAGAGTTGTTATCGCTGTGACAGATAAACCTGCGTGACAGGTTTTGCGGTCGATTCCGAAGAGAATCATTAGAGTGCCGTTACGTCTCGAGAACAGACTGTTGGCCATTTTGCCTCACGCCGATTTCGGATCGCTCCAGGCTTTTCACCTCGCTTCAACCTTTTCACCGCATCCAGACGTTAATCTGGTGTGTGTGTGTAACGTGGATTTCGAGTGGGAATTTGCGGTTCGCCGTGTGGGGAGCCGTTAAACGTCCATACCCGAAGGTGTGATTTCCCAGTCGCCTCTTGAGGATACCTTCACCCATCTTTGGCAGTGTGACTGTCAACCGAGCGAGATTCTAGTTTCGATACGACTTCGTTCTGACGATCACTGGAGCGGATCGACTTTGGCTTGATGCCGGGATAGAGACATTGGGAATGTTCTTGTTTCACTCACTTGGAGCACAGTGAATTACCTTGTACGAACTGATGGTACCATCATAGGAAAATGATATATTGGTTGTACAATTGATTACTATTGTTATTGTACTGTTATTCTTGTGTGACCTTAATACAATACTTGTTTGTTGGTAACAATTGGTGTGGTTTCACCATTGATCTTTGACATACAGAATAACACATTTTTCTGCCGTGACTCCTCTCGGGGCTCGGAGGTACACCGTGACCGGGGTTTGGGGAGGAGCACGTAACAATGCGACTGTGCCGCCAATATGCCACTGTGTGTCACAGGTTGATGCCCTTGTTCACTGTCCTAAAATTCTAAAAATAAACACGTTTGATCGAAATCCCTTCAGCTGTTTTCAAGTATCACATTTTCACCAGCCACGACAGGTTTAACATCGATTTGGTGAGGCGGTTTCGGAGAAGGGATTTTTTTTTTATATCAGCTTTCAAGGCAATATGGTTGCCACACCACATGGCATTTGACCTTAAAAAATGTGCACTCCATGTATGTATGGGTAGGGGATCATGTTTGTGAAGTTTTGTGTTGATCGGATAAGATTAGTTTTTCTATCCAAGATGGCTGCCAAACCACATCACATACGACATCATGATTTTCAAACTATATGCAACAATGGTGTTAGATGACATTTGTAAAATTTCGCATTAATAGGTAAGCGGTTTCAGAGATATCATTATTTAATATTTTCCTTCAATCCATTATGGCTGCCACACAATGTTACCAATGATGTTTTCGTGATCAACTTTTAACCACCATGCCTAGTCAATGACACACATAAAGCTTCGAGTCAAATGATTTGGTGGTTCGGGAGAGGATGTTTTTAGAAGGTTTTGGTGAAATCCAATATGTCTGCTAAACCATGTGACCGATGTCATAAATTTAATATTTCAATACAAATGAGTAATGGATCATGTGCATGCAATTTCAGATTTTTAGGATAAGGAATTAGATTAAAACATTTTTGGCTGGTATACCACTTTATCTATGATGTCATCATTATCATGTTTTTGTTCCCCATTGGGAGCACTTGACAATGTGCCAAGTTTCAAATTTGTCCAATCAGCAGTTTCCGAGAAATATATATTTTTTTATTTGCATTTAATCCAAGATGGCTGCCATACCACGTGATCTATGATATCACAATCATCATAAAAACATTCTGCATGGGTGTCACTCCTACCCTGAAAGTTTCGTCCCAATTGGACATGTGGTTGTTGAGAAAAATGAGGTTTAGCCCGTACGGAAGGACAGACGGACAACCATAAAACAATGCCTCCGGCCACATTCGGGGGCGGAGGCATCAAAACTCAAGTCTTGAACCCTAAACTTTATTGCAGCAATTTGCTCTTTGTGGTGGTGTTGTTATAAACTAAAATTAGATCGTTGATGCTTTCCATTCCTACATTGACTTTTTAAAATCACAAATCCAAGACCATGCCAAGCACTACAGAAACATTAACAACTAACCGACTATCGTGAAACCCTAATAACTATCGTGAAAGTGATTTCTTTGGCAGCCAGTCGTCAATATTCTGACGAATGGGTCAAAACACCTGCTCTCATAGCCTCCGGTGTTTCACCTGCTCAAAGAAAATAAGGTCACAAACTCACAATTGGCATCGTCACTTTACATGATAAAACACAAGAGAAAACCTGCCTACCACGCCCCCAAAGAAATTCCACACCATTTATTTCATTCTACAATTACAAGAAAATTTTTGTATCCAATTATCAGTGGTATGTTGTATGTCCAAACACTAAAATTATTGTTAATATAAAAAGGAAACATAAATGAGTAAATACTCTTTCAAAACCTGGGAGGTATGAAGTGCAACTCTTGCTTTGTCTGACAATGCTGTCTGGTGTCAGAAATGACAGAGCGAGCATGTTTTTGTTTGTTGTGTATACATAATCAAGGCTTGTGGAAGAGCTAGTACAAGTACACAGAACAGGTCAGGACACAACAGGACAAAAGGAAAAGTTGAAAGAGGGAGGGTGGGAAACACCAACAGCAGAGTTGAAGGCCATGATAGAATAAGCTAAGATTTAGTAATTTTTGAGCTTTTTTTGTTTTGTTCCACTGCAAACCAAAGAAATACATATGTGGATACCAAAATATTTTTCCAATTTCAACAATTTTCTGGAAGAAATGGTGCATTATTTGAAAAAAGTGCAATGTGTGCCAATATTTTTGGCCACGATTGCATGTATGTATGTTCCCTCAAAAGTATACCAATAAGAGATGAGGATCTGGTCACATGACAGGGTGATGTGATTACGTCTGATGTCATTACGGCAGTACGGCTCCGCACACCGCCATTTTGATTCCAATTTCGTTCAAGCCGAACATATCATCGAACCTGTCACATATCACAATCTCCATGCTCTACCTTAATGTTTTTCATTCAGTGTGAAACACAAACAAACCAATTGTTAAAATCCACAACTCAATGGAATACTGCTCTCCCCTCTGGGCTGGTGCTCCTGCCTCACACCTAGCTCGGCTTCACGTGGTTGAAACCAAAGCATTCAGAATCATTGGAATCTCCCCAAATTCGCCCAGGTTTCTTAATACAGTAGTATTTTCTCGTAATAATAATAATAATAGCGTTAATACTAATAATATAGTAAATATAATCGTAACACTGCAATCCCTTTGTCGTTATTGCAAAGTTTCTAAATTGAAGCGGTGTATGGTCGGGTTCATTGTTGACTCAAAACATAGAATAAACTAATACCAGGATTAGCCGGTATAGTGCATGTGTCTCGTGGTGAAAAGAGTCCTTAAGTTTTGCAGTTTTGTTTTTAGTTTACTTTAATTCATATTGGAAATTTAGCAAACGAGCGAGTTCCAATGCTTCAATATGGATTCATTATGACTGTCCAGACACCTTGAGCTCTCTATCACACGGTTCGGTGCCTCTGAGGCTTTACGTGGTTTTGTAGTGACCGACCCTGTGATGGTCTCGATGCCGGCGAGGTGCACCCTCCCTCCCATGCCAGCATGGACTGCGTGCCCCTGTTCATGGATGTGCCGGTTTTTGTGATGTTCGGGTTCATGACCTTTCGGGCCGCTCTTGCAGTGGCTGGGAGGTTCTGGCGGTGGGTTTCATCGGTGGGGTTTTGAGCAAGGATCGTGATGGAAGAATGCCTGAAAACTTGCGCGTCGTGAGTGGTGCCATATTCTTGGCTTTGCATTTTGCCTTTGTGCCATGCTGGTCCTTCGGCTGGTGGCTAGACGGGAAATGCCCTGGATTTCGACGGATTCGGCTCCTGGCTGTGCACCTGGCTCTCCGTTGCGCACCTGGCTCTGTGTTGCATGCTTCTCCTTGCTTTTGTCGGCGACGTTTTGGATCTGCCTTGGTATCACAGATGGGCCCTCCCTTCCTGCCACAGCTGCCCTTCCTCTGCTCATGACTGTCTGCTCGCCATCGGGCCCACTACCATGCTGGTTGCTGCGCCCCTCCGCCTGCCGCTTGGTCTGCGTGTGGACCTTGGGTTCGCTGCTGCGTGTGCATGGCACTTCTCCATGTTTTTCTGCGCAAACGCTGTGGATATTGCCGGAGTTGTGGAATGGAGGTCGGGGAGACGGTCAATGTCGCAGCCTCCATGGCTTCTTCGGTCTAGTTAAGCTTCATGGGAAGGCTTGGTACAGCTTTATTTATTTATTTATTTCTCACTACACTTCATGGTGCCTTTGTTGTACACCACTCTGGGTCGACTCTACCACAATTGATTGTTTTGATCTACTTCATTATTTAGATATTTTAAATTGCAATACTTTATATTGCCTTTCATACTTTCCTTCTGGCCTTTTTGTGTTGAAATAACTTTATATTGGTTTTTGCATTTTATAACTTGCATCTTGCTGCATCTTATATTATTATTGTAACTTATTATTGTAATCAAAATGCAGTATTTGTAAATTGACTGTAATTCAGACTATGGCTGCGAAAGTCTTTTTTGAATAAATCGATTATTATTATATTATTATTAATATAATGCAGCAGTATTGTTTTCGTAATAATAATAGCGTTAATACTAATAATATAGTAAATATAACTAACACTGCAATCCCTTTGTCGTTATTGCAAAGTTTCTAGATTTAAGCGGTGTGTGGTTGGTTCATTGTTGACTCGAAACATAGAATAAACCAGTCTCAAAGCAAAATAAATTTAATACTTACATTTTTTGCTAACTGGTATCCCCACCAAGGTCATACTATCCTCTTCAACTAAAGTATCAAACAAGCCCGGTTACACCGATGCTAGACTTCTTTTTTGTTTAAATCGCTCTATAGTGCTTAAGCCTTTGTAGCTATGTGAAAGGTAATATTTAATGACCCCTGACCTCATCCCTTAGTGGTGTGGGGAAGTGTTTTCAGCCCTACAAAAAAAAAAAAAAAATGGAAATTTTTATTTTCTTAAAAATGACAACAGGATTAACAGCACCAGGCAAATCCGGGTCCCCCTGCAAGTTGGCAATAAAACCGGTAAGCTGTTTGAGGCTACAAAAAGCCGTAGACTGCAGCCAAAAGTGTTGGAGTTGGCAACTACGCTATTATGTGTAAATCTATAAATATCATATGGATTTCTGACCGCTTATGAAGGAAGGCACTGGGTCAACCTCCAAATCCTCAAAATCCAACAGCACATGACAAGATGTCTGTTTTGGCATGCCTATAACTTTAAAATGTAATTTCATGTCGTTTAGCAACATTGATGATCTCATCTCTCTCAGTGATACCAAATTGAAGTGTGTCCCAGATTTCCAATATCTGGGGGCATATGTTGACAACACTGCGAAGGACATGGAGGTCCGGATTTTGATAGCCTGGGCAGCGTCGGCAAAGATCAATGTCGTTTGGAGGAGCGACCTATGCCGAGAACTGAAGGAACACTTCTTCCGCACCACAGTCGAGAGTGTTCTCCTGTACGGAGCAGAAACTTGGACGATGACCAACACTCTGTCCAAACGGCTCGATGGTGTATACATCAGACTACTGAGGGCATCACTCACCATTTCATGGAGTACACTGGACTAACGAACAGCTGTATGGAAAGATCCCTGGAGTATCGGAGTCACTACTTCAGAAATGTCTCAGGTTCAGTGGGCATTGCTGGAGAAGTGATCGAGAAATGGCCAAGATGGTACTCTTCTGGGAACCTTCTCATGGTCACCGCTCAAGAGGACATCCCGCTACAACCTACATCAATGCACTGGAACGCGACAACAAAATAAACAAGCGTGACCTCCCTGAAGCGATGGCGCGAAGAGAACAATGGAAAAACATTGTCGGTGGTGTCCGATCGAGATCGACCCGATGATGATGACAATTTTAAACTAGAACGGCACTCAGTAGAGCACATACCTCTTCCAGGCTGAACAGTTTGTTTTGTATCCCAATGATAGACCAGATCTGGATTTGGATCTGAACCAAAATCTAATGGGCTTGTTCTTGTCACATAACCAACTCATCCACCTAGTTTAGTCATAACTCATCCATAACCTTTTAAAATTTCATGTTATATATCGCTTTTTACCCGATCCCTCAATGGTGAAGAATCACTTAAAAATTCAATAAATGTCAAATCCGAATCCATATTCAAATCTTCACCAAAATCGAATTGATTGGTCCTTGTCATACACACAAGGCTGGAACGCTGGAAAGGCTGGAAAGGGTGGAAATGCGAATGGTTCGGTGGATGTGTGGAGTATCGTCGAGAGAGAGGAAGACAAATGATGAATTGCGAAAGATGATGAGAATAGAGCCTGTGATGGATGCTGTCAAGAGAAACAGTTTGAGATTGTTTGGTCATGTGTTGAGGAAGGATGAAAGTGACTGGTTGAGAAGAGTGATGGAAATGAATGTGGAAGGAAGTAGAGGACGGGGAAGACCGAGAAAGACTTGGCTAAAGATCGTCGAAGAAGAAATGCGGGCAAGGGGGTTAACAAGGGGAGATGCAGAAAATAGGGCAAAATGGAGAAGATTGTCATGGGGACCGCAGGGCTAACCCCCACTCTTGCAGGGAAAATGGCCTTTAAAATGCCTGTTGTATACACACAACCACTCCACCAGGTTTCTTCCAAATCCGTCCATAATTTTTCATATATATATATATATATATATATATATATATATATATATATATATATATATATATATATATATATATATATCGGTTTTGGCCCTATCTCCCAATGGTGAAGAATCGCTTAAAAAATTATACTAGCCGGATCTTCACCAAAGTCTAATCATTTTGTCTGTGTCACATTCTCTGCCAAATTTCATCCAAATCCGGACAACTTTTTGAGATATCTTGTTGACAGACAGACAAACAGACAGGTGAAAACATAACCTCCATCCACCTTTGGTAGCGGAGGTAAAAAGGTACAGTTTTTGGAGGTAAATACCAAAAGTTTGTGGCAAAATTACCAGGCCTCATCTCCATCATTCAAAGTCTTTCCTTAGAAAATCAAAACTCCTCAGTCCACAAGATGTTTATCCATAACTCTTCCGCGATGAAGCAGAAACACAAGGCCTGTTGCTTTCACATCGCATGCAGGTTGATGTTGCCTCTACTTTGTTGTTATATTTTTAACCTCCCCTCTTCCCACCTAGCTTCCTTCACCCTCTCAGCAACTCCAGGGTAAATGGTATTCTTCCAGTAACACCCTCATGGTTAAAATCACAAAATCCAGGCTGTGACTATTTTCATCCTCACTCCTCCCATCCATGGGACCACATTATTGAGGCTGTTCTCTACCAATATACCCACTCTTGCCTTCAGGGGGAAAAAAAAAGAAAAGAAAAAGCAGTTGATACACCACCATTGCACGCCACAACCCATCCTTACCAACAATTATTTTTTAATTTGTACATCCATTAACCCCATGTAACCCAACCTTTTTACTTGCATGTTACTTTGTTTCCTCTCATCTTCTCTCCTCTCCTCTTTTTCTACTCATTCATTCACTTGAATATTGTGTCCAACTGCTTCCCCACTGGCAGTCAGTTCAATGCCTTTCCTCAGTGGCCTCGCTCTTGCATGAGCCTCGATCTTGTAATACAAAACCAATAAAAAAAAGACTTGCATATACATTACCATCACATGACTGTCACCAACTTCCCTCAACCCACTGCACTGATAAAAGGCTACAAAAACTGGTATATCAAAATAAAGACCGAACCAACCAACCCAGCTTAAGTACATCACGGGATGGCCGAACAGCCTAGAAGTTTGTGCACGCACCTCTGAGTGTTCTCAACATGGGTTTTGACCCAGCTATAATTGTTATCCTGGTGTTTTGAATGTAGGATGATGCATCATCGAGTGCATTATCCATCGGATAGATATTAAACCGGGGGACCCATAGTGGTCATTGATGGATTCTGAAGATGCTTCCTGGAAAATAGGCAAGTAATCATTGACCAACCACAAACCCCTCCCAAAAACTGCAGACCAGTGGTCCTGTCTTCTTGGACCCTCATTGACACCAGGTTACGCTGCTCACTATCAGAGTGTGGTTGTTAGTCTGGGAAGCAGCTCCTACACTATAAACAAGTTCACTTTCCAAAACAAATTACAAAATACAAATAAACAAGAGAAGTATTGTTCTCTGAAATGGTTTGGAAACTTAGCCTCTGCAATGGCAACAAGCAGCTTTAGCATAGAGTGACAAAAAAGGCAATTTGTGTTTTAAATTGTTATACCATGTATATAATTCAATTGAAATTAACGATTTTAAAGTTTGTAGAGAAAAAATTTTTCGGAAGTTTACCGCCATTGATGCAGCGTCCTTTACACCACCTTATTTAACACATACATGAGTTATTCGTGCTTGTTGCTTGTGTCCTTTATAACGTCCTTAAAAACAGTAAGTTTCCTGTTTGGAATGATTTTCAACTTTGTTTGACTGCCAGACAGACAAGAGTAACATAATTAACTCACTCCTCTGCGTGTGCTCGATCTGGACAAATTCAGAGCCAAATTACTGCGAAACTGCAGGTTTGTTTCCCGATTAATGTTCAAAATAACATTCAATTGAAATCACGTCGTTTCTTGATCATAAACTGACGTTTGTAGACTGACGGAGACAAAGAAGCGAATCAATTGCTTAGCCCTGCTTATTGCTTTGTGTGCCAAGGATAATTACCGTATTGTCACGCAAATAATCCACCCCCTTGTATAACCCTGCACCTGGGAAAAGTGCTCTAGGAATATTTCAGGCACGTATAACCCGCAAGTCAGTTTTCCTCTCCACACGACCGTGTGACACGTGATATCCATATTTCCAAAGGCCGACATGGCTTTGTTATCAAGGGGCCATTCAAAATTACGTTATGCATTTCTTGCCCAAATCTGACACTCCCTCCCCCACCTGCACCTGCATCGCTCCATAACACCTCAACAGACACCCCCTAAAATATTACGTAATGCTCGATGAGAACACTCATCCTCCCCCTATTTCATTTCATAACTTTATCCCGGGATGCTATTTATCCCGTTGTCATTTCAGTAACTAAAAACTATATTTGTATAATTAAAGGCGGCACAGTGTACCATCAATAACAACGCAGCAGCCAGAACCACTGTAATGACGTCATCAGACTAATCGCTCAAAGTGATGTAATCGTTTAAATACTGCATGTTCAATTGCTTCAATTTGCAAATGAGATGAGTGTCCATGGAACTGGCAATGATGGAAAAGTCATCAAAACTGCACCGACAATATTAATTTAGTACTTTTGCAATATACTTTTCATTATTATTTTATAACATTTTACATTGTGCAGATCTTGGCGATATAAAAACATGTTTTAACTCAGGAGAGAGCATCCCTCCACCTGGTTGGCCATATCACTCAAGGGTGAAGAATCACTTTTAAAATTGTACGAGCTGGATCCGGATCCGGTTCTTCACCGAAATTGAATCGATTCTGCCTTGTCACACAGACAACCAGTCCAACAAGTTTCGTCGAAATCCGTCCATAACTTTTTGAGATATCCAGCTATATATCGTTTTTGGCCCTATCTCCCAATGGTGAAGAAGAAAAAAAAACAAAAAAAAACACAACAACAACAACAACAACAACAACAACAACATGCATTTTAAGGCCATTTTCCCTGCTAGAGCAGGGGTTAGCCTTGCGGTCCCCATGACAATCTTCTCCATTTTGCCCTATTTTCTGCATCTCTCCTTGTTAACCCCCTTGCCCGCATTTCTTCTTCCACCATCTTTAGCCAAGTCTTTCTCGGTCTTCCCCGTCCTCTACTTCCTTCTGCATTAATTTCCATCACTCTTCTCAACCAGTCACTTTCATCCTTCCTCAACACATGACCAAACCATCTCAACCTGTTCCTCTTCACAGCATCAATCACAGGCTCTATTCCCATCATCTTTTTCAATTCATCATTTGTCTTCCTCTCTCTCAACAATACTCCACACATCCACTGAACCATTCGCATTTCCACCCTTTCCAGCCTTCGTTGCTGCTCTACGTTCATTACCCATGTCTCGCTCCCATAAATCATAACACTTCTCACACATGCAGCATACACCTTTCCCTTCAGCTTCAGCGACACTCTCCTCCTCATCAGCACGCCACTCAGTTCCCGAAACCTCTTCCATGCACATCTCACTCGAGCAACCGTTGCCGAGTCTGACCCACCTTCTCCATTCAGCATGTCTCCGAGGTAGCAAAATGTTTTCACACCTTCCAGCTTCACGCCGTCTCCAAGATCCAACTTAACATTTCCTCCACCTGCAGCTCCCTCTGTGCACACCTTACATTTGAATGTAGCTGCCACACTGGTAAATGACCCTCTCAGACCGGTACATTTTTGATGAACCCACTCAGCGCAAATTGTACATTGAATGGAGTTCACTCCGACACCCTTCCTGCACACAGCGCACGGCCACTTCCCAGTTCTTTCCACCTCACCACATGCTTTACCACTTGCCATCACCTTCGTCTTTCCGATATTCACCTTCAGACCTTTTGTCTCCATACATTCCTTCCACTTGTTCATCTTTTCCTTCAATCCATCCATACTTTCCGCAATCAACACCAGATCATCTGCATACAACAACTCCCACGGTAAACCCTCCTTTACGTTCTGAGCCAGCACCTCCATCACAGCAACAAATAGTAGTGGACTTAGTACCGACCCCTGATGCACTCCCACCTTCACCTCAAAGTCACCACTGTTCCCATCCTTCGTCCTTACAGCTGTGCACGCCCTTTTGTACATTGCCATCACTACTCTGATCAACCATTCCTCCACTCCTAACTTCCTCAATGCCCATGTCAATACTTTGCGTGGAACCCTATCGAATGCTTTCTCCAGATCAACAAACCCAAAAAACAACTTCTTCCTCTTTTCCATGTACTTCTCCTGCAACTGCCTCACAATGAAAAGTGCATCTGTCGTTCCTCTTCCTGGCATAAATCCAAACTGCATTTCGTCGATCTTCACTTTCTTCCTTATCCTCCTCTCCAACACCCTTTCCAATACCTTCATTCCATGCTCCAATAACTTTATCGCTCGGTACGAGCCACACTCCAGAGGGTCACCTTTCCCCTTGTATAGAGGGACGAGGGTACTCAGTTCCCAAACCACTGGAATGCGGCCTTCTTTCACCACCAGATTACAGATCTCTGTCATTCTCTTCACACCCCAACTTCCTGCTGCCTTCAACATATCTCCCACAACTCCCGTCAGCCCTCCCACTTTTCCACTCTTCATTGCTTTTATCGCTTCCTCAACTTCCTTCTCAGTTATCTTCTCTGCCGGTCCTAAAACTGGGCTACTCTCTATGTTGCCATCCCATTCATTCTCTGTATTCAACAGGATTTCCATATATCTTTTCCATCTTCCTTTAATTCCATCTGGGTCGACAACGATTTGTCCCACTTCATCCTTCAAGCAACTCACCCCCATCACATCACACCTCTCTTTTGCGATGTGCTTTGCAATCCTGAATACTGCTTTCTGACCCTCTTCCGAATCCAAGCGTTCTCCGAACATTTTCCTTCATGCCTCCTGCGCCTTTGCTACCTCTTTCTTTGCAGCCTTCCTGGCTGCCTTATAACTTTCATGCTCTGCTGTTTCTGCTCCCGTACCCTTCGCCTTCTGCCACTCCTTGAACTTCTTCCTCTTCTCGTCAATCCTCTTTCCAACTTCATCATCCCACCACCATGTTTCCGAGTGCCTCGGTGGTCCTTTTGTCCATCCACATACCTCACCAACGGCTCCCAACAGACTAGCTTTCATTGACATCCAACCACTTTCAAGCTCAACCATATCATCCTCTAACCCTACTCAGCCTCTCTTTTAATGCCTCCCTTACTGTCACCTCTTTCAACCTCCACACCTTCATTCTTGGTTGGTACTTCACCCGCCGAGCTCTCCTCGCACCTTTCACCCTTATGTCGCAGACAACCAAGTGGTGCTGTGAAACAGCCTCCTCCCCCGGGATCACCTTTGTGTCCCGGAGGTGCCCCCTATCTCGCCTACGCACCATCAGGTAGTCAACGGTTGTCGTCGACCCACCTGACGTGTATGTAACAAGCTTATTATCCTCTTTCTGGAACTGAGTATTACAAATCAACAAATCAGCTCCATCAGCAAACTCCAAAATCCTTTCACCTTCTCCATTTCTCACACCATATCCGTAACCCCCATGAACTCCCTCAAAACCATCCATACTCCTTCCCACATGTCCATTCAGGTCTCCTCCCACCACAACAACTTCCTCATCTTTCACGTTTTCCATCAGCTTCTCTATCGCACACCAGAACTTGTCCTTCTCTTCATTGCTTCGACCAACCTGCGGAGCATATCCCGAGATGACGTTCACCAAGAGCTTTCCAATCATCATTTTCACCATCATCAACGTATCACTCACTCTAGTCACACTCACCACACTGTCTAGAAACTCCTCAGAAAACAGGACACCAACACCATTCACGCCCTCCGGACACCCTTGCCACACAAACTTGTATTTCTGTCCCTGCCTACCCTTCACCATTCTCACACCACTTCCCTTCCATCTCGTCTCTTGCACACAACATATGTCCACTCTTCTTCTGACCAATACTTCCACCACTTCTCCTGATCTCCCTGTCATTGTCCCTACATTCCATGTCCCAAACCTCAGAAACCGATCCCCACTTCGGGCTGCACCCTGCCCATATGTAGTTGTAATTGTCATGGTTCTCTTTTTGAGGCAATGTTTTTATGGCCGGATGCCCTTCCTGACGCCAACCCTCTTAGTCGTCTCTTACAACACGGAGGGATACGGTGTACCTATTCTGACCAGGGTACACACTGGGAAACGTTTAAAACATGGAAATTCTGGGGGGGGGGGGGGGTGGGGGGGCGGCGTCAGCATCACGGCTGCGGTTTAAACATATTCCAACAATATCCAAACAGAACCATGAAAACCATGAAAAACAACCTGGGAAAAGTCTCCAAGCGAGAACGTGGATTTGAGAAAGAAGGAGCAGAGGCGGAAGAAAAACGAGATACAGGGGGCGGGGAACAAGCAACGTGTCCGGGAGGAGAGAAAGAATCAATATAGAATTCTTTGTCTAGGGAGGTGAGGTGAGGGGGAGAAAATAAAATAAAAGAAACAAGCAATACAGCGAAGGAAAGAACCCAAATCGACAAAACACCGACGAGGGGAGGGAAGCCCCAAGTTACCAGGCCGCGCACGAGGTACGACCCAGAAAACGATGAACTACACACAAGTTTGTACGAATTACAAACCAATACCAACCAGAAACACACAATAACACGTACACAGCAAAATAACCAGTGGAAATTTGACAAAGACAAGAATGGGAAAACACTTAAACTTCGATGCCGTGGAGAGCTCGAAGTACGCTTCACTCGCCCGAGGAACCGGAAGCGGATGGTGAAGAAGCACTTTAAAAATTTTAGTAGCCGGATCCGAATCCGGATCTGCACCAAAACCTAATATTTCGTCCTTGTCACATACGCTACATCTCTGCCAAATTTCGTCCGAATCTGTCCACAACCTTTTTTAGATATTTTGTTCCCAAACGGACAGGTGGCAGAGGTAATAAATTCATACATTTTTAAAGAATATGAATACCAGAATATAACGTCTTCTCAGGGAAGTGACATCACGGTTCCTTCAGTCACCAGTTCCATAGGAAGACAATGACTGAACAAAGCGATTTGCTCTCATCATTAATCTATTGAAAACGTGTATCATTAAATACAGGGTGCCTGGAACAAAGTTGGCGTTGATCGATTTAACGTTACGTAACAGCACTGGAAACACCCAACTTCCCCCCGTAGCACTCCATAATGCTTGCGCATACACCCCACCTCCTCCAACCCTCATGAATTATGTGCACTTTGTCGGCTTTATGGAAGACGATTTACCGGTACCTTAAAAAAGGTAGCTTTTGAATTAGATATACATGTGTTTGTAAAATATACGAAAGAACTGTATTTATAGATATTACAATTAAACTTGCAAAAAAACACCCCTTAACAAACTGACTTTGTATCTAGTTGATAATTTACGGTACTTAGCAACCTGTGGTTGTCACGTGTGTAGGGTAAAATACTGTACCGCATAACCCACGCACGAGTATAGCCCACAGTTGGAATTTTTTAAATATTTTTATGTATAAACCATGGGTTATTTGCGTGAAAATACGGTACTGCAGAAATGCCCATCATGTCTATGAAACTTCTGATGAACAAAGTCTGAAGGCAAATTACGATTACACTCGAAGTACATATTTGAAGTTTTATTTTTAACAATTTGGGTAGCATTTCCCCAGTACATTCCAACCACACCTCAACCAATTGAAACAAAATATTGTCTCACGAGACATTGCCTGCCAAGTTCTACTTCTAAAATATGCCCCCTGGATCATCTTTGACCTCCGATTGACCTTTAACCCAAAACCCAAAAATCCAGTGTGGCATTCCCCCAGGTGACGATCGTCATACCCCAAGGGACATTTTAAGCATGGATGCTGGCCATTAACAACAAATGCCATCAAACGTTTCTTTTTAGGCCCTTGGCAGGCAGACTATTTTGAATGCTTCTTTATTCTGCATCATTTTGATGAGTAGCTTTTTTCCTGCCCTTTTTAATTCTTGAGCATGTTCCATCAAAGGTTTTGCCGACAACTCAATTTGTTTTTCTTTGAAATCAACCAATATACATACCAGCTGCACGGCGTGATGCAAATTCCACTGCCTTTCATGTTCCTGTTGCTCGTGCAGCTTTTCACGGCGTCGGGAGATGCACCGCTCCTGCGTTTCACCATGCACACACAACACCGTTTAACGAACATGAAATGTGGAGCAAGTACATGCGACAGCAGCAATGTGGAATCGGTACGAAAATGAAACTCATGGATGAAAATGGGAACAGTGAAAGTCTACATCAAATGCAGCTGGCAATAGCTCAATAAAAAAGAAGCAAAAAGTCAGAGGAACCAAACAAAAAGCTTAAAATATGAGGAAGCGAGTTCAACATTTCCAGCAGTGGAACAAATATTCTGTTCGAGCACAATGAGACCTACCATCAATTTCCTGATCTTTAACAATAGCTACTTTTTTTTGCAATGCAGAGGAAAGGAAGTTGCATAAAGTTCTATTCTAAGGCGTACGAGAACAAAACAAAACTTTTACCATTTTTGAAGCAACAGTTCTTGGAAAACTGACCATGTTGAAGCCCTTCATCCTTCAGAAGATAGGCCTATCTACTAACCTTTTTGATTCGTAGACGGGCCCTCTCGGACAGAATATCTGCCAGCCTGGCCTGCAGCTCAAGGTCTTGAGAGCGCAAACGCTCCTTTTCACCACTGGCCACCCATCCCGTTTCCCCACCTTCCTGCATCGCCTCTAGTGACTCAAATGCGTCGTGGTAGCATACTGCATCAACAAACTCTGCACAGACAAATCACAAGGGCCATTTTAAATTGCGATGAATCCTTAAGATGTTCCACAAGTAACAGGTTAGAAAAATCAAAGAAAGTACAGTACACTATTGCAAAAGCAACGCATGAACCCTGAAACCATTCGAGGAATGACCCACAAAGGCTCGCTGACCTTGCATCTCCCGCTGTAGTGCATGCCTGTGGGATGAGATCAACTGCTCGCGGAGACGAAGCGAATGCAGCCGGGTATCACAGACTCGCAGCTCTATATCATAGCATTTTGACTCCAGCCTATTCAGCTGCACCAATGGCTGAGCACCCTGCACCTCGTGGGTTCTTTCAGTGTCATCGACCACACAAGGCTCCTCCAATGCTGCAGATCGCGAAAGAGATAACATCTGCGGAAGAATAGGCAATAAGCATTTAGAAACATTACCTGAGGATGAGATCTCCTAAATTTGACATACAACAACAACAGGCATTTTAAGGCCATTTTCCCTGCAAGAGCGGGGGTTAGCCTTGCGGTCCCCATGACAATCTTCTCCATTTTGCCCTATTAACTGCATCTCCCCTTGTTAACCCCCTTGCCCGCATTTCTTCTTCCACCACCTTTAGCCAAGTCTTTCTCGGTCTTCCCCGTCCTCTACTTCCTTCTACATTCATTTCCATCACTCTTCTCAACCAGTCACTTTCATCCTTCCTCAACACATGACCAGACCATCTCAACCTGTTTCTCTTCACAGCATCCATCACAGGCTCTATTCCCATCATCGTTCGCAATTCATCATTTGTCTTCCTCTCTCTCAACGATACGCCGCACATCCACTGAACCATTCGCATTTCCACCCTTTCCAGCCTTCGTTGCTGCTCTACGTTCATTACCCATGTCTCACTCCCATAAATAATTTATGAGAAAAACCATTCATTTATGTCATAAATCATAATACTCCTAAATTTGACATGAGTCATTAAAACCAATAAGCATGAGCTAGGCCTAAACTGAAGACAAGTACAGCCTTCTTGGAAAACGCACATAATTAACCAAAAGTCCTCTCACCTCCACCAATGGACATACCTGCCTTTTCAGCCCCCGCCGTTTTTGTACCAATACCAACTCTGTTGCCTGGTTACGCTGCAAAGTCTCCATAGCAACACTGACAGCTAATCTCAGCATGCGAGGTGTGGCAGAGTCCCAAGCAGAGGCCCCAAACCGGCCAGAGTCTGCCTGCATTGCTCGCAGCATCACTGGACAAAACACATGCTAAACATGGCAGCCTCTATTACAATTTTTACACGATACGTTTGGCAAATACCAATCACAAAAATAAGCGGTCAAATTAACCCAGACGCAGAATTACCTCTTAAGATTTGCGAGGTGAAGGTGTAGTGCTTGAGCGTGATGTCCTCGATCCTTGAGGTGGCATTGCGTTCACACTCGGTCCAGACATCCCTCTGTCTCCGTAGATCATTTACACGCAGCGGACCCAACCCACCTCGATCCAATTGCCTCTGTAGCACATGAAGGTCAAAGGACACTTTTTCCATTATACTGGGCTTCGTTGATGTTCACGGACAATATCCTTCTTGAGATAGATGGGGAACAAGAATAACATTATATATATATATATATATACACTACGGGTCAGAAGTTTTAGAACACCTCAATTTTTCCAGTTTTTATTGAAATTTACGCAGTTTAATGTCTCAATGTACTCTGAAATTAAGCATAGAACAAATAAACAATTGGAGATAAAAAAAGAAATCATAGAATCTTTTTGTTTAACAAAATCTAACTTAAATTTTTGACTCAGCAAAGTAGCCACCTTTTGCAGATATGACCGCCGAACACACTGGTGGCATTCTTTCTACAATGGAAATCAAATATTGTTCAGGAAGTTATTCCCAACACTGTTGCAGAAGTTCCCACAAACGTGTTGCACTTGTAGGTTGCTTTGCTTTCACCCTTCTGCCCAGTTCATCCCAAACCAGCTCGATGGGGTTTAAGTCTGGAGACTGTGCTGGCCATTCCATGATTTTAAGCCTACCGTCTTGTTCTTTTCCTCAAAGGTAGTTTTGACATAGCCTGGAGGTGTGTTTAGGGTCATTATCTTACAGTAGGATGAACCCCTGGCCAACTAGGCATATACCAGAGGGTATTGCATGGCGCTGCAAAATGCTGTGGTAGCCCTTTTGGTTCAGGGTGCCAGTCCCTCTGTGCAAATCACCGACTCTGGATCCAGCAAAAGAGCCCCAGACCATCACGCTTCCTCCTCCATGTTTGACAGTTGGTGTCACACACCGAGGAACCATCCTTTCGCCTACTCGACGGCGTACAAAAACCCTGCGTGATGAACCAAAGATTTCAAATTTTGAATCATCGGTCCATAAGACCTTCTTCCAGTCTTCAGTAGTCCACTGGCGGTGCTTCATGGCCCAGGCAAGCCTCTTTTTATTATTTTACCATCTTGGCAATGGCTTTCTTACTGCCACTCGACCTGTCAAACCTGCAGCTCAAAGTCTTCTCTTCACAGTTCAAACTGAGACTTGCTTACTTCGACCAGTGTTAAGCTGTGCTTGAAGCTGTTGTCCTGTGAGCCGCCTATCACGCAAGCTGTTGACTCTCAGAAACTTGTCTTCTGATTCTGTTGTGGCTTTGGGTCTGCCAGACCTCTTCTTGTCAGAGTTTCCTCCAGTTTCCAAGTGCCTTTTGATGGTGTAGGAAACTGTACTCACTGATACCTTGGCTTTCTTTGCAATTTCTCTAAAGGAAAGACCTACACTTTTAAGGGTTATAATGGTCTGTCTGCCTTCCTTTGTTAATTGCCTTTTTCTCGCCATTATGGTAGCAATATACTACTTCCTGCAGTGCAATATTGTCCAAATAATGCTTCAGAGGGTGTAATAACAGTCTGTTCCAATACTGCTTTTATACAGACAGGGGGTTTGTAATCAAGTAATCAGCAGAGGTTGGGACACCTGTAGGAATTGTTTGCATCAACTTTCAAGGCTTAATTTACTTACATTGCTGCAGAACAACTGTAAGTTGTTAACCCATTACTTGTTCCCTGAAGAAGGCCTTTTTTTACAATATAACTGCAATTTACATCATTTTCCCGTTTTTGCTAACCTATACTTTTTTTTTAACCTCGAGCAGTTTAATGCTTACCTTTGTACCATTTCAGGTTATTCACTGGACTTGAATTGCTTAAATTTCAATAAAAACTGGAAAAATTGAGGTGTTCTAAAACTTTTGACCGGTGGTGTATATATACACAAAGAATTAAGTTAAGCACCCCTACACAACGAATTAAGGTAAGCACCCCCTAATATATATTCTTTGTGTATATGTATACATTGGCATATATTCTAAGGTATGTGAGATCAAATAATGATTGGTATGACATTAGCAATTATCCATTGATGAAATTGAGTGATCAAAGTGAAAAAAAGTGATTGGTTGAGTCAGTGATCCGATCACGTGGGTCCTACACACGTTATTGACGCAAAGATCGCTAGAGGTCTTCTCAGAACAATGACTGTACGTTAGAAAACATAAACGTCATCCACACTGTCCGTGATGGACCTATAGCTCCATACTTAAATTGAGGTGAAAATATGCCTAAAATTCCCAAAAAATTTCACCTTAAATTATTCAGAATAAAATATTGAAAACGGCATGATTGTTATGTTTTTATGTGACCATAATATCACTTCTCCAGAAAATATAGCAATATCATGGGTATATTACACTGTTTTGACGACAACAAACTTGTAATGTGCGAGGTTGTAAAAAAACGGGGGGGGTGCTTAACTTAATTCTTTGTGTATATATATATATACATGCACCTACAAAGCTTTCGTTCAGATATAGTGATTGATTGATTATATTAATTAAAGATGACATTCATAGTGCTTGCTCAACATTTAAAAAAAAAACACTTGGTTGATTGAAGCGAGGTTAGAACTTGCTATTCCATGAACAAAAACGAAAGTTAAAGTAATTCCTAGTTCCTCAACAACAACAACAAGAAGAAGAAGCTCCTCGGGTTAAAGTAGTTCCTCAACACCGCATTACCCTGAACTGCTGTCGTCGAAGCGATGCAAGTGCACGTAGCTCTCGAAAAGGCTGCAGCAGAAATTGGTGCAGGGAAGCAGCAGCAGATAGCACATTCTCCACAGAAACGTCTTCCTTGTCGTGGAGTGCCAAAAGGTCCACAAGGCTCGTAGCAGAGTTGTGCTGTGCCAGGAGCTGTGACAATAAGCAAAGGACAAACTCGGTGGTTCAGGGAAGTTGAAATAATGATGCATTACTTAGTGGAAGACCTCAAAAGAAAAATATTGGGTGCAGATGAATAAGAATGTAGAGCAGATTTCAGGAAACCTCACCGCCATAATCTCCTTCTTCATCCTCCTTAGCTCGTCATGCAGAGCTTTGCGATGAACCTCACCCAGACTCTCGTAACATTCTTCCTCGGTAATCGCACCGCCGTCATCACCTCGGCCTGCGGCCATGGAGCCGAAGAGCAGCCAGACGACCGCTCGCCATCCGCACGCGTCCGAAACGTCAGATAGGTAATGCTCCATGGCACCGCAGAGTTCTGCACGTTCTGTGTCCGAGACTGGCTCTGGAGGTGGAGGAGGAAACAGCAATGACCAAAACCCAACGCTCGAAGCACACTCTACCTCACCGACAGGCGTCGGCGGAGGATGCCCAGCCAAGGCCGGACATAGCAGGGACGCTTCAGAATGCGTGGAGAGCATCTCTGCCGGGGTGAGTAATCCGGCAAAACTCAGTATTTTTGAAGCACCATCACCCTCTCCCTTCACATCTTCATCGAATTCTTCTTCCCAATCCTTCATCTTGAGCGGTTGTCCTTCATCTTCCCACGTGTCATCAAGAAGTCCTCCATCATCCTCACCAGCAGCACCCACGGTCTTCATGAGATTGGAGGACTGATCCTTCCTGGAGTTTTGATTTCTTGAGGGTGTCCTGGATGCTACAGAGGGGTTATCAGAGCTCCAACAAATATGGGCAGTGATTGCAAATTGTCGGCCACCCTCGTTCCAACCTACGAGGAATCGCGCCCGACCTCCTTGTGGATCTCTCGGGGAGAACGCACCAGATCGAACGGCTACCCAGTCGTCTGCCTCGTCAACACCAGGGTCCACAGAGGACGAATCCATGCTGGTGGAGAACCTACAAGTGAGGACATGAGCAGAATTACCACTAATAAAGACAACACAGTAGTTGCGAGTACAGCAGTTGCAAACAATTAAATGAGTAAAGGAAATGGCAATACCTATTTTACAAACCCAACAAAGAAGCAGGAACACAATGTCAATGGGCGCCTCAACATCTGCCTGGTAGTGGTACTGGTAGTGGTAGAACGATTCGGGACGAGGGAACGAAACCCGTGGAGGTTTCGACGGCTGAGTGGACCTTTCACAGGGATGGTCTCATCGATTAGGGCCTGGTGAGCTCGAGAATCCTCTAACCCTGAGGATTGGCTTCGTCGATCTCGAAAGAGTCCGTCTTGTTTACCTCAGAAAGAGTAAAAAAATAATAAATAAATAAAAAATAAACTTAAATCTCCGTATGCAAGGCAGCTTCCGCCTCAAGACACGCAACCAAAAAAAGGAAAGGAAATACTGATTGTAATAATAAAATCGATCGCATTAAAACGACAGTTAGAAACAACGAAAAGGAAACCCGAAATAAATAGCGAAACAAAGAAAATTCGGAGCCGGTGTTGAGCAGCTGTCGGAAGGTGAGGAGGGAGTAAAGGGTAAGCGTCGGGTTCTTCTTCCTCTTCTTCTTCTTTGCCTCTTCTTCTTCTAACTCTACCTCTTCCTCTCCTTCTTCCTCTGCTTTTTTTCTTCTCCCTCCTCCGACAACTCTTCCTCTTCTTTCTCTTATGTCTCACCAACGACACGTTTAGAAGTATAACATGAGAGGAAATTCTTTAAATGCTCGACACGCCACAAATAAGGAAATTTCATTGAACCGTAAAATTAACAAGCACGAAAAATAATAACATGTCAGAGAAGTAAACAGCGGAGCGAACAAATTTATTTCTCTCAATAAGGTCATGTGATCGGCTTTTCTTACCGATTCTTGTCGCAGGCTCCCGGAGCATCGGGTAATTCCGAGTTTTCAATCCTGGAATGAACCGGGGTCACTTTCCACTTATTTTACAACTGAACCAACGACTTGTTATACGACCGTACAATTCACGTCGTATATAAATGTACAATATATCAAAGGGAGGCGCAAAGCTCCCCTCACTTTATATAAGGGATCGTTTCTCTGCATACAGCTTTCACATGCCATGGGGAATGAAAATACGTTTCTCGCGGCTTCTACTGCACGAAATTGGCTGCAAATTTCAGAAGTAAATGCTTTGTACGTTGAGGTAAAATGTTCCAAATTTCACAAACTTCCGTTTATGCATTTTTGAGTTATATTTAGAAAACCCTCGAAATCACGTTGGTGTCTGTCCGTCCATCCGTCTGTCCAAAATGTGTTGGCGCTCATATCTCAAGGACTATACATTGAAACTAGCTGAAACCTGGAATATACATCGGCCAATAGGTCTAGTTAATGGCTTTTGAAACAAATTCCACCTAAGGGCTATAGTTTTTGCTTTAAAATTAAATAGATATAAATAAATAAATTAAAATATATACACATACATAAATAAATATATAAAAATATATACACACTTTATAACTCTTCAAAATATTATTACACACATCTAATGTGGTGATGCAATGGTCTAATGCATAAAGCACCAGACTCCCAAGCTGGGGCTTGTGGGTTCAAATCCCATCGTCGTTGAAAAAAATTTCCCCTTACTTTTTCAAGTCTTTTATATCTTCTTGAATAAAGAACAAATGCACCCCAAAAAGGGGCACCAATTTGATTCATGCAGCTGTCTGCATGAATAAATAAATGTATTTTATTTGTCAGATGTAAGGCGCCCCTTGATATGAACTTTTCTAGAGCATTACTTGGTTCCTCCTCAGAACACAAGGGTAGTCCAGCATGCACACGAGATTTTTTGAATGCCCCTTAATTTGTATTGTTTGGCATTTTCTACAAGCTATGGAATGTCCATTCTTTTCTGTACTTTACCACATGCCACCTACCCTTATACAAAGGGGCCTTTTCTATGCCCCTGGCATTTTACACAAAAATGGATATATATTATATATATATATTTATGCAGAAATCTATGCTCATAGAGATATTCATCGGCAGAGGGCAGCAGCCTAAAGAACATCATCATTGGCTGATGCCGTTGATGCCCTGCCCACTGTTTACAGTACTGGTGTGCCCATTGGTCCGTTGAACCATATTTTCACTGGTCTTCACTGCCTTGTAGCATACCTGCCGGACTCGGGCGGAGGAGGGGGGTGGGGGGTTCTTTTGTGTCTTCGGGGTCTTTTGGGTCCGTGGATACTTTTGGGTCTTCTGGATCCTCGGGAACTTTTGGGTCACATGGGTCTTTTGAATCCTGGGGGATTTTTGGGTTATCTGTGTCATTTTGGTCGTCAAGGACTTTTGGGTACTCTGGGTCTTTTGGGTCCTCGGGGACTTTTGGGTCTCTTCGGTCCTCGGGGTCTCTTGGGTCATTGGGGGCGGGTCTCTTGGGTAATAAGGGTATTTAGGGGTCTTAAGGATCTTGCCCCATCTGCGAAGACACCTCTCCGACATTTTAATTGGCGGGTTGGGAATCAAACTCACGCAACAGCTCAATGGAAGGTGCACAACCTCGACACCATCCTGGCAGCAGGTGCAAGTGAATGTACAAAGTGAAGGTTATATGTTGTGTTTCGATTACTTTTTAACATTATTAAATTAGTGTTGAAATTCAACACTTGTAAACAATTTTAAAAGCTGAGACCATCGGCCAATAATCACTTAACCATCGTAGACACGAAGGTGGTCTCTCTGTCTTCTACTGCACCCTTCAGGTCTTGCAGGATTTATCCTCCCCCCACCCCCAAGGTTTCTACAAGATACACGCAGTCCATCTTCGATACTCACCTCCACTCATTCATACCTCTTTTTCCCACCGGTGCAACCAATTTCCACATCCTCGTCAATCTCATTCTTTCCTCCACATCTTCAAGACAGCTGTTCACCACCATCTCATATCGTCCACCATCCAAAACCATGATGCTTTCTACCCCATCAACCCCCTCCAAGCCCACATATTTCCAAAGTTTCCAGTCTTTCCTTCCCTGTGACTTTGTAACTGTATCCATCTTGTCATGCCCCACCCCCCTTGCCCTCAATACTTTTCACATCCATTAGTTGTTCACCATTAGTCCCTCCAGATCTTCAATATAGCAGTTCACCATCATCTCAGATGGGCCCCAATCTAAAACCATGATCCTTTCTCCTCGTTAACCACCCTTCAACCCCACCCTAATACCTTCTCCTTTCAAATTTCCAGTTCTCTCCTGAGTTTCCTTGTGCATCGATCTTGTCTGCCTCATGCGTCCTCTCCTGCCCCCCCTCCCATCATCCTCATGCCCATTTTTGTCCAAGTCGCTCTCTATCTTGTCCCTCATCCCTGTTGTTGGTGTATCTCCCTTTCTACTATTTTGTTGTTACGTCCTGATGGTTCTCCTGATGGCTCGAACAACTAACGCACAATGAGGAGGATCGCCATACTGTTGAAAAATGATATCGGGTTGTGGGTCTTCAATCTGTGGGATGGAGAATCCATCCAACAGGTTCGTGTAAAACTGCGAATTGTTAATTATACATGTAGGGTAATCCACTGGCACATCTGCAGAAATTTCAATATCCCAGTTCCACAAAACTCAGAAACATGAACAAAAAGGAATCATTGAAAACAAGGACATAATGCTCAAGTATGACCTGATGATCCCATCAAGCGTGAACATAGAAAACAAAACACTGTGACTGGACATACCACCGATACAAAAAGGAAAATAAGGCATTGCTCATTGAGGTTTCAGTACCCAGTGATTTTGGTCTAAGCAACACAGAAATCAAGAAAATGACCAAATATCAAGATCACAATAATGAAGTGAAAAGATCCTGGAAGCTGAAGAGCATCAAAATTGTACCAGTGATAATTGGAGCAACGAGAATGATGAAGAACCTCACAAAGATCCTACAAACCATCCTTGATAACATTACCAGAAATGACCTACAGTTGGAGGCTGGACAAGGCTGTGACGATCCTGAAAAGAGCCGTCGGAACAAAACTCTGAGAACAACACAACTGAGACCATGAATCAAGATCCTTCGAGTCCTGGGAGGACTCAATTCCACCTTCCAAAACACCTTTTTTTTTTTTTGTTTTGTATACAGAATCGAGGCTCGTGAAAGAGCTAACATTTATTTCACAAACAAATCAAACAGACAAACAAAATATATAAAAAGAGGGAGCGGAAGACAAGATGGGGAGAGAAGTGGAAGCACACAAACACAACATTTGAGAGCAGGGAGATGTGTGGGAGGGAAAAGGCTTGGGGGGAGGAGGCGTGGGAAGGGAAGGGGGGGGGGGGGGTGGGAGAAGTATAAAACACAAGGACACCAAGGACTTCCAGGACAGAAGTTGGTATTTCAAAAAAGTGGATTTGGGGTGAAATTAACGGGGGTAGAAAAGATCAAGGTTTTGGATGGGGGAAGATGAGATTTTTTTTATTTTTTTTTGTATACTGAATCGAGGCTCGTGAAAGAGCTAACATTTATTTCACAAACAAATCAACTAGACAAACAAAATATACAAAAAGAGGGAGTGGAAGACAAGATGGGGAGAGAATGGGAAGCACACAACCACAACATTTGAGAGCAGGGAGAAGTGTGGGAGGGAGAGGGCTTGGGGGCAGGAGGCGTGGGAAGGGGGGGGGGGGGGACCCAACGTGTCCATTTTTATTTATTTATGGCCCACAGGGCCGACTAGTGTGGTTCACCTGTGGGGCATCGGTGCCCTGTGATCAAGGTCCGCCAGCAAGATTTCGGGCCTTCATGGCCGGTTCCAGCAGAGGAGCCATGCCCCTACCCATGGGGTCCATAAGTGGTGCATGGTGGTGAACAGCTGTTTTAAAGACCTGGAGGGTGGAGTGGGATTGAAGAGAGTGAGGGAGTTTGTTCCAGAGGCGGGAGAAAAGAGGAATGAAGGAGTGAAGGTGAGCAGAGAGTCTTGATTTTGGCAGTTTAACCATAAGAGGGTTGCAGGCAGATCTTGTGCGACCTGTAGGAATATTTGGGGGACAGAGCCCAGAGAGAGCTGGGGGGGCAAGGCCAGAGAGGAGTCGGTAGAAGACGGAAAGACCACCAACCTGCCTGCGGTGAGTGAGTGAAAGGCCCTTGGAGTTAGCTTCATCGCGGGAGATTCCAATGATTATGTAGACTAGTGAGATACCCGTGCGGCCAGAAGCAAACAGGCAATGCAGATACGGCGAATGCTAAAGCATGAAACCAATAAATTCCACATTCCTGTAGCACCTTCAGTCGCACGTCAGACATGGACAGCAAGTTCGTGAAGGACTTCCATGAAAAACGTACCCATTCGCAAACAAACAGGTACGTTCACGTATAGAAACATCGATCGTGGGTCCGTGGTGAATCTGCATATGGCGATCCGCGAAGTTCACGTCGAGAAAGTAGAAACCATCACGGCATGTCATTATTTACTTGAACTCGATATCTCTTTTTAGCTGCCAAGAGCAGCTCGATGAGAGAACCGCGTTGTTGTTCTTGTTGTTGGGGTGCCTTTTTGAATAGCGCATGCGCATACACTCGGACGTGCGTTGGTATGAGGTAAGAACATCGCGGACTAAAATCGCGATTTGTTTGAAGAAACCAGAATAAATGTAGCAACAAAGACAACATGAATGTTTTCATATCAATCTCGTTTCACAGAACTTTTTTACTTTCAAATCACTTTCACCACACCACACCAAACAGAACCACAGAACCACAGAACCACACCACTGTTTTCACAGAACCACACCCACTTTCAAATCCCCTCCCGACCAAGCCCGTTTCAAATTATCCCTCTGCCACCCAGAATTAACATTAATAAATAACATTAATGAATTAACATTAACAGAAATAACATTCACGTCCATACATTATATGTAATCGGTTGATGAAGCATGTTGCGTCGCAAAACAAAGGACAAGACCAGAACTGAAAGACAAAAAGACGCTAGTGCATCCATATAATTTAATGACTGGTCAAATTTGGTCGCGCATATTGCAACGGATAGCCTCATGATTCTACACGTCGCAGCTGGTGACCACACTGTGGTCATTTTTCTCTTGTTTCATTCCAAACAACATAACTCCAATCACAAATTAATCACAAAATAAACTTTTAACAACATTGTTAATGTTTCCTTCATTGTAAAAACTACCAAGTCAGCAGTTAAAAGGATTTTGAGCCGAGAGGTGTTACGGCCTTGGCAAGATCGATGGAGACCGATCTATCAGCGTCTCCACCGCCCAAATAGCTATGTGGAATTCTCTCATGTAGAGATTAAACTCACGGCATTTGAACTTTGGCCGAGGTCATTATTTACTTTTAATGATGTTTATATACGAATCAAAAATAAGATAATTGGTTTTGGGTCGTCCTTTCCACATATCTCGTGGGATTGTGAGTTGGAGAGATGACCGTGATGGTGGGGAGGGGGTTGGCATTCTCTCAAGCAGGGATTCAACCCATGTCCTTACAAAAAGGTCTTTGTCGGAGATCACCGAGTCCAATCTGTGCAGCCGATCGGTGCAGCCGTTTGTGCGGCACCCGGGAAAATAACGTTATGCGGGAGTCCAATCCTGAAAATGCTGGAGGCCAAAGCTGAAATTGGAAAAACAATATAGCCTATTTTACTCCAGGAGATCCCAGGATTACCCACCCAAAATATCGTTGCGATCGGTTCAACCGCTTTTGCGGTACCTTCGGACGGATGGACAGACAGACAGACGGACAGACATTTGGTGAATTATAGTAAGATAATTATAATCAATGACACACACGTCACCCTGCATGTCAAACTCCAGGGTGACAGTTTATAGCTGGGTCGAGATTCAAATTTGCAGAAGATGCCTCAAAAACTATCCTGCCAGCACAACAGTTTCCCGACAAAATAAAAAACATAGGGGCAATACTCCTGCGGTCACCTGGTAGAATAAACAGGACACTACACGGACTAAAGGTATTTTAAACCAATTTCAACGGTTGCTAGAAGACATGGCAGCATGTCGAATCACACCAACATAATCATAAGACTTTAAACAAACAACAAAATACCTATTTTGGGGGGGCAACTCGCCCCCCCCCCCGCCCCCCCATCCAACGAAATTGTACCTCCTCAGACCCCAATTTTTCCAATGCCTTGAACAAACCATTGTGCATCACGGATGATGAAGGTTGTGGTGAAGTTTCAACAACTTGTGTGTAGGTTCTGAGAAAAAAAGCAAATACCTATTTTGGGGGGCATGCCCCTCCCCCCAATGACCCAGATTTTTTAAGTGCCAGGAATAAACTTTGGTACAACACAGGTGATTAAGGTTGTGATCAAGTTTCATCAGCATTGCATGTGTAGTTTCTGAAAAGAACGCAAACACCGATTTTGGGGGGCAACCCCCCCACCCCCCATAGATTCCCAAAGGGGCAGATATTTTTTAATGCCGTGAACAAATGTTGGTACATCATGGATGATGAAGGTTGTGGTGAAGTTTTATCAAAATTTTGTGTGTAGGTTCTGAGAAAAAAGCAAATACCTATTTTGGGGGGGGTGGTCAAACCTACACCTACTTTGACCCCCCCATAGATCCCCAAAGGGATAGATTTTTTTCAATGCTGTAAACAAACTTTGGTACATCATGGGTGGTGAAGGTTGTGGTGAGATTTCATTGGAATAGTGTGTAGTTTCAGAGAAGAAAGAAAATATCTATTTTGGGGGGTGAGAACTTGGATCAACTTTGACCCCCGGTATACCTCCTTAGACCCCGATTTTTTTTAATGCCGTGAACAAACATTAGTCACAACACAACACATATCATTTGTGCCAAGTTTGGTCACAATCTCATCAGCGATTTCGGAGAAGAAGTGGCAAGTATTTCTGGACGGATGGACTGAGGACGGACTGACGGACAATGCGCCATCGCATAAGCTCCCCTGAACTTTGTTCCAGGTGAGCAAATTATGAAGCTGCGCTAACTCGTAAACCAGTGATGCGATTTGGAATAAACCTGGTGTGGGTGTATACTAATATATATATATATATATATATATATATATATATATATATATATATATATATATATATATATATATATATATATATATATATATATATATATATATATATATTGTTGCGAATATGGAATTTGGCCTCCATATCCGCTTGTAAATATTCCCCTATTTTCCCCAATACTCCCCAACTATCCCCAATCCCCCATTCCCTAGTCCCATTGTCTGTAAACAACAATCAGTAGAGCCGACCTTCCCCTTATTCCCCCATTAAATGTCGTGCCCAGGTCCACCGCACCACACGTAGACAACTTTCGGACATCTTGCTAGTTATTCTTAGTCTATGTCAGTTAAGGCCTCGTTTCCATTAATTATGACTCTTCGTTGCACCAGAATGTGATTATATGGCACCAGTAGTGAGTTTAGGACCTTTCCCATACCTCCTCCCATCTTCTTCCCCGTCTACAACAACAGAGGGGCACGGCGCTGCGCGGGGGGGAGTGTGCGTCCTCCCACCGGCTCGGTTCGCCGCCATCGACAATGCGCTCCAGACGATGCGCTCCAGACCATGCGCTCCACGGGGTTACCACGAAGGGGCTCCTTGTCAGCTCCTCGTCAAGGGCGGAGCCTGGTAAACCCCCCGCACGCACCCAATGAGAAGCAACGTGCCGATTCCACGAGGCGGAGCTAACGAGCCGAGGGCGTGTCACTCCCCGCCGGATATACGCGGCCACGCGCCGGATGTGACGTCAGATGCGCCCCCAGCTGGAGAAAGAAGGACCTGCGAGCGCTGAAACAGATGCGCCTGAGTTTGGAGAGGCCTGAGAAAGACCCGCCTGAGAAAGAACGTCACCTCTGAGCGCTGCGACGAGACCTCCCCGCATCTCTGGACCGAACCGTGTTGATCCTGCCCCGAGCCCAGGTGCACCTGGAGCCATCGCTACCTTGCCTTTCCTAGCCATCAATCCCCGTGTGAGTCAGCTTTGTCCCGTTTATCTGTCGTCTGTTGGGAATAATATAAGATTGTGTCTAAGTGCTTGTCTTTCTATGTTGTACCTCTCGTCCCTGTAATCTGACCTTCCGTAACGAATATAATCTCCTCCGGAGGTCTTGAGAACCGTATCCCTGGTGTCGTCATTTTATAACCCAGCCGGGTGTCTTCTTTTTCTTATTGAGCCAGCGTAACGCGACTTCGTCAACGTCGAGTATAGTCGGGTAATTTGTGCGGACACGACGGCCATTCCGCTCGGCCCACTTTAACATCAAAGTCGTGTCTGTAACAATATATATATATATATATATATATATATATATATATATATATATATATAGTGCTGGGGGTCATGACCTCACCACTGAGGAGGTTGTGGTGAATGTCGGTTAGCAGCAGGGGCAGGGGGCACACCACGTGACAGACATATATATATATATATATATACAGACACATACATATTGTCGCGTGACTACCCTTGGTGAACACCGTAGGGTAACACGGATGACCGATTGCGAGACTTTACACTCCCGAGGCGAAAACTCAATGGCGGATTCAAGCTCAACACAAAGTTAAACGCGCGGGAGGCCAGACGCAACGAGCTCCACAGCCTTATCTATTAAAATGAAACACCCAGGAAACTGCGTTCAAATATGTACAGAAAATAATATAAGGATTTATTATTGAAAAGTAATAACAGTGAAAAAACCACGCGCCGGTAATACTAATAACTAAATCGGGACGTCCCCACACGACTGATATCAAACACAAAACGAGGGAGATTAATTACGAAAAGAACACGTCACGTCGTTCAAAATGTACGCGGATTCGGGCTTATCTGGTCTTTCGTCGTCTTTGTGGCTGCCGTCCAACACCGCTCCTTTCGGCCCGATCGCACACCTCGCTCCAAGTTCCACGGCCCTCTGCGTCCGCCTCCAAGCGCCACCAGGCCTCGTCGGTCCAACGGCCCACACACACCACGAGCTCCTTTGCTCCAACGGTCCACCGCAGGGCTGCACGAAGCAACCAAAACCAAGTGCCAACTGCCAACTGCAACGAGCTGTGGTCACGAATGTTCAACGAACCGTGTCCTGTGCCAACTCCGACGAACTGTGCAACGAACCGTGTCCTGTGCCAACTGCCACGAACTCTGGTACGGAACTGTAACAACGAACTCTGCGACTCAACTCTCTCAACTCTGGACTCCACTCGAACTGCCGAAATGGCGTCCGACCGTCGCCTATATTGGTGGCCGATGACGTCACATTGGCGCGCTCCTCAGCCAATCATAGCCTCCCAACTCGCCCAGGTCACGCCCTCTGCGGCATGCGACTCCTGACATCTCCCGTCCGTGACCCCGCGGTCCTGGTGTAACACGTGCCAGCGAGGTTGGTAGGCCTTTGAGGTGCGCAGGCGAGGTTTGTAGGCCTTGGAGGTGTAAACGGTGGCGGTGTATTGTGGCGGTGTTCTTGGCCTGGTGGTGCCCATTTATTACGAAGTCAATGTCAGGGAAAGGGAATTATTTAATGTTGCACTAAGGACCTAACTAATGTTTATGTGGTTTGCAGTGCCATAAAGGACAAAGGTTTGATTACTAGGTGATACTCACAGGGGCGTTACCTTTAATCCCTCACTATTTAACACTCGAATCTCCAGGTAGATCCACACTCATACATCTTACCCCGACAACCGCCTGAACATCAATAACTTATTACATGTAGAGTCCCTGTCACGACAGCCGAATACCTACCTATTCAGATCTACCTAGCTCTAGATGTTGCATTACCAAATTCATAACACCCTGGTGTCCCTGGTGGAACCGTATCCCTGGTGTCGTCATTTTATAACCCAGCCGGGTGTCTTCTTTTTCTTATTGAGCCAGCGTAACGCGACTTCGTCAACGTCGAGTATAGTCGGGTAATTTGTGCGGACACGACGGCCATTCCGCTCGGCCCACTTTAACATCAAAGTCGTGTCTGTAACAATATATATATATATATATATATAGTGCTGGGGGTCATGACCTCACCACTGAGGAGGTTGTGGTGAATGTCGGTTAGCAGCAGGGGCAGGGGGCACACCACGTGACAGACATATATATATATATATACAGACACATACATATATATATATATATATATATATATATATATATATATATATATATATATATATATATATATATATATATATATTGTTATGGATTCGGGGGTCGGCGCTCCCCTTATCAAGGGGGGGTTAATCCCCTTGTCCTTTTAAGCTGGCCGTTCCGAGTCCTGGAAGCTACAACGCTCCTCCCGGTCGGTCTTGGGTAGGGTGATTGGTCAATTTGGGTCCCAAATACCTAATTACCAACACCGAACGCGAGCAGGGAAATAACTCCTGCCCGAACCATGGATATTGATGGAATATTGCCGAGCGGTTAGCAATCCGCGATCCGAGCCATTAACAAATACTAAACCCGATTCTAAGCGGTTCCGAAATCGTGCCACAGGTACTCATACAATGGAAAGAAAGGACGGAGGCGATCGGATTAGGGAAAAACCAAGAAATAACAAGGTGAATTTATTTACAAGCAAAAAGAAGAGGAAAGGAAAGAAATATACAAGAAGAAGAAGAAGGAGCAGGACACAGGGCAGGCTTAACTATACAGTCTTAACTTAACACCCCAGGACAAACATACACACTCACACGGGATTGTAGTGGGTAGGGTGGAAGGTCCAGGTAGATGATCCAGGCTCCAATCGACCCCTGTCCGGTCCTGACTCGTGCCGTGGTGGTGATGGAAAAAAGGCAGCAGGCCGGCAGCGTGCCGTTGACCGCGAGCGGACCTTACATATATCGGGGGAACTGGGATGCGGCGTACGTAATAAACGTATATCGTGCCAAATGCTCTCTCTCTCTCTCGATCAATGTTCGTATCAAAAAGGCAGTTCGTGGCGCAGTTCGTATCAAAAGGAGTCCCCCAGCGCAGTTCTTGGAAAGAAGTCCGTTTGCAAAGCGTGTATATCCTCCAGTCCTTCAATAACGACGGTCCCCTGCGCAGTCCGTGAAAGGGCTTGGCGCTCGCGCTTATATAACGCGCTTTCAGATCAATCCGCGCGCTTGGAAACCACGCCCGCCAGCGAGCTCACCTCAGCCCTGGTTGGCTGGTAAGGGCTTACCGGCTCCGCCTTTGATGGCTGGTTGACAGGGCCACACCTTGTTCTTGGGGTTCCGCCCCCTTCTTCCTCGAGCCGACCGCATGGTTAATGGCGGCGCTTGGGCGGAAGCTCAGCGAGGCAGCGAACGCTGCTAACAAAAGGCGCATAATAGAATTGGGAGAGAGAGTTCGCAAAATGGACGAATGGGCCTACTCCTTATTTGATTGATGCAACGCAGATTCAACTATTGCAAACACGGCCTTATCTGAAACACATAATAAGGAAATAACTGAGTTCCTATGATGGCCGACGTGTTGCTGTGGCCTAACTAAGGGTGCAACCTTTAACCTTTTAATGTCATATTTACAAGTGATTATTATTTACAAAGTGAGGGTTCTAAAACCACAACAATATATATATATATATATATATATATATATATATATATTGTATATATATATATATATATATATATATTGTGTATATATATATATATATATATATATTGTGTATATATATATATATATATATATATATATATATATATATATATATATATATATATATATATATATATATATATATATATATAGAAACTGAACATCAAAAGAAACTTATCACACTCATTTTTTGAAATGTGCAGCTTTACAAACATGTTTGTTCAATTGTAATGGCTGATTATGTAACGGGAACTTCACTTCAATCACCTAGTTGATCAACAATGGCATGCTTGAGTGGTTCTGTATGGGGATCTTTACCTTTAAATAATGACCCTCATAATGAAATCCTTCAGTTCTCGTGGTTAGACATTCATTTACTGCTGTCCATAGTCACTCTAGAGACTTCTGACAGGGGAAACAACAAGAAAATTCAGATGCGACGCCTGACATCTGAACAACGTTTAAGGGCAATTGGGATGCTTGAGGGTGGTGTAAGCCAGCGAACAATTGCCCAACGTCTTGGTTGCTCACAGCCTGCAATTTCCAACCTGGTCAGGCAATACGGTAAAACTGGAACTGTGAATGATGGTCCACGAAGAGGAAGACCACAGGTAACCACCCCAAACCAAGACCGCTGGATTGTGCTGCAGCATCTTCGTGATCGTTTCCGCCCTGTGACGCAAACAGCTGCAGTGACAAAAGGTCGCCAAAACAACCGCATTGGTGTCTCTACTGTGCGGAGGCGCTTGAGAAGTCGGGGCCTGGTGGCAAGACGTCCTTGCAGAGGTCCAGTGTTGAACGCAGTGCATCGGCGGAACAGACTAAGATGGTGTCTGCAGCATCGCCGCTGCACACAGCAACAGTGGAGTGCAATCTTGTTTAGTGACGATTCCAGATTTTGCCTCCATGCGGCTGATGGGCAACGGGTATGGCACAGAGGTGGGGAAAGGTATGCATCATGCTGTATTCGCCAGATCAATCGTTGGGGAGGACCCAGTGTGATGGTATAGCCCGGCATTTCCACCCGTTTCAGGACACCTCTGGTTGTCATCGAAGGCAATCTCACCAGTCAGCGTTATGTCAATGAAGTTTTGAGACTTCATCTGCTGCCATTTCTCCAGGCTCATCCTGACATCGCAGTTTTCCAGCAGGACAACGCTCGACCCCATGCTGCTCGCCTGACCACCAACTTCCTCGAGGAACAGGGTGTTGAAGTGATGCCTTGGATGCCTTATTCCCCTGACCTCAATCTCATTGAGCATTTATGGGATGAGCTTGGTCGACGTCTTGCATTGAGACCAACGGCTGTCAATGGGCAAATGCTGATTCAAGGCTTGCAGGAGTGGGACAGACTTCCCCAGGACCGCATCAGACACCTGGTACAGAGCATGCGTCGGGGGTGTACAGCCCGCATCACAGCTCAGGGAGGACACACACGATATTGAGGACTGCTGTCATTCTGTCCTTGACTGTTAGGAGTTGTGTCCATTCCTGTGTCATTTTGTTTTGACTGTATTCAGGTGTGTGCCTTTATGTTGCAGTGCTGTGACTTTTGTTGCACCACCCCTTGTGATGTTCATGCTTTTTTTTGTGATTGAGGCAACCTCTTGTTTATTGATTGACATGTGTTTAGTAAAGATAGCTGAACTTACCTGTGTTCAAGTATTTTTCATTTTTGTGTGGAGGATTTCAATGAGTGGCCTTCTAAAGATTTGATGTTTCTTTTGATGTTGAGAGACAACACACACGCACGCACACGCACGCACGCACACGCACACACACACTGATTGGATTATGGCATCAAGAGGTCAAAGGTTAGAGGTAATGTCAGGTAAAAATGTGAAAACTTGAGAACAGTTGAAGGGATTTAAATCAAACTTGATACAAGTAATGATGTAATAATGTGGACGGAGGCATATCGTCAAAGAGTGTCATTCTCGTTTGTTTTTTGGCTCTGCCACTTACGGCATTGCTCTTGTACCTTTGCACTATGTGATGATGATAACGACCAAGTTTGGCAAACTTCCCCACAACCGTTCAGGAGACAGTGTGATGGACGGACAGATGGAGCAGATTACAATATTCCCCCTGATTACTGACAGACTTGGATCATTTTGAGAAGCCCCTGTGATAACTGCAGAGAAAACATCGGCCTCTTTTGCTAAAACCGCATTTTTATTGTGATTTTCTTTTGCTTTGCTTACGTGTTAAAGATAAATCACAAAGCAAGCACTTCTCCATATAAAGACACCTGCCATTCACATATTTGTGATGTCAAGCATTGTACGTTCCTTTATTTTCCTTCAGTTGTGTAACTTCTTCTTTCAACTGGTTCACCTCAACTAAAAGCATATTATTGTTTTCAGTCTCAAGAATGGCGTCATCAGTTCTGAGACCCCTTGCTTCCGGTGATTCGAAGAAACCAAGAGGAACGTTCTCCTCCCCTAATGCAGCATCGGCAAGTACAGTCAGTGGATTGAACTCGGTTTGTTCTAATGTTAAGGTCGTTCCCTTCTTCTTCCTTCTGGGGGTTTTCTCGGCACTCGAGAAGGCAAATGGTTTCTCTTCATTCCACGGAAACAAGGTCGGGCCTTCAGATTTTCCACCGGGAAAGTGGTGACTGCAGATTCTGGCTCGATCAGGATGAAATCCGCTATCTGCTCTCCTGAACAATAAAAATGAATAACAAAAACGTGATGTTTACTTGACGTGGAATGGAGACACAATAATTCATGGGAGGGGGAGGAGGAGGGGGAGGGGGAGGGGGAGGAGGAGGGGGGGAGGGGGAGGAGGAGGGGGGGGAGGGGGAGGAGGAGGGGGGGGAGGGGGAGTGAAGGGTGAGGGGAGGGAAGGGGGAGTGAAGGGTGAGGGGAGGGAAGGGTGAGGGGAGGGGGAGGGAAGGGTGAGGGGAGGAGGAGGGAGGATGAGGGAGTGGAGGGGGAGGAGATGGGAGGGGAGGAGATGGGAGGGGGAGGAGATGGGAGGGGGAGGAGATGGGAGGGGGAGGAGATGGGAGGGGGAGGAGATGGGAGGGGGGGGAGGGGGAGGAGAGGGAGGGGGAGAGGGAGGAGGGGGAGAGGGAGGGGGAGGAGAGGGGAGGAGATGGGAGGGGGAGGAGAGGGGAGGAGATGGGAGGGGGAGGAGATGGGAGGGGGAGGAGAGGGGAGGGGGAGGAGAGGGAGTGGGAGGAGAGGGAGGGGAGAGGGAGGGAGGGGGGGAGAGGGAGGGAGGGGGGAGAGGGAGGGGGAGGAGAGGGGAGGGGGAGGAGAGGGGGAGGGGAGGAGGAGGGGAGGGGAATAGGGGGGGGAGGAGAGGGGAATAGGGGAGGAGCAGAGGGGAGTAGGGGGGGGGAGAGGGGTATAGGGGAGAAGGGGAGAGGGGAATAGGGGAGAAGGGGGAGAGGGGAGGGGAATAGGGCAGAGGGGAGGGGAATAGGGGAGAAGGAGGAGAGGGGAGGGGAGTAGGGGGAGAGGGGAGGGGAGAGGGGGGAGGAGGGAAGGGTGGGGAAGGATGGCAGGGGGATAGGTGGAGCAGGGGGGCAGTGGGGACGGTGTGGGGGGGTAGGATGGGGAGGTTGGGAGGGAAGAGTAGGATGAGGTGAGGGAGGCGAGGGAGTGTGGGGGAGGGGATGGAGCAGGAGGAAGGTGGAGGAAGGAGAGGGTGGGGAGAGGAAGGAGGTGGGAAAGTGGGGTGGGGGGGAGGAGGAGGTGGGAGGGTGGGGGAGAGATGGGGGTAGGGTGGGGGAGGAGAGGGTGTGGGATGGGGGATGGAGGGGTGTGGGGGATAGAGGAGTGCGGTGAATGGAGGAGCACGGGGGATTGAGAGGCCAGTGGGGAGGGAGGAGGGGAGGTGTGGGGGAAGTGAGGGGTGGGGGCGAGGGAGGAGGGGAGGTGTGGGGGAAGTGAGGGGTGGGGGAGAGGGAGGAGGAGAAGGGTGGAGGGAGAAGGAGAGGAGGATGGGTGGGGGAGGGAGAAGGGTGAAGAAGGGGAGGGGGAGGATGGGGAAGGTGAGGTGGGGGGAAGGGGAAGGGGATGATGGGGAAGGGGAGGGGGGAGGATGGGGAAGGAGGGGAAGAGGATTGGGAATGGGAGGGGGGAGGATGGGGAAGGGGAGGGGGAAGAGGATGGGGAAGGGGAGGAGGAAGGGTGGGGAAGGAGGGTGGCAGGGGGATAGGTGGAGCAGGGGGGCAGTGGGGAGGAGGATGTGGAGGGTTGGGGGGGAAGAGGAGTAAGATGAGGTGAGGGAGAAGTGGAGGGAGGAGAGGGAGTGTGGGGGAGGGGATGGAGCAGGAGGGAGGTGGAGGAGGAGAGGGGGGAGGAGAGGGGGGAGGAAGGAGGGCGGAGGGTGAAGGGAAGGGTGGGGAAGGAGGATGGCAGGGGGTTAGGTGGAGCATGGGGAGGAGGATGGGGAGGGTGGGGGGAAGAGGAGTAGGATGACGTGAGGTTGAAGTGGAGGAAGGAGAGGGAGTGTGGGGGAGGGGATGGCGCAGGAGGAAGGTGGAGGAGGAGAGGGTGGGGAGAGGAGGGAGGAAGGAGGTGGGAAAGTGGGGGGGGGGGGAGGACGAGGTGGGAGGGTGGAGGAGGTGGGAGGGTGGGGGAGGCGGAGGTGGGGGAGAGATGGGGGAAGGGTGGGGAAGGAGAGGGTGTGGGATGGAGGGGTGCGGGGGATGGAGGGGTGTGGGGGATAGAGGAGTGCGGGGAATGGAGGAGCACGGGGGATGGAGGCGCACGGGGGATGGAGGAGCACGGGGGATGGAGGGGGAGGATGGAGGAGGAGGAAGGGGGAGAAGGGGCCAGTGGGGAGGGAGGAGGGGAGGTGTGGGGGAAGTGAGGGGTGGGGGAGATGGAGGAGGGAGGGTGGGGAAGGGGAGGGGAGGGTGGGGAAGGGTGGGGAAGGGTGGGGAAGGGGGGGAGGGTGGGGAAGGGGAGGGGAGGGTGAAGAAGGGGAGGGGAGGGTGAAGAAGGGGAGGGGGAGGATGGGGAAGGGGAGGCGGGAGGATGGGGAAGGGGAAGGAGAGGGGGGAGGATGGGGAAGGGGAGGGGGGAGGATGGGGAAGGGGAGGGGGGAGGATGGGGAAGGGGAGGGGGGAGGATGGGGAAGGGGAGGGGGGAGGATGGGGAAGAGGCGGGGGGAGGATGGGGAAGGGGAAGTGGCTGGGGAATGGAAGGGGGGAGGATGGGGAAGGGAAGCGGGGAGGGTGGGGAAGGGAAGCGGGGACGGTGGGGAAGGGAAGCGGGGACGGTGGGGAAGGGAAGCGGAGACGGTGGGGAAGGGAAGCGGGGACGGTGGGGAAGGGAAGCGGGGAGGGTGGGGAAGGGAAGCGGGGAGGGTGGGGAAGGGAAGCGGGGAGGGTGGGGAAGGGAAGCGGGGACGGTGGGGAAGGGAAGCGGGGACGGTGGGGAAGGGAAGCGGGGACGGTGGGGAAGGGAAGCGGGGACGGTGGGGAAGGGAAGCGGGGACGGTGGGGAAGGGAAGCGGGGACGGTGGGGAAGGGAAGCGGGGACGGTGGGGAAGGGAAGCGGGGAGGGTGGGGAAGGGAAGCGGGGAGGGTGGGGAAGGGAAGCGGGGAGGGTGGGGAAGGGAAGCGGGGAGGGTGGGGAAGGGAAGCGGGGAGGGTGGGGAAGGGAAGCGGGGAGGGTGGGGAAGGGAAGCGGGGACGGTGGGGAAGGGAAGCGGGGACGGTGGGGAAGGGAAGCGGGGACGGTGGGGAAGGGAAGCGGGGACGGTGGGGAAGGGAAGCGGGGAGGGTGGGGAAGGGAAGCGGGGAGAGTGGGGAAGGGAAGCGGGGAGGGTGGGGAAGGGAAGCGGGGAGGGTGGGGAAGGGAAGCGGGGAGGGTGGGGAAGGGAAGCGGGGAGGGTGGGGAAGGGAAGCGGGGAGGGTGGGGAAGGGAAGCGGGGAGGGTGAGAGGTTTGGCCTAGCGTTACAGAGAATAAATTAATGACTAAAAGTGCCAGAAAATGCGTCACGTAATATATCGACGGTCCTCAACTAAAAGTTAACAGTTTACTTTTTGAGATATCCGAACATCAAATAATCCGTTCGAGGTTTAGAATGTACACAAAATAACTATTCGCGCCCATGGCCAATCGACCGAAGCCGTCCCGGGTTTCACACAAGCGAACTTACCTCACTCGCTCGGTCCATTGCTTTCTTTGATTTGGAGCAACAGGGAAACGATAAAAGCTAAGTTGTGGTTTTGTCTCACTTCGATGATTGCACCCGGGAACACAACAATGCGGCATTTACGGTGAGGGATTTGCGTGACTGGACGACGAAAAGAACGCGTCTGCATCCGGAAGCTCTTTGTCACGTGAGAGCACGTCACTATTAATGACGTAATTCATTGCAGTTGCCCGACATCTTACCCATCTCGATAGATTAAATTCAAGAAAGTAGTTTCACAACAATTCATTATTTATTGCACGACTGAATTTTCCATCAAATGTTTAAAAGTTCGCGTTTACGTTTTGTAGAACCTCGTGGGTGTATAATCTTCATTGCATCGTCAGTGCAGTTTTGGCCGATCTTTTTACACATAGCCAGTGTTCGCATGACGTCACCAGGCTTGAGATCCACCATCTTGAATTACAAGCTAGCAAAGTAAAACTACACGTGGACTGCATCATTGAGTTTGCATTTGTTAAAATGGTGCATTCTTGCGCTTTATATTAATGTGGTAACCGTGCCGATGGATGATGTGTGTCAGTGGCAACGATAGCACACTTACCTTTAAGCTGTCCAGTCCGGGTTCGATTGCTGCCCCGACTATAAACCGTCCGATTGGTGCTACGCACGAAGGATGTTTAATCACAATTTGGGCCGATCCAATCCTCGGAAGGACGTTATCTGGTTGTCCCATTTGCTAGCTTTACTACTTGCGAAATCGAAGATTTTTCACAAGTATATTGGTCAGTGGAGGTGGATCCGATTGACTTGAAAGTTGACCAGCATTTGCAAAGTGAGTCACTGAATTGGGAAACCAACTGTTTGAGGTCAAAAGGTCAACTCTAGGTCAAACTTTAAAATCATCCAATTTCCAATGGTGGCGGCAGGACACGGGGCGGGTGACGGCAGGACACGGGGCGGGTGACGGCAGGACACGGGGCGGGTGACGGCAGGACACGGGGCGGGTGACGGCAGGACACGGGGCGGGTGACGGCAGGACACGGGGCGGGTGACGGCAGGACACGGGGCGGGTGACGGCAGGACACGGGGCGGGTGACGGCAGGACACGGGGCGGGTGACGGCAGGACACGGGGCGGGTGACGGCAGGACACGGGGCGGGTGGCGGCAGGACACGGGGCGGATGGCGACAGGACACGGAGCGGGTGGCGGGAAACCAACTTTTTGAGGTCAAAAGGTCAACTCTATGGCCAACTTATAAAATCATCCAATTTCCAATGGTGGTGGCAGGACAGGGGGCATGTGCCGGCAGGACACGGGGCAGGTGCCGGCAGGACACGGGGCAGGTGCCGGCAGGACACGGGGCAGGTGCCGGCAGGACACGGGGCAGGTGCCGGCAGGACACGGGGCAGGTGCCGGCAGGACACGGGGCAGGTGCCGGCAGGACACGGGGCAGGTGCCGGCAGGACACGGGGCAGGTGCCGGCAGGACACGGGGCGGGTGCCGGCAGGACACGGGGCGGGTGGCGGCAGGACACGGGGCTGGTGGCAGCAGGACACGGGGCTGGTGGCGGCAGGACACGGGGCGGGTGGCGACAGGACACGGGGTGGGTGGCGACAGGACACGGGGCGGGTGGCGGCAGGACGGGGCAGGTGGCGGCAGGACACAGGGCGGGTGGCGACAGGACACGGGGCGGGTGGCGGCAGGACACGGTGCGGGTGGCTGCAAGAAACGGGGCGGGTGGCTGCAAGAAACGGGGCGGGTGGGGACAGGACACGGGGTGGGTGGGGACAGGACATGGGGCGGGTGGCTGCAAGAAACGGGGCGTGCCGGCAGGACACGGGGCGGGTGGCGGGAAACCAACTGTTTGAGGTCAAAAGGTTAACTCTAGGTCAAACTTCTAAAATCATCCAATTTCCAATGGTGGCGGCAGGACACGGGGCGGGTGACGGCAGGACACGGGGCGGGTGACGGCAGGACACGGGGCGGGTGACGGCAGGACACGGGGCGGGTGACGGCAGGACACGGGGCGGGTGACGGCAGGACACGGGGCGGGTGACGGCAGGACACGGGGCGGGTGACGGCAGGACACGGGGCGGATGGCGGCAGGACACGGGGCGGATGGCGACAGGACACGGAGCGGGTGGCGGGAAACCAACTTTTTGAGGTCAAAAGGTCAACTCTATGGCCAACTTATAAAATCATCCAATTTCCAATGGTGGCGGCAGGACAGGGGGCATGTGCCGGCAGGACACGGGGCAGGTGCCGGCAGGACAAGGGGCGGGTGCCGGCAGGACACGGGGCGGGTGCCGGCAGGACACGGGGCGGGTGCCGGCAGGACACGGGGCGGGTGCCGGCAGGACACGGGGCGGGTGCCGGCAGGACACGGGGCGGGTGCCGGCAGGACACGGGGCGGGTGCCGGCAGGACACGGGGCGGGTGCCGGCAGGACACGGGGCGGGTGCCGGCAGGACACGGGGCGGGTGCCGGCAGGACACGGGGCGGGTGCCGGCAGGACACGGGGCGGGTGCCGGCAGGACACGGGGCGGGTGCCGGCAGGACACGGGGCGGGTGCCGGCAGGACACGGGGCGGGTGCCGGCAGGACACGGGGCGGGTGCCGGCAGGACACGGGGCGGGTGCCGGCAGGACACGGGGCGGGTGCCGGCAGGACACGGGGCGGGTGGCGGCAGGACACGGGGCGGGTGGCGGCAGGACACGGGGCGGGTGGCGGCAGGACACGGGGCGGGTGGCGGCAGGACACGGGGCGGGTGGCGACAGGACACGGGGCGGGTGGCGACAGGACACGGGGCGGGTGGCGACAGGACACGGGGCGGGTGGCGACAGGACACGGGGCGGGTGGCGACAGGACACGGGGCGGGTGGCGGCAGGACGGGGCAGGTGGCGGCAGGACACAGGGCGGGTGGCGACAGGACACGGGGCGGGTGGCGGCAGGACACGGGGCGGGTGGCTGCAAGAAACGGGGCGGGTGGGGACAGGACACGGGGCAGGTGGCTGCAAGAAACGGGGCGTGCTGGCAGGACACGGGGCGGGTGGCGGGAAACAAACTGTTTGAGGTCAAAAGGTTAACTCTAGGTCAAAATACTAAAATCATCCAATTTCCAATGGTGGCGGCAGGACACGGGGCGGGTGGCGGCAGGACGCGGGGCGGGTGGCGGCAGGACGCGGGGCGGGTGGCGGCAGGACGCGGGGCGGGTGGGGGAAGGACACGGGGTGGGTGGCGGCAGGACACGGGGCGGGTGGCGGCAGGACACGGGGCGGGTGGCGGCAGGACACGGGGCAGGTGGCGCAGGACACGGGGCGGGTGGCGGCAGGACACAGGGCTGGTGGCGGCAGGACACAGGGCGGGTGGCGGCAGGACATGGGGCGAATGGCGGCAGGACATAGGGCGAGTGGCAGCAAGCCACAGGATGAATGGTGGGAGAACCTGTGGGGGTACAATAGATGAAAGGGTTAACAGCTGCAAACCGGATTTCTCTTTTGGATCCTAACTTCAGCAAAATGAAGACAAACCCTTCTCCCCTCCAACACAACAAGGGTGGAGGGAAGGATGGTTGAAAGCATGGAGGAATGTAGTGCTGCACTCATGTGCATGCAACCTTACAGTGAGTGCTAGCTGAGGTTTAGACAAATACCAAAAAACCAAGTGAGATTAAAGACACACAAAATGTCATTCAAAGGACAGGATTCAAGGTTGCTACAGCTAGACAACCTAACAAAATGCTCAATTTGTGAAATGAAGCACAAGGTGTATAACCAGGTAAATTTATACCAATACAATAATGCTAGGCTTACCTTCTATTCACCAGAAGGCTGTAAACATGTTGCACTTCAACCAACAACATCTGATACATTATAAGCAAGTCTATTTGAATGGAGGGTTAAACAAAAGTATTTTGCAAAACGTCACAAACATCCAAACAAATGAAGTCAAAAGCCAGTTTACTGGAAACATTCAAAACCTTTTATTTCATAACTTTTTTCTGTTTCATGAAAACTACGAACATCTGGTGAAATATGGGAAGAAGAAAAAAAATAAAGAAAATGAAGAAATTAAATCCCTAAGAGAATGCCAAAACTTCAGTAAACAATGAAAGCTGTTGCTCGGCTGGTGTGTGTCAACCACAACAATTTGTGAAACAGGATCAGAACACGAAATGTCATTTTTAAGGAAGCTGAGGTCAGTGGGGGTACCCTGGTATGAATTGCTACTTCGAGACGACCTTCCATCAGCTTGCCCGTTTTTGTGAGCCACTTTTCATTTCCGAAAAGCCAAAGTTTTGGCGAGCAGCTAAAATCTGATACTCCAGCTGCTGTGCTTGTGGTTAGAACAGAAAGAAAAAACAGGGCACCAAGAAGCCCTTAGCAAGCAGTACAGCCAGCTTCCCTGCAACTTCTTAGAGGCTGGGAAGTACAGAGTAGCACCATCAATAGGTGAGGGGAGGGCAGGGGGGCAAGCACAATTAAGGGATCAAGCAACGGTTTTGGGGGAGTTGACGTGAGCGACTGATAGATAAAGCAACAAAGGGTTTACAAGAAAAAGAAAAATAATAGAAAGAGCATGGAAAACTTGTAGAAGCGAGTTCAGTAGCTTTAGCAGGGTTAGATCAGTTAGAGTACCACATTCCCATGCGCGTGTACCAAGGTAACTCCTTCACCAGCCGTTTGATCACGAAACATCTTTCTGGTTTCGTGGAAGTCACAATAAGCCTTACAAGTACGACAGCAAAACTAGACCAAAGACCTCAGATGCTGGCGAATGAGTTTTGGAGGCATGGGAATGCTGGCTGCACAAGGAATGGTAAGAGGGATTGAGATAGACAAGACTGAAAGAGTACAAATATAATACAAAGGAGCCAGTAAGCCGTATAAAATTTACGTATTTCACCAATTTATACATAAAAAAATTAATCTGCTATACAGGTAAGAAGCACTGTCTTGCCTCGGAGGAACTGCCCTTGGAGCAAAACATAGAAATATTTTCGCCGTTGGTTTGGGGCCCAAAGACGCTCCGTTTAATTTTATTTCCTTACATCCAAGACCATCCCACCACGCCTGTGTCCAGCCCCTCCCCCATCCCCTTCGTGAGAGCAACGAAATAAAAGATAAATTACTGTCTGCACAACACTTTTGCTCTCCATCATATATTACACAAGGTCGAGGGAGCCGGTTTAATACAATCTTCAAGATGCCCTGTATATATGACTGCAGATGCCCTATATCTGCTTGAAGTAACAACAATAATAATAATAATAACAATAATAATAACAATAATAATAATGGAAAATTCTTACCATGCCTTTTCTGGAACTCATCCCAAAAGCACATTACAGACATTAAATGGGGAAAATGAAGTGACAAAGGACATAATAATACAATGTACCATGTTCAAAACACGCACTGGATAAATAAATTAAGAACATGGAAAATAAATCAAACTGTAGTTTTGGGACGAAATATCAGGTTTTGGAAATAATGCTATTTTTTTTAATAAGTCTTCGAAAAAGACCACAGCACCTGGTGCTAACTTGTCCCACAAAACGTTTGAAAAGCCCTAAAAAAAAAAAAGAAGAAGAAGAAGAAGAAGAAACATAACTTACTGCCTCCCACACCTCCTCCATCCTCGCCCCAACCACAACACAACGATAAAACCCTCAGCAGAGGTGTCAGTATGAGAAGTTGAGAATGGAAAGAAAAATTCTACTTGTCATGGTGAGGAAAGACCCAAATTTTTTTTTGAGAGTACTGACAACAGTAGAGAGACAAACGAGTAAAATAGAGAGTGATAAGGTGATAGATAACCCAAAATAAATCCAACAAAATAATTGATGCATAAACTATACTGCACGATGCATTGTCAAATTCACACATATATACAGCGTAGTCCAAAGTGGATAGGAACAGTGCAGGACATAAGTTAAAAAGAGAACTCACGCAGTTACGTGGCTGTGAATAAAATTAAAAAAATAATGGACAAGTAGGGAGAAAGAAATAAAGAAAAAAGTGAAATTGAAAGTGCCAAGTCCGCAGCCCAACAGTCTGTGGGAGCTTAGCTGATTGTTAATGAGTTGGTATGTAGATTATTTTTTTTTATCATTTTCTGTTGTTTAAAAACATAAAGACCTGTCAGTGTGGGGTAGACACAACCACCCCATAAATCTGTGCAGGTCACGATGCTGGTGGTCAAAAGATGATCGAGGATTTTTTTTAATCCCTTGGTCCTGCCCATCCCAGTCAATTGAATCAATAAGGTCTTCGCCCAGGTTTCCCACCTGTAAATCTGCTTGACAGCTATATTACTCTTCTCCTCCTTCCCATTCCCTTTAAAGAGACCTCAAAGCCACAGCGTTGAATAGGAGGAGTTCAGGCTTTACAAGGGGTCTGTTTGAAATGAAGCTGAAAGTAAAAAAATAAAAAATAAAAACATCCGATGTTACAGCCTCTTCTCAGGTTTGAGGCAGCACTGCAGCTTGGAAAGTACAACAGATTGGGGAAATGAAGGATAGGGGCTTGGCTGGATGAAGATGGCGAAACCAGCATGAAACCTCACGAAAGGTCGACTGACTGGCTAGACCCAGTTGAAAATGGGCAATAGAAGTCTCGACTGGCAGAATGGAACCAAAAAGAGCCACCAAGTTAAGAGATCAGCTCAGAAGATTATACTCCATCGTGCTGGTAGGGTCCAGCTAGAGGGTGCCGTGATGGAGTGTTGTGGTCGGTGAGCGAGACAGTGGGGCCGGCTGCCGATTCAACTCGTGCAGACACTTTGCAAGAGTGGACGAGGCCTCCAGGCTACTGAATGCCAGGTGGGCTAGATGACTCTCGTACCTTCGCACCATCCTGACAGGTCGGGGTGGTAGCAGAGGTGAAAGACAAACCAAGTTAAATATAATGTTTAAGACAAGCACTTGATAAAGAGTAATGGTGAAATAATATTCTCCCTCCCCCTCCTCATTCGATTTACCAAGGGTCTTACCTCCGACCATCATCGGAGTGTCTTGCCACATTACGCAAAATAAGTGCTGCTGTGATTCGAACGCTCTTCGTCACTGCGGTCTCCTTTTCATCCTACAAGTGGGTAGGAAGGGCATCGATGGAAAAAGTTCAGTTCAAGACAAAGTGAAGAGTGTGCAGGAAAATTATCAAACCTCAAGGCTGTGCAAATAATATCAGTCAACATCTACTGTACAAACAAGTCACTTTTGTAGTTTTTATTCAATAAGTGTGATATATCCCATTGAACTCACCGTATGATCTCGGAAGTTCAAATTCCTCGATCCCCTACGTAGGGCCAAAAGGGCAGCACCTGGGTGGTTCGAGAAAGGTTTTGTTGGGATCGTCGTGGTTGAAGCGTTAGCTGGAGTATGGCTGAAAAAGAAGTCATTCTATGTCAAGAAATTCTCGACATTCTTCATCTTCAACTTCTTACTGAGGTGACTTATGACAGCAAAATAAGAGCAAGCACTACAGGAAAAAAAAAATCAAGGCTAACCAGCATATTATTATGAACAATAAGAGGGCTTCCATTTTAAACTGTAAATCTGACAATCCACACGGTAATTATTGTGTCCCAGAATATCAAAAAGGCCAAAAAAAAGAGCAAAATAGATCAAATGGCATTCGGTTAGTGACCTCATCAGCAAAATAGATGGAATGTCACATGTGGTCAAAAAAAGGTCAGTGTGCCCAAGTTTACCAAAAGGCTTTGAGAACACCCAATATAGATTAGCATGTTAAAAGGTGAGATAAGGAATAAAATAAGTCAAAAGTAAGGTTGTAAATAGGTCAGCATGCCCTAGTTTAGCCAAACGTTTATAGGATAACCAAGGTGCATCAGTATGTTAAAACAGATGAGAATAGGTCAAAGGTCAGATCAGGCCATTCATAGGTCAATGTGGCCTAGTTTACAAAAAGGCTTTAAGGACTCCCCAAAGTAATTAATCACCTATGTGAACATAAACTTTTGCAAAATTAAGAAATTCGGTCACAGTACCCTAATTTCAAATAAGCTTCTTTGGGGAACAGTTTTTGACCCACTTAAAACATTCCACATCCATTCAATGTAAGGTTTTCCCTGAAAAGTGTTTCCAATAATTAGAAAATAGAGTTTGCTGTGAATGCGTCAATAGATATGCCTCCGCCTGCATTACATGTCAACTAGGTTCAAAGGGCTTTCCTTCAGTGGTTCACAAGTTACCGTGGAAGCAAAACACCGATAACAAATGTAAGGATGGAGGCAGGCACGGATGGAGTACCCAAACACATAAAGCCTCTGGCGTTCGGCTGTGGAGGCATAAAAGGGTCCACTAAGGGTGTCTGCCTTAAAGATCAAGGTCAAAACTGTATACCCAGATGAATGAATGCAAATTTGGTGTTTGTAGCCTTAGCTATTTTGGTGCTATCAGACCAACATAAATCATTATAATTATCATACTACAATGGAAGCGTGTGTGTGTGTGTGTCTGCGTGTGTGTAGTTGGTTGTTATCTCCATTAGCGGGTTTCAGGCGGTGGAATGGAGTCCTCCCAGGGCCTAAAGTATCCACCTCCTCTTCGGTAAAGGATCAGGGTTCATGGACCAACCTGTTTTGTTCCAAGGGCTCCTTTCAGGATCGTCACCGAACCCCGGATTGCCTCCAGTTGTACTTCATTTGGGGTAATATTCCTGGGGATGGTTTTTTTAATCTCTGTGAGGTTCTTCTTTATCATTGCTGTTACTCCAATTAATTATCACTGGTATAATTTGATGATCTTCAGCTTCCAAGATCTCTTAACCTCATTTTTGAGGTCCTGGTATTGGTCATTTTCCTGATTTGTGTGTTGTTTAGGCCAAAATCACTGGGTACTGATATCTCAATCATCAATGCTGTCTTTTCCTTTCTATTTCTGAGTTCAATGTCCGGACACAATGCTTTGTTTTCTATGTTCACGCTCGATGGAATCATCAGGTCGTACGTGAGCATGATGTCCACATTTTCATTGATTGCCCTTGGTTCGTGTTTCCATGAGTTTTCTGGAACTGGGATGCTGAAATTTTTGCAGATATGCCAATGAATCGCTTTGCATACTTTGTTGTGCCGTTGAGTGTAAAGTTGTTCTGATAATAGTTTTTTGCATCCCGAGAGCAGGTGACTAGTACTTTCTGTTTCTGTCTTGCAGAATCTACACTTGTCCATCTGGCTCAGTCCCGCCATCTTTTAAATCCATTGGTGTAGTGTCCTTGATCTTGGGCATTTATTATGATTCGTTCACCGTCCCAGTTGATCTGACCTCTTCTTAGCCATTCCAACGAGCCTTCTTTGTCTATCTCCACTCTGTCCAATTCTTTTTTTGTATTTTCCTGCTCTTTTGTCATTCTCCCAGTTGTGGGTGTAAATATTTATTGGTATTTCTTTTTTATATACGTATTTATTTTGCCTTTTTTGCTTTTTGTTGGGGCTGTATTTGTTGCCGTTTCATTTTCCTGTGAGGTATCTTCTATTCACACCTGTTTTTGGATATAATTTGCAAGGTGAGTTAGGGATACTATTTCAGGTTTGTTGTGTTCATGTTTGTTTACAAATTGCATCTGATAGTCTGTTGAGCATTTCACATACTCAGCTGGTCATACACTCTTCGCTCTGTGCACCTGGTTGAATTCCATCAGGCCACTCCCTCCCTCTCGTCTTGGCAGGTACATTCTCGGGGATGCACTGGTTTTTGTAAAACATTTTGTGGATGGTAGCCTGGTGTTGACTTAGCCGTTAGAGTGGTGGCTTGGGATCCTAGGATCCTGAGTTTGAATCCCGGTCGATCGTTAAATTAACGCCAGGTGGGTTTACTCAGCCTGTCATCCTTCCGAGGTCGGCAAATGGAGTACCAGCATACTGGGATGAATGTGCCGGTGTGTGTCCCAGTTTAGAATAGGTACACTGTATCCCTGCATGTCGTAAGAGGCGACTAAGGGTTGGCGTCAGGAAGGGCATCTGGCTACAACAAAAAAAAAAAAAAACTGCCTCAAAAAAGGAACCATAATGATTGTCATGGGGCCCGCAAGGCTAACCCCAGCTCTAGCAGGGAAAATGGCCTTAAAAAGGGAATTATTTTGTGGATGGTAAGGAGTGTTCTTGTTTTGATGTCTAACTTGTTGATTTCTGATTGGGCCCAGTTTATTATTCCGCAGCCATATTGGAACACTGGTTCTGCGAGCTGGTTTATGGCTTTGATTTAGTTTCTTGCGGAGAGGTATGTTTTTAGGATCAGCCTCATTCTATGTAGGTATTCTTTGGTAATTGTTTTGCGCATTTGTTTGTGACATATTTGGTGGCCCTCTTCTACTCCGAGATACTTGTATGATGCTTCGTTGTCTAGCTCCTGCATTGTTGTATTTGTGTCAATTTTTATGTTGTCTGTTTTTGTTGGTTTACCTTGTATGAATGTGCGCATGGCACACTTATCCAGGCCAAATTCCATGTGAATGTCGTCGGAGTACTGTTTTATGAATGAGTTGTTCTGCCAATTTTTCATTGTTTGGTGCAAAGAATTTTAAATCATCCATGTAAAGTAGATGTGTCACCTTTTTGTCTCATTGGGCATTCTCTTATTTGATGTCAGGGTGTATCCATGACCTTGCCAATAATGAGGTTTCTCAGTGGGTTCGGAGCCAGGCAAATAAGGCGGGGTGAAAGGTTGTCTCCCTGGAAGATTCCTCCACGTATCTTCACTCCTGGTATTTCGATCTTTCCTTCCGAGTGCTGTAATATCAATTTGGTATTCCAAAGCTCCATTGCTTTCTCTATCAATTTGATTACTTGGGAGCTGATCTTGTACAATTGCATGCATTGCATCATCCATGATTGTGGGACACTATCAAAAGCTTTTTTGTAGTCTCTCCATGTTGTGGATAATCTTGTTCTTCTTGTATTGCAATTTGAGTATGGCCTTGTTTAGTAGGAGGTGGTTTGCTGTGAATCGATAGGGGCATGTTGATTGGTCAAAGGTGTCTCAGGGGTCTAGGGGGTATAATGGGTGTAAAAGTCTTTGGACTCCAAGGGATCTAATAGTTTAAATGGTATGTTCCAATAGTAGTTTGGTTTTTAATGACCTCAGGGGTCTAAAGATTCTAAGGGATTTAAAGCGTCTAAAAAGGGTCTAACAGGTCTAAGGGGGTTTAAAGTTGGCCTCCAAAGCCAGCTGCCGACTCAGCATTCTCCGTCGTACAAAGTCCTTCCTTCGCAGACCTGAACTCCAATCCACCTACAAGGCCTTCATCTGCAGCTTGATAAGAGTACTGCTCTTCCCTCTTGGCTGGCTCCCCTGTCCGGCATCTTGCTCAGGTTGACACCGTGGAAACCAAGGCCTTCAAGATTTTTGGAATCTTCCAGGATGAAGCTGAGTCTATGGGCCTATCACTTCACAATCACAGACAGATAGGTGGTCTCTCTTTCTTACACTGCCTCCTTTATAGTCTTACACCATCTGCTCTTTCCTTGCTTTATACTCCCCCCTCCCCCTCCCTCCAGGTTTTTGCTGGGCACACATGATCAACCATCAACACCCTCTAGTGAAACTACCTATATCGAGGACCAATGCTCACCTCCACTAATTCGTTCCTCTTTTTTCCCACCTGTGGAGCCAACTTCCATATTGTCTTCAATCTCATTCTTTCCTCCAGGTCTTCAAGACAGCTATTCACCACAATCTCAGATCATCCCCAATCCAAAACAATGATCTTTTGTGCTACCCTCGTTAACCCCACTCCTCCCTCCAGTCACCCACCCTGCTACACCCCAAGCCCTTCTCCTTCCAAATCTCCAGTTTCCCCCTTCTGAGAGTTTCCTTCCCTATCCATCTTGTTCACCCCATGGCACCAGCAATTGCCTTTGTTTTTTGACACAACATTTTTGTTTTTTAAAACACCCTCCCCTTCCCCTCATTCCTCCCCACACCCATTGTTTGTCGAAGTCTCCCTCTATGTTAGCCTGTCACCCTGCCATTGGTGTCCCCCCCCCCCAACCCCTCCACGTTCTCTCTACTGTCTTGTTACATCCTGATCGCTTCAGTATTCTAGTTCTTCCACGAGCCACGACTATGTATACAAAACAAAGGGTCTAAAGGTATGTTTCAATAGTACGTAATGTAAAAGACATAATTAACAGACCTAGTCGCAGTCTAACACATGGTCAAACATTAATTATGTAATTAATAGACATACTCACGTGGGTTGACTGAGGCTTCACTGTCCACCAGTGTTTTTCATTTTTATATGTATTCAGGTGGCCTGAAAGTCACTTTACCCCTCCCCAGTAAAGCATTCATTCTTAAACTCTTAATATACAGGTTATATTGTGTAGCACAGTACTCACAATAATTAATCAGTCATTGTATCTGTATGTGCTCCCTCATTCTCCTTGCACCACTGAATTTGGCACCAAGTCCTCTAAGTCTAAGACATCGTGTGTAGCATTTGTGGAGTCACGAAAAACGAATGTTTACTGAGGAGGGGTAAAGTGACTTTTGGTCCACCCTGTAGATATCAAGTCACTCGGATGAAAATTGACGATTTATGTAGCCCTGACCTTTTGACCTATTGACCTCAAAAACAATAGGCTTCTAGCTTGTGACTACCTCGACCAGGTGGTTAAGTTTCGAGAAGATGGGAGTAAAATTGAGACCAGTAGGTGATTGACATACAAACAGACAGAACAAGCATTCTGAGTATTGCGCTGCAATACATGTCCCCTACCGGCAGTCTGTCGTCCGGAAAACTGTTGGGAAATTACCAAGGGTTATTTACCCACAGGTTCTGAATCGTTCCCAATCGCTAATTACCTCAGGACGGGCTCACCTGTGATTCGCACTCGGGACTTCGATTTATACACCATGCAGACAGGTCAGCAGAAGCACGACAAAATAAGTTGTTGATAAAGAACCTTTCGAGTCGCTAAATATCAGTAATTTATTATATTTTCCGGTTCACGATCAATGATCGATGTGTATATATATGTTGCTCGGCTTGGCTCCGCCCCTCCCGAAAGCGCGCGCTGTGTCACGCTTTTGACGTTCGCAGATGAGGCTAAGGGCGCGCAGTGCGGCTTGAGGAGAACTCTAGAATAAACAAGAGATATCCATTTTGAAAAATATTTTCGTTTAATTAACGATATCTGCCAAACCACGTGCCCTATCGCATATTCCAAAAGGACATTTTAGTGAGACTGACATGCTCTGTGAAGTTTCCCCTCGATTGGATCACAAATGAGGGAGGAGCTAGGTTTTAAAGGTTCAAGCTTAAAAACGTCATAACTCTGAAACCATGTGACGCAGGACATCATGCTCGCTGACTTTTTTGTTCGTCATGGGTTTGCGATTCTGCTTGCAAAATTTGGCCTCGATCTGTTCAGCCATTGCAGAGAAAAAGGGGTTTTCGTGTTTTCATGAAAAACAATATGGCGGCCGAACCACGTGACCTGTGACGTCATAATTACCATTAAAATATTCTACAGACCGAGTCCCTCCTATGGTGAAAATTTGATCTCAATCGGTCCTATTATTGCAGACAAATTGGTTTTTAAAAGAAATTAAAACTTAAAATGGCACTGAGTTAAGGATCATCAGAATTATCAGAATTCCCAAAGTTCAAAGTGCCATAACTTTGTCAAAAATGATCGAAACGTCGTGAAGTTCGAACCCGATCTGTAACTTATCATGAGGAAACCATCTGCCAAGTTTGAAATCATTAGCATTAAGTGTTTAGAAAAAAAGTCCGGAAAACTGTTCTTTGCGTGACAGACTGACGGACTGACAGACGGACAGACTGACGCACAGACTGACGGACAGACTGACGGACGGAGGGACGGCGTGCAAACCTATAGTCCCCTCCGGTGTACACCGGCAGGGGACTAATAACAGACCATGCCAACCAATACAATTGCAACTCTTCGATTTCGCAAGTAACAAATAAAAAAAATAAAACACATATTTGGATTGAGAAAGGAGGTTGTAACTGATGCATGTTGTTGCTGATGCATTGATGTAACAATTACCCTTTTACTTACTTGTTGTTCTGAGGTGACGTGGTTCGCTGCTCCAGTTGTTTCAAACCTGCTAACAGTTGCTGCTTTGAGCAGTGCTTATCCTGTATTGTGAAGGCACAGAAAAAAAGAAATCACAACTCCATTACGACTGATGAAATCAAATTGATAATTAAAATGATTGATTATCTTCTCCTACTTCTGGCTAGTGCATAAATCAGTGAAGCAAAAATCCTGTTTAAAAAAAAAAGAAGAAGTAGTCACACATGATGGAACTGTCATCAATGATGTGGCAACCAAAATTTCAAATTGACGTCTCCCACAAAGCAGAGCACAGGGCCTGTTTCTCTCCCTCTCCCTCCCTTTCTCTCCCTCTCATCCTCCACTCTGCACCCCCCCCCCCCCTCTCCCTCACATCGCAGACAGGTTGGTATCCTCTCCTCTGGTCTTGCTTCCCTTTGCTCTTTCATCCCTCTGTCGCCCCAAGTCGCACAGATCTTCCAGTAAAACTTGCAACAACCAGGCTCACAAATAACGTCCACGCTTTTGTTTCTCTTTTCTCTCTTCCTCCTCTTCGTTCATCTCGTAGAGATCACGTGTTGTCCTGAAGGTTGTGGTCCAAAGTTGGAGTATTTTTTTTTGTATACTGAATTAAAAAAAAAATGAGCAATGACGCCTTTGAAAATGATGATAGTTTATCATGGACATGGAATGTCCACATACAGGATATGGTCTAAGAGGGTTTACCGTAGAGATCACTGTGTAGCCCTTTCAGAGATATAGAGGTGCAAAGTTTTACAGTTTTTCCAAGATGAAGATGGCGGCCGAAGCACGTGATCGATGACGTCATCTTTTCTTTCTTTTTTCCTCCACCAATTTATCCCTAGATGATGCTCAAGAAATTTCACCTTGATCGGATGAAGTTTTGTACTTGTCGAATTATGACGTCATAATGGAGGCACCTATGACATCATCATTAACATATGTTATTCCCCATGGAGAGTTCTTTACAATGAGCCATGTCTCAATTCTTTCTATGCAGCACTTTCGGAGATATAGAGGTGCAAATGTTTTCGGTTTTTACAAGATGGTGCCGTACCACGTGACCTATGACATCATAATTATCATTTAAAAATTATGCAGGTGGAGGTGCACCTATGGTGAAAACTTCCTGTCAATCCGACCAACGGTTGCAGAGAAAATCATATTTATTCTGTGCGGACAAACAGACACAAATGTAATACCCTCTCCTCTGGCGAACACCAGAGAATACGAATTCTACTATACAGGTGTGAAAGTTGGAGTATGATGAAGAGGCCAGCAATGACGCCTTTGAAAATGATGATAGTTTATCATGGGCATGGAATGTCCACATAGTCTGTTCGGTGGTACAACACTAATTAAGTGGTGTTTTTGGCTATTATGTGGATATATACATGACTTGGACTCTAGTTGCTGATCAAATGCATTTACGTGAGGTGCATAACCGCTAAACAGTAAAGCACATCTGAAAATGCCTACGTTTACCAGAAATTTAATGGTGCTGCGGCCCCACCCAGACACAGCTTACCACCATCTTGGAAATACCCAGAATGCTTTGCACAGTTGTGATGTCTCTTCAAACAGGAGTCGCCAGGTATTTGCACAACAAAAATTCTCAACGAAATGTCAATTTTTTCATGATCATCCAGAAAATTAAAGGATAATATTGAACCACCCTCATAGTTTCACCACTGGTAAATGTGCGTTACAGTGAAGGGGCGGGGAGGTCCATAGCTAGAATGTGTTAAGAATAGTATGGAGCATGTGATGGAGTAAGTTAGATATCTGTAGTGCTAAGTCATATGGTTAAATGTGCACCAAGAAGGTGGTGAGTGTAAACATTAAAGCAGATTCGGGTAAGATTGCTGTGTAAAACTTTCTGTAACAGGTGAGGCCAGGTGAAGGACTTGTGGCCCACGGCACTTTAAAGAAAGCCAGCAGATTTGGCCAGCAGATTGCACGCCATGGTGGTAAAGTCGACTGTGTAGACACTTTTGAGGATTTGCCCCACAGGGTGTGATGGCCTAGACAAAGACGCTGCCCACTCCAGCCACGTGATGGAAAAGTGGTCCCTGTGGGGCATAAAGGTCGTGTCCACACGATAGTTGGAATGTCCACACGATAGTTGGAATGTCCACACGATAGTTGGAATGTCCACACGATAGTTGGAATGTCCACACGATAGTTGGAATGTCCACACGATAGTTGGAATGTCCACACGATAGTTGGAATGTCCACACGATAGTTGGAATGTCCACACGATAGTTGGAATGTCCACACGATAGTTGGAATGTCCACACGATAGTTGGAATTGGTTTGACCTTGAACTTCGAGGAAAAGACATCCCTCTCTCTGCTTTCTCATCGCCATTCGCCTTGTTTCACATCATCCTGCAGCCACAATCAACTCGTGCCTGAACAAGTCCTCGCCTGTTCTGTTCCCCTTCGTTGGTCGAGTCCTGTGTTTTGGCGCTTAGTTCTCATTGTATACAGGATTGTGTTTCTTTTCCTCATCCCTATTTGTGTCTGTTCGTCGCTTGGTTCGTTGATTATTTATTTTTCGTATTCTGTTAAACCTTTTCCATAAATACTGTTGCGAATATGGAATTTGGCCTCCATATCCGCTTGTAAATATTCCCCTATTTTCTCCAATACTCCCCAACTTTCCCCGATCCCCCATTCCCTAGTCCCATTGCATGTAAATAACAATCAGTAGAGCCGACCTTCCCCTTATTCCCCCATTAAATGTCGTGCCCAGGTCCACCGCACCACACGTAGACAACTTTCGGACATCTTCCTAGTTATTCTTAATCTATGTCAGTTAAGGCCTCGTTTCCATTAATTATGACTCTTCGTTGCACCAGAATGTGATTATATGGCACCAGTAGTGAGTTTAGGACCTTCCCATACCTCCTCCCATCTTCTTCCCCAAACAACAACAACAACAACAACTACAGCTACAACAACAACAACAACAACTACAGCTACAACAACAACAACAACAACTACAACAACGGCGCGCGCGGGGAGTGTGCGTCCTCCCTCCGGCTCGGTTAGCCGCCATTATCCATGCGCCCCACGGGGTTACCACGAAGGGGCTGGCTGTCAGCTCCTCGTCAAGGGCGGAGCCTGGTAAACCCCCCCCGCACCCAATAAGAAGGGCGGACCGATTCCATCTGGGCGGAGCTAACGAGCCGAGGGCGTGTCACTCCCCGCCGGATATACGCAGCCGCTTGCCGGATGTGACGAAAGATGCGCCCCCAGCTTGAGACGACAAGACGCCACCTCGAGCGCTGAGAGACCTCCTGCATCTTTTGGGCCGCGCCATCCTGTCCCTGAGCACAAGGTGCACCTTGTGCTGGCCATCGAATACCCGCTTTCCTTGCCATCAATCCCCGTGTGAGTCAGTTTTTGTCCTGTTTCTCTGTGGTCTGTCGGGAATAATATAAGGTTGTGTCTAAGTGCCTGTCTTCCTATGATGTACCTCTTGTAGTTGTAATCTAACCTTCCGCCTTAATATAACCTCCTCCGGAGGTCTTGAGAACTGAACCCCTGGTGTCGTATTGTGTCATTATAACCCAGCCGGGTGTCTTCTCTTTCCTATTGAGCCAGCGTAGCGCGGCTTCGTCGACGTTCGAGTACAATCGGGTAATTTGTGCGGACACGACGGCCATTCCGCTCGGCCCACCTTAACATCAAAGTCGTGTCTGTAACAATTGGTGTCGAGGAGTTGGATTCGGACCCGGGACTAAATTAGTTAGGCCCAAATTTTGGGAGGGAAAATCGATTCGGAGCGCGTACTGCGCTCGACGAAATTATAACGAAAAAAAAAAATTGGATTTGTTTTACGAAACTCGAATTTTGCAAGTCGCGCTATGGCGGATCAAGACGGCTGGGGTCCGGTAGGGGAGAGTGAAGCAGGGTCGGTCCAGGACCAAATTGAGGGACATGAGGGACAGGAGGAGAGCGAAGCAGTGAGGGCGGCAGGGTCGCAAAATAGCGTTGTCACGCACGAGGTGGCCACGGCGTCCACGCCCGCGGCAGCGCCCCTGGTGGATTCGAACCTTTTCCTCCTGCAAATGAGGGCCCTTATGGAACAAATGGTGGGAATGAGGGCTGATAGTGAGCGGTTGGGAAACCAAATGGGGGTAATGAGGGACGAAGCGAGGGGTACTGGTGAGAAGGTAGACAAAAATTTTGAGGGGTTAGACAATGGGATAAAAGAGGTGAGAAATGGGTTAATGGGGGTAGAAAACAGAATGGCCGCTCAAGAGAATCAAATGGAAGGGATGCAAAAGGGGTTAGAGGGGGTAGAAAACAGAATGGCTGCCCAGGAGAATCAGATAGAGGGAGTGAAAAATGGGTTAGAGGGGTTAGAAAACAGGATGGAAGGCAAATTGAGGGACATGAGGGACCAAGCGGAAAGGGAAGTTAACCAAATGGGGCAGCAGATAGAGGGGGTCAGAATGGGGGTAGAAACCAAACTGGATGCTCACAGGGAGGAAATGGAGCAGATGAGGGTGGCATCTGGGCAGGAGATGCAAGTGATGGGAGCGGAGATCAGAAGAGGAGTGAGTGAGGAGGTCGGAGGAGTGCGCGAGGAGGTGAGGCACTGTAAGGAGCACATGGAGAAGGAGGTGAGAAAGGGGACTGTAAAGTTACAAGGGGGCATAGAGGACCTGACGCAGGAGGTGGAGCAGCTGACGGTGGGACAGACGGAGTTAGTGGAGCAGGTTCAAAGGAACACTGCGGTATTAGGAGGTTTAAAGGCGACACAGAAAGAACTAAAAGATGACTTGGTAGCGACGAAGAGGGAATGTCAGATGGTACGTGAGGGACTGACAACGAGGTTGGACGAGGTGATAGAGGTAATGGAGACGAAGGACCGGCAGGTGAGGACGCACATGGAAACGGTCAAGGTAGCCTTGGAGGACGAGCTTGAGGAGACGTACCGGGGAATAAAAGAGGTGAGGCACAAATTAGAAGAAGTGGAAGAAGGGGTGAGCGAAATTAAGAAGCGACGGAGAGGGGATAACAAAGAGATAAAAGAGGAGATAAAAGAATTGGTCCAAAGTCTGTGTTTGGATCGTGATGATGTGCTCATTAACCGGATGAGGGATTCGCAGGTGATGGAGGAGAAGCGAAGAGGAAGAGGACCCGGTGTAAGTGGTGACCAATATGGTCGTGCGTATGATGCGCCAGGGGATTTAAGAAGCTTGGGGATTGGTTTGGATCCGGGTGTTCGTGAAAGGCCGTTGGTGAAGTGTGCGACAGGTCTGGTGTGCGAAAGAGGAGGTGTGCGAGAAAGTCCGACTCTGGGGTGTGTGAGAAAAAAGTGCGTGCCAAGGAGTGAGTGTGCTGGCGAGAGTGAGTCGGTCGTAGCGTGTGTGCGAGGGAGCACGTGGAAGCGCGGTGTGGTGAGTGTTACAGAGGGTGTAACGGGAGAGTGTGCGCGAGAAAGGTGTGTGACGGACAGGTGCATGAGGAAAGAGTGCGCTGTCAGAAGTAAGGAAGAGTGTCCACCTGTGGTGAGTGTTACAGAGGGTGTAACGGGAGAGTGTGCGCGAGAAAGGTGTGTGACGGACAGGTGCATGAGGAAAGAGTGCGCTGTCAGAAGTAAGGAAGAGTGTCCACCTGTGGTGAGTGTTACAGAGGGTGTAACGGGAGAGTGTGCGCGAGAAAGGTGTGTGCCGGACAGGTGCATGGGGAAAGAGTGTGCTGTCAAGAGTAAGGGTGAGTGCGCTGTCAGGAATGGAGGTGAAAGTAGTGAGAGTGACATGGAGCGTGAGTTAGTTGTGACAGGTGAGCGAGGATGTACACCTGGGATGGAAGGATGCACACCTGGAATGGTAGAGCGTGAGTGGGAATGCACGCTGGAGTTGGTAGTGAGGCACGTGGTTGGGTGTGCGAATGAGAGCACACCTGTGATTGTCACAGAGGAGGTGACAGAGGAGGGGGTGCGAAGAGGTGTATTGGTGAGGTGTGCGACCAACGAATGTGTGCCAAAATGTTCGGTGGTCAGGTGTGTGACCAAGGCTGTGAGTGGAATGGGTGCGCCTGGGTGTGTAAGGAACGGTACGAGGAGCATGGAAACGGCTGGATGTGTGAGCAAGGAACGGGCTGCGGGGTGTAAGCGTCCAGGTGAAGCATCGACGTTACACGGGTTAGAGGTTAGAGCGACTTATAGCCGAGTCGGGCCCTCGGTGCGTGCTGGGCCTCGCTTTGAACGGCCGCGTCCAGGCTCCACTAGGCGGAGCTGGCAGCCCGATAGAAAGGGTCGTTATGGCGACCACGTTTTGTTGAGACGTGCCGGCAGGTCGAGATCGGGACATTGGATGGTTCCGTGCCGAGATGGTGCGTGGGATCTCGGCCCGGGTAAACCTCCTTCCCTGCACCGAGTGCTGGACGCATCCAGCCGCTGGCACAAAACAACCAGCATCCATTGCTTGGCTTCACGAAGCCGGGCTTTGGACAGGGAGTGGCGCACCGAGAGGTATTAGTGAGTCGACTGGGTGATGAGGTTAGTGTTTTGGACCCAAAATTAGAGAAAAACAAAATTTGATGATTGGCAAGGGATTGGCAGTAGTGATTGGCAGATGATGGGCAGTGATTGGCAAATTTTTAATTTGTTGAAATTTGATGTGCAAAATTGGTAGTGAGAGACCCCCGATGTGGTGGGATGGCAAATCCACCATCCCTCACAGGTGGGGCAAATGCGCTATAGCTTATGGGGGTGTATGGCAGTGAAAACTAGCCCGGGTGGGTTAGGATATGGTGTGTAGGGATCTAGCGAGGATTGACATTAGGTGACGATAAGGTTAGGTAGTGACTGATACCTGTAGTGGGGACGCAGGTAGATTAGTGTGGATTATAATGACGAGGGAGCGCAATAGTTAAAGGGACGACTGGGAAGCGCAAGTTTCAGAAGGGAGTAGTTAGCTGAGATAATGCCGTGTGTGTGAGAATTGAACAGGTGTGATTGCACAGGTGTGCAACTGGACAGGTGTGTGGAGCAGTGTATGAGTAGTGAGTGTGTGGATCAGCGCGAATGCGCTTGGGGAGAGAAGGGTGCAGGTGGCACCAGGTGTGAGAGCACAGGTGTGCAGGTACAGGTGTGTGGAGAGAGTTGGAGTGAGTGGTACGGAGTGGTGTGCATGGTGCGAAGGTGTGGATGGGGGAAGAGTGGACCCCTTTCACGAGCACCCGGGGCGGGTAGTGTAAGTGTTAGGTAGAGGGTGCAGGTAAATTGTGGTTGAATATTGGCATTTGTGGTGCGGTTGCAGAATGGTGTTGTGAATGGGTGCATTAGTGTTGTGGAAATGGCTGGGCGTGTAGCCTGTTAGTGTGTGTAGTTGGTTGGGCACTCCACCACTGTGAGGATGTCGGCCAGGTGAGGCCGCAGGTGGGCTCTGGGAGCCGGTAGAGTTGTGGATGGGGCCCGAGGATCCGGAGGATGGACCCGGGTAGCCCAGTGCCAGAGAGGGCACCGAGTGGGGAGAGTGCCAGAGGGCCTTCCCCAGGTAGTTAGGTTAGGGCAAGGAGCAGGTAAGCTCGGAGGCAACTGCAGTGGTGGAGGTGTGCAGGTGGGTAGACCCACTGGGAGAGGTACACGCCGCAGCCCAGAAATTGTGCGAGGGCACCGGGAGATGAATCGGGGGAGTGAGACCCCAAATTGAAGAGCACCACAGTTTGGCCAATGGGAATTGGTTTTTAGAACCCATAGTGTAAGAGGGCCAATGGTTTGGCCGGAGAGAGACCCCGGGTAGTGTAAAGTTGTTAAAGTCATTTAGGAGATAGTTAGGATTGATGAACCTGTCGCACCATACGCAGCCACTTACCTGTGGTGATGATGATGACTCCACACCTGTGTTTTCTTTGTTTTGTTGCAGGAGATGAATCGCTGTGTGGATTTGTGAGACGCATCACGACGTGGATGAGACATTGGGGTGATTCCATCTCTCCCTCCCTAGGAGGGACTGATGATGAATTGGTAATGGCAAATTATGATGTTGAGTTGGAGATGGCAAATTTTGATGAGAGTTGAAAATGGCAAATTTGATTGGTTAGGAGGGAGAGAAGACGAATTTGGTTTATGGGAGGAACGGGGAAGACAGTAGGGATGTTTGTTGATTTGTAAAGTAGATGTTTATGGGTAGTGTTGTGTTTTGTGGATACAGTAAGGGGTAAGGGAGGGGCCATGTAGGTTACCTGGTGGGGGGGGGGGCGTACGATAGGAACGTACCTGTCTCACCTGGTTCCCATGTGCCCCCAGTGTGCATTACCTTATATTGCGTGCACTTTTGCGCCCTTACCACCTTACTCACTTGTTTCTTCTTTTGTCTCCCACCTCCGAGGATCTGGCTTTGGGGTAGAGAGAGAGGAGAGAGAGGTGCTGGCTACGCAGTTGTGGGCCTGCACTTTCGCTGTTGGCTGCCTGGATCGATACACCATATGGACCGCAATGTTTGTGGCCACCCACAATGGACCGCAGTTCGTTTGCGGCCAAGCACCACCCGGGGATGGACCTATGGGTCAACGTGGCACCTATGCCATACAGGTGAACCACTAATAGTTAACACCACCAAGTGCACCACAAGAAGAGCAAGAGACACCTGCAGGGTTAGGGGTTGTCGCATTTATTTTTAATCATTGAACAATGGTGACTGCACCGATTGGTGGTGGGGTGGTGCTGTTGATGCTCGGAAAGGGTGCTCTGCACGTTAGTAAAGGCCGTCGGCCACAGAGCACTCGTGGGTTGGTGTATCGATGTTGGCAAGCGCGCTCTCTCTATGCATAACATCTGCATGTGTTCCTCCAAAAACAGGTCCTGGATCGTAGTGTAAATAGCAGCGTAGTCTTGTAAATAATGCTCCCTACCGGCTGTATGTTTAGTTTGAGAATTCTTTCCGGATTCGGTTATCCTGTGGGTGTGTTTCTGTGAGGAGAAGGGTGCAACGTCGCAGGGGGACATATTTACTCATTTGTGAATATCTGTAAAACTGTCGCACTCAGGGTAGAGTTAATAGTAGAGGGAACTACATTGCGTGCCACACTAAAGTAGGTAAAAATTTATCGGGTCGGGACGCCCCGAGGGTAGAGAAGGGTGCAATGTTGCGAATATGGAATTTGGCCTCCATATCCGCTTGTAAATATTCCCCTATTTTCTCCAATACTCCCCAACTTTCCCCGATCCCCCATTCCCTAGTCCCATTGCATGTAAATAACAATCAGTAGAGCCGACCTTCCCCTTATTCCCCCATTAAATGTCGTGCCCAGGTCCACCGCACCACACGTAGACAACTTTCGGACATCTTCCTAGTTATTCTTAATCTATGTCAGTTAAGGCCTCGTTTCCATTAATTATGACTCTTCGTTGCACCAGAATGTGATTATATGGCACCAGTAGTGAGTTTAGGACCTTCCCATACCTCCTCCCATCTTCTTCCCCAAACAACAACAACAACAACAACTACAGCTACAACAACAACAACAACAACTACAGCTACAACAACAACAACAACTACAACAACGGCGCGCGCGGGGAGTGTGCGTCCTCCCTCCGGCTCGGTTAGCCGCCATTATCCATGCGCCCCACGGGGTTACCACGAAGGGGCTGGCTGTCAGCTCCTCGTCAAGGGCGGAGCCTGGTAAACCCCCCCCGCACCCAATAAGAAGGGCGGACCGATTCCATCTGGGCGGAGCTAACGAGCCGAGGGCGTGTCACTCCCCGCCGGATATACGCAGCCGCTTGCCGGACGTGACGAAAGATGCGCCCCCAGCTTGAGACGACAAGACGCCACCTCGAGCGCTGAGAGACCTCCTGCATCTTTTGGGCCGCGCCATCCTGTCCCTGAGCACAAGGTGCACCTTGTGCTGGCCATCGAATACCCGCTTTCCTTGCCATCAATCCCCGTGTGAGTCAGTTTTTGTCCTGTTTCTCTGTGGTCTGTCGGGAATAATATAAGGTTGTGTCTAAGTGCCTGTCTTCCTATGATGTACCTCTTGTAGTTGTAATCTAACCTTCCGCCTTAATATAACCTCCTCCGGAGGTCTTGAGAACTGAACCCCTGGTGTCGTATTGTGTCATTATAACCCAGCCGGGTGTCTTCTCTTTCCTATTGAGCCAGCGTAGCGCGGCTTCGTCGACGTTCGAGTACAATCGGGTAATTTGTGCGGACACGACGGCCATTCCGCTCGGCCCACCTTAACATCAAAGTCGTGTCTGTAACAATACATTGTAAACTAGAATGGTACTCGTTAGAATGCACACATCCACCATGCTGAACAGTTTACATGTTGGATCTCCCCATTAGTCCAGATCTGGATTCGGACCTGAACCAAAATCTAATCGGCTTGGTCTCGTCACCGAAACAACTCATCCACCAAGTTTTGCCATAAGTCGTCCACAATGTTTTGAAATGTCACGCTATATATCGATTTTGGCCCGAGTATCTAGATCATGCTATATATCGAGTATCTAGATCCGGATTCGAACCAAAAATGTGCGTTGCTGTCCTTAGCCGGTCACCTACATACACAAAAAACCGATTGCTTCAAAACTGTGGACAAAAATCGTGTGACAGACAAACAGACACTGTAAATCAACATACTTGGCAAAATACTTTCGCCAGGTAACAAATAGACAGACAGGGGTGAAAACAACCTCTGCCCACCTTTGGTGGTGGAGGAAATAAAGTCTTTGTTTCTAGGAAACATCTCCCCCCCCTTTTGCCTTCGTGCGCGACCCACCGTCGGTTTCGGTTTTCATTTGGGTGATCCTTAGGGTTTAGTAATAGTGATTAAATGCAGTAACTTTAACACTATTATCGGCATTCACGGGGGGTCAAAGACCGGATGAAATGAAAGTTGTTCAGATTCCATCCAGGTGGAAAGTCATTCCTTCATTATGTGTGTTGTCTGGAATTTTGCAAGCTAAAAAAAGAAGGTACTGTACACCCTTTTGACGTGATAATAACAAAAATGTAGCATAGCTCATTTGACAATGACTTTTGTGGGAAGATACAAACAACAACAACAACATGCATTTTAAGGCCATTTTCCCTGCTAGAGCGGGGGTTAGCCTTGCGGTCCCCATGACAATCTTCTCCATTTTGCCCTATTTTCTGCATCTCCCCTTGTTAACCCCCTTCCCCGCATTTCTTCTTCGACCATCTTTAGCCAAGTCTTTCTCGGTCTTCCGTGCCCTCTACTTCCTTCTACATTCATTTCCATCACTCTTCTCAACCAGTCACTTTCATCCTTCCTCAACACATGACCAAACCATCTCAACCTGTTCCTCTTCACAGCATCAATCACAGGCTCTATTCCCATCATCTTTCGCAATTCATCATTTGTCTTCCTCTCTCTCAACGATACTCCGCACATCCACCGAACCATTCGCATTTCCACCCTTTCCAGCCTTCGTTGCTGCTCTACGTTCATGACCCATGTCTCGCTCCCATAAATCATAACACTTCTCACACATGCAGCATACACCTTTCCCTTCAGCTTCAACGAAGAACGAAGGATGCAAAGACTAGCAATTCTTTTGTGGGAGGATACCATAACCAAATTCTGCAATCTCCCTACCAAAAGCAGCGTTACTAAAAGGGAACATGACATTGTGCACATCTCAAGTTACCTGTAGGTGTGTGAGGAAAGACAGCCGCTTCCTTTCCAAAGGCTCACAGCCCTCCCACAGGCAGAGGCCGGGATAACTGCCCGCCCGTCCATGCTCCCACGCTGCATGCCTGAACACTTGCCCAGCCAAGGCAAACCTCCTGCTTGAACAAAGGATAGAAGCATTTTTATTCTCAAAAACTCGGCCTGTGCATTATTATCAAAGCTCTACCCACAGTTTTGACAACTATTATATGGCCCTTCAAAGTGATTCCATCAACTGTTTGAGAACTGAGAGTCGAATGCCAATTCTGCTGTACTGTAGAACGCAGGTGTTATTCAATTACAATTCAAACAGCTCAAGTTCAAATTGAAACCCAGCAAAAGAGAAACTCCAGATGTCACAGACATGGTAGAGTAAAACGCAGCACGAGCATTTGTAAAATGGATTTACTTTAATTTTATTTACCACTAAAGGATAACAACAGCGGCGCAAGTACCAGCTAACTGAGAGCGCAACGTCGAACCTTCTGAAGGATAATGAAGAATGTGAGCATGGTTAAGTGCAAACAGATTACCAGGACAGCAAACTTATCCCGACTTTGAAATGGAATGTTTGGTTAGGCAGCACCCCCTCCTGTGTAGCAGAATAAAGTGCTGTTTGGGAACTCGTTCTGAGCCTCATCGTACCAAGGCCTAAACGACATGCAGAGCTTACAACTTCTCATCAAAAACGTCATCAAAGTCTCGTAAAATTTTACTTTGAAAAAGGGGTTACTTATATATTACATATGCGAAACAAAAAGAGCAAAGCTTTCCGCATCGCTGCCAATCCCAACATCTCAGAGATTCTCGTTTCCTCCCTTCGTAGCTTTTCTTCCCTTTTCTGAACTCCTCTTCCATTCTTTTGTACCCCATACATCCCAAGTTAGTTTTCTTCAATTTATATCTGCCACCTGACCTGCACTCTTTGCAAATACAATATGTAAGTGCCCCCCATCCCACACCCCTAAAACCAACAAAGAAATACACACACCTAATACAGGTACCAGAAACCACCAACTACATTAATATACCAGAAGCAACAAGCTGTACATTACATCACAACGCCATGATGGTAATCAACAGGGAGCCATCCAGTGGGCAGAGCGTTCATTGAGAGACCGTGCTCGCAACACGTAGTCAGCAACAAAGCAGAGCTCTTCATTTTCATACGATTCAAGGATCAGTTCAATATATCACAGGACAGTTTTGAATGAAGAATGCAGGTTGGCCATTTACCAAGCACTTAACCCCAAAAACAAATAGATCTATTTAAACCCCCACAACGAAATATATATTTTCAAACTCTAGATAAACTAGAAGGGCACCCGGTAGAGTGCATACCTCCACCAGGCTGAACATATCTGTTTTGTTTTGTATCCCACTGATAGACCGGATCTGGATTCGGGCCTGAACCAAAATCTAATCGGCTTGTTCTTGTCACCAAACCAACTCATACATCTAGTTTAGTCAAAAGTCATCCATAACATTTTTTAATATCATGTTATATATCGCTTTTCACCCATTCTCTCAATGGTGAAGAATCACTTATAATTAAATATGTTATTTATTAATTATATAAATAATTAAATATAACATATAATGAAATAAACTTAAAATTAAGAATTATTATAAATTAAATAATTCTCATCCCTGAATCCATATTCAGATCTTCACCAAAATCAAATTGATTCATCCTTGTCACACACACAACCTACCTCTCCACCAGGTTTCGTCCAAATCTGTCCATAACTTTTTGAGATATCCTGCTATATATCGGTTTTGGCCCTATCTCCCAATGGTGAAGAAACACTTAAAATATTCTACAAGCCGGATCCGGGTTTTCACCAAAATCTAATCATTTCGTCCGTGTCACATACACTACCTCTGTGCCAAATTTCGTCCAAATCCGTCCACAACTTTTTGAGATATCCTGTTCACAGACAGACAGACAGACAAACAAATGAAAAATCGGTCAGAGACCGAGGACTTGCCGGAATGTACTTTTTTTAATCGGCCATTTTGGATCCAAATAATAATACATAAGGACATGGGTTGAATCCCTGCTTGAGAGAATGTCAACCCACTCCCAGCCATCACAGTCGTCTCTCCAACTCACAATCCCATGAGATATGCGGAAAGGACGACTCAAAACCAATTATCTTCTTTTTGATTCGTATATAAACATCATTAAAAGTAAATCATGACCTCTGCCAAAGTTCAAACGACGTGGGTTTAATCTCTACATGAGAGAATTCCACATAGCTATTTGGGCGGTGTATAAGCTAACAGATCGCTGTCTCCATCGATCTTGCCAAGGCCGTAACACCTATCGGCTCAAAATCCTTTTAACTGTTGACTTGGTAGATTTTACAATGAAGGAAACACGTATCGGGAGTACATACGACATAGCGATTGTGAATGTGACAGCTCTGAGGCGTCTTTCGCTTCGAGCGATTGTGAATGTGACAGCTCTGAGGCGTCTTTCGCTTCGCATTGCAGTGACGGCGAGCACCAACATGGCGGCTGTAAGATTAAAATCTGGCTTCAAGCCCCCTCACCACCCAAAATCTATTCCGGCGAATCTATCCCGGCAAGTAACAAACCAACCAACCAACCAACATAGTAATAAACGGACAAACAGACAGGGGTGAAAACATAACCTCCATCCACCTTTGGTGGCGGAGGTAACAAAATCAGGATGAAGGTCCCAATGAAAATCCGCCTCATCGCGGCTTCATTTAAATCGTCGAATCCTTCCGCTGTATCACTCTGCCTCGACCCCGCTTTACGCTGTGGTCACGATTTTCACGTTTTGGGTGACCTTGAGCTTAACCCTGGGCCTCGAGAGGTAAAAATGGGGCACAGTCTATTCCAGGGCAAGACAAATATGTGTGTAAAGTATGGCGATGCTATGTGCAACGATGCAGACGTAGTACTGCGCACAAACAGACAGACAGACAAACAGAGACAAACCATCCAACCAACATACTTGCCGGAATCTATTCCGTCTGTGATCTGTCCCCCAAATACTCCTACAGGTCGCACAAGATATGCCAGCCCTCCCCTCTCCTCCCTCCAGGTCTTTAAAGCAGCTGTTCACCACCATCTCTTATCTTCCCCCATCCAAAACCTTGATCTTTTCTAACCCCGTTAATTCACCTCAGATTCACTTTTTTGAAATACCAACTTCTTTCCTTGAAGTCCTAGCAATGTCCGTTTGTTTTTACCTCTCCCACCTCTCCCATCCCCTGCCCCTCCCCCAAGCCCTCCCACAGATCTCCCGATGTCCCTGTTCTCTACTGTTGTACTTGTGTGCTTCTCTCTCTCTCCCCATCCTGTTTCCCGCTCCCTTTGTTATATGTTTTATGTGTCCATTTTTTTTTTTGCGATTAATGTTTGCTCTGACACGAGCCTTGATCTTGTGTACAAAAAAAAAAAAAAATCCTGCATATCTCATTTCATCGATTGGAGCCATGCACATATTAGGTCATCAAATATGACTACATCTTAACCCCTCTACCCCCTCCTCCCCACAACCCTTTCCTTTCTTCTCCACCCATGCACGTCACATGTAGATGGCCATCAACATGCTACACATACAGTTGAAACTGGCATAAAAGCACATGATTGCAAAATATAACTCTGTGTAAAATCAAATCACCAGTAAACAAACGGCATCAGTAATGTGGATTCATGTATCAGTGTAGATAGAGCAAGGAGATAAATTCCAGGCCTAGCTAGACTAGGGTATTAGGAGTGGTTGAAGGAGACAGGACTTTATCTACAATACTGTATTAAAGTACTCTTATTTCTCCGTCCATCTGTATGTCTGTCGTTGGCATTACACGTCATTTTCGCTGGGACGTGATTATGTCATTTCGCTGGGTTGTTAGCAGTAAAAAAAATGTGTCTGGTATTTTTTTTTTAATTGCAAATATTGACTATCAATAAACTGCCAAATAAATCACTTGGACCATATCACTCATAGAGAAATCATCATGTGATGGAGGATATGGTTGACACCTTACCTTGTTAGGACTGTTACAAACTACAACCACAACAGCGGTTTTTTAAATCACCAAATAATCATAAATCACTCATAGAGTGACACTTGCCAAAAGATAACAAAATAGAATGGCACTCAGTAGAGCATCCTTTTGACGTCACAAATAATTGGTGGTTGAATTCTGTGACCTGATATGCAAATAGTCTTCAAATTTAAGTCAATAATATGAATATGAATGATCGTTTTAAGGCCATTTTCCCCGCTAGAGCGGAGGTTAGCATTGCGGGCCCCATGACAATCATGGTTCCCTGTTTGAGGCAATGTTTTTATGGCCGGATGCCCTTCCTGACGCCAACCCTTGGTCACGCTCTTAGGATGCGCAGAGATACGGTGTACCTATTCTAAACCGGGGTACACACCGGATCATTCATCCCAGCAAGCTGGTAATCAATTTGCCGACCTCGGAAGGATGACAGGTTGAGTCAACCCCCCTGGCGTTAATTTAGCGATCGACCGGGATTCGAACCCAGGATCCTAGGATCCCAAGCCGGCACCCTAACCACTAAGCCAACACCAGGCCAACACCAGGCTAAGCCAATTGGATGAAAATTGACAATTTTAGAAATTTGGCCTATGTTGACCTCAAATATAATTGGTGGTTGAATTCAGTTCGCTGATATGAAAATCCTTTTCAAATTTCAAGTCAATCAGATGAAAATTGAGGATTTTGGAAATTTGAAAAGGTTGTTGACCTTTGGCCTATGCTGATCTCCAAATAGACTGCATGCTGACCCCGAAAATCTTTCACTTTTGTGACCACCGTGCTGCAACTACATAATATCCTAACATGATGTATATAAATATATTTCAGTAAGTTTGTGAAACTCGTCAAGAATATAACTTGCACAAAAGAGATAAAATGAGAAAAAACGATTTGTGTAGTGTGTGACACCGAGTGTGTGTGTAGATCTTGACAAAAAATGACACCGAGTCAATGTGTAGATCTTGATGGTTTGAGAACTTTGTATTCTGCTGCACAAATCTTGAAGTGTTCTCTGGACAGCATTGAAACAAGTTCGACATGGCCTCCAACTGCAGAAGACCTACATATTCAGACCACCAATCACATCATTCCATATCAGCTTTTCAACTTCCTTGCATGGTCTTCAGGTCTTAGCCAAGATCCTGTAGGTGCAGAGAGGGTCACAGTTACAAGTGACGAAGAAAGAAGGTTGCTCTCTATTGCACAGGACATTGTGTACTTAAAGACAAAGGGTAGAGTGTTGCTGCCAAAGCATACCTCCTTGGCCATGGCAGTGAGACACTTCACTGGTTCAGCAAAGCTGATAGGAATCCTGAATGGACTGGGTCACTGTGTATCAAACACAATGGTGTTAGATCATGACACTGCCCTTGCCAAACGACAACTTGCGCTAGGAAATGACCTTCTTCCAGCTGGAGTTCAGTCAATCTTCACTACTCTTGTTTTTGACAACAATGACTTTGGTGAAGAAACCATTTCTGGAAAGGGTTCAACACATAATACGAATGGGATCATCATCCAACATTCCACCAAGCCGCATGAAGGGATTGTAACGCCAAAGGTGACCATACCCAAGTCCCGTAAGCGATCATTCGAAGCTCCCCCCACTGACATCAAGACGTTCTTTGGCAGCAAGAAGACTGGACCCAAGCCATTTGGTGAGAAGATCAGCCTTGGACGAGAACAACACATGATAGCCCAGAATCATCCACGCAATCTGGATTTATCATATATGGTGATGAAGACAGTTGATGTAGGTGACAAACTTCTCCCAGGATGGACTGGATTTAATATCATGCTAAGCAAAACAGTTCCACAACAGTCTGCTATTGGTTACCTGCCCATCATCGATCTAAGCCCAACAGAGTATGACACAGTCAATACCATTTTAGCCAAGAGTCTTTCCATAGCTGATGCACTTGAGCAGAAAGAAGTTGTTGTTGTCTTTGATCAGGCAATTTATTCAAAGGCACAACAGATTCGATGGGTAAATGAGACGTACTGCAATCGAATCATTGTTCATCTTGGGGCATTCCATACTGTACTCTCTATGTTGGCATGCATTGGAAAACGATTCAGAGATGCCGGGGTGGAGAATGTGATGATCGAGTCAAACATTGTAGCTCAAGGCTCAATTAATGGAGTTGTTAGCGGACACCATTACAATCGCAGCATAAGAGTTAATAAGTATGTTATGGAGGCCATGCAGCGTTTACGTTGGCAAGCGTACATGAGCTCCCTTTCAGAGGTAGAACACGCAGTGACATGTGATGTCCTCTTCAAGCTTAACTCGTCTTTTCCTGGTCCATCATTTGAAGAGTACCTAAGATCGGAGGAGTTCCAGGTTGTGGCTACCTCTTATGACAATTTTGTGTCGCATCAGTCGGCAAAGGAGCCAACATTTGCTCTGTGGTCATCATACATTGAGATGATGGAATTCGTACTTCTGTTTGTGCGTGCAACAAGGCAAGGCGATTGGAGACTCCATCTGTCAGCCATTCGCAGCTTCATACCCTGGATTTTTGCATATGATCATACAAATTATGCAAGATACCTGCCAGTGTATTGGCTGGAAATGTGTCAGCTACCCGATAGTCATCCAGCAGTTCACGAGGCCTTCATGGAAGGGAAGTTTGCGGTACAGCGTCATACTGACCATGGGTTCTGTGGAACAGCATGTGACCAGACCATTGAGCAAACCTGCAACAGGGATTCCAAGACGAAAGGAGGCATGGTTGGTTTCACAAGAAACAAGGGTGCGGTTTCCCGCTGGATACTGTCCCAGCATGAACGGAGTGCCATCAGCAAGCTCTGTGAAGAGATGGCAGGAAAGGATGACAGAAGTAGAGTGAAGAAAGATCTCAGTACTGCACGTATGATGAAAGATGAGAGGAATATCCGTTCAGTAGTTGAAACTGTTGAAGCCATGATCAACCCTTTCCAAGAAAGTAATGAAGGGCTAGTTCACATTGCATCCGGAGCCACAGCATCAACTGATGTAACACATGATTATATAACAGCTTATGAAAGTGGCGATGCAGCTTTTAGAACTTTCTGTGAAGAACGACTACAGGGTGATGGAGATATCTTCAAAGTTCTGAAGAAGCAAAAAAAGAAAACCTTTGCATCGATGAGCAAGTCTGCAAAGTCAAAAGTGATGGGGAAGGAGGTTACAATACGAGCTGATCGAAACTTGTTCCAAAGGCTTCTCATCATTGCCAGTGTGAGAAAGCTAGACATTAAGAACATGATGTCCTACAATTTGGGTCCTCTGCCGCTTTCCCTTTCTTGTGTAGATGGAACATTGACCAAGACTACCAAGTCCAGCTTGCTACATTACATCGAAGCAAGTGTTCAGCCACCTCCTGTGGTGGAAGGCATCCCACTTGGAAGTGTGTGGATTATAGATGGTATGGCAATGCTGCACGAGTTACCACAAAGAGCTCTTCCAGCCACATTTGGCCAACTTGCCAGTCACATACTCAAGCAGCTTATTGACCTGGCAAGGAGTGCCCACAGTGATGCTATTCACTTTGTAGTGGATACTTAGCGACAGCTCAGCATCAAAGGGACAGAGAGAGGAAGACGTGCAGCTACTGGAAGTCAGATCACAAAGATCTATGCAGCAGATCAAAAAGTCCCACAGCAATGGAAGAAATTTCTGTCATGCAATGAAAATAAGGGAGCCCTGGTACGTTTTCTTTTCAAGCTGTGGAGTGAAAGCTCTGGACATGTCCTTCAAAATGTAACCGTTGTGATGGCACATGATGGAGAGTGTCATTCTGTCAGTAATGTTGCTGGTGCATTGGAAGTAACTGCTGTGAGAGAACTTGAATGCAACCACGAGGAAGCTGACACAAGACTCTTCCTACACTGCCAGTATGCTGCTGCTTCTCTCCCATCTTCTTCAAACAGATGCCCCTCTGTCATCATCAAGAGCCCAGATACTGATGTATTTGTTATTGGTGTGGCTAAAGCTCACAAGACTAGTGCACAGCTTCTCTTTCATACTGGCAGAGGAAATGGGAAACGCACATTGAATCTGAGTGTCATACAAGATTATCTTGGGCAAAATATAACAGATGCTCTCATTGGCCTTCACTGCTTCACTGGATGTGACTCTGTGAGCTCCTTTTATGGGCGGTCAAAGAAGAAGGCAATGAAACTATTGCGTGAATCTACAGACTTCCAAGAAGCCTTCAAAAAGCTGGGAAATGCATTTACCTTAGATGCCAGTCTGAGTGACATGATGGAGAGGTTTGTGTGCAAGTTGTATGATCAAGATTGCACTGACGTGAACACAGCTCGATACAATAACTTTTTGATGGGTGTCAAAGCTGAGATGAACATGCCCCCTACCAGGGACTCCTTGCAAAAACATATTTTGAGAGCTAACTACCAAGCTGCTGTGCACACTAAATGTTTGGAACAATTTCCCACCACCCCGAGCCCACATAATCATGGATGGAAAGTGACCAACGACACCGAACTGGAGATTGTGTGGGGTGATCTTCCTCCTGCACCAAGCACTCTGTTGGAGCTCACACACTGTAGTTGCAAGAAGACAAACTGTGAGGACCCCAAAGAAGGAGGAAAGGGCCGCTGCTCTTGTAGACACCACAATATACCTTGTACAGATCTATGCAAGTGTATAGACTGCAAGAATTCAGTCCCTACTGAAAATGACATGGATGACATTGAAGAAGACTCTGATAATGCAGAAGATGAATAGGCAATTGATTTCATCGCTCACTCTTAAGCTCCTTGGAAGAACATTGTTAATAATAACACTGCTTGCATTTACATACTGTACCAATCACTGAAATGCTTGTGAGACAGAACACATTTCTTTTTCTGGTAACGATGTTAATAGAGATTGATCATTTGTTTTAGGGCAGTAAATAGTACTTCAAAGCTTCTGCATCTGCCAGAAAAGAGAAACAATCCATAAGGTCAAACATAGTACGTGACAACTTATAAGTAATCATTAGAACCAGTCTGCTGAGTCTAGTTTGCTGGGACACATGTATTATTGTATTATTATACAATGTATATTATTATACAATGTATCATGTATTATTATACAATCCCCCAACAGGACTCAAGAGGGCGACAAACAGAAGTTCTGAAATTTTAAATTACTATTACTAAATAATGTGCAAGTTTTATCCTTGACGACTTTGTGTGTTTATTCAATGTATTTTTCCTCATCTTTCTACAAAATTTCAAGTAGTTGCCAGATGGTGGTTGCAAAAGTCAAGAAATAGAGCTCTTTCTGCTCATTGCATTGCGGTCTAAAAATAGTTGGTGTTTGAATTCAGTTTGCCGATATGTAAATCTTATTCAAATTTCAAGTAAATTGAATGAAAATTAAGCATTTTAGAAATTTGAAAAAGGTGGTTGACCTTTGGCCTATGTTGACCTTTTGACATAAAAAATAAATATGATTTTGTCAGACCACCAACTCTACCATTTGGTGAAGTTTCGTGAAAATTGGTTTAAAATTGTGACCTGTAGACAAGTATAAGTGAGCGGGGACAGACAGACAGACGGACACACACACACACCAGAGTGATCAACATACCAAGTAATAACTGACAAGTAACAAAATAAACTGATAAGTAAACAATAAAGTGACAAGTAGCAAATACATATACAGTACAAGTTATGTCGCTCCACTGGCATCAGCGAATCAACGGGTTCAATTCTCATACACAGGGATATTACACATTAGAAAGGCACAGGGATATTGCCAGGAAAGGTGGCAACCGGAGGGTAGCTGAGGTACAGATTGATGAATGGATACCGGTGTTGAGATTGTGATGTCTGTTCCTGCCCCACTGTTCTCATCTCGGCCCTCCGCCTGCTTATCCCTCTCTCCTCCCTAATGATTTCTAGTTGATTAACTGTTACATTAAATTTAATGTATGGGCTGACAGAATGGCCTCGAGGTATCTCTACTCGCCTCCAAGCTGCCTGCCTGGGTTCAAATCCTGACCCAGCTACAAACTGCCATCGTGGTGTTCTGCAGGCAGGTCGATTCATCAAGGTGGGTACCGGTCCCTAGGATGGATGCTAAACTGGCCATCCCAGCTGCTGGCGTTAGTTGGTGAAGGTTAAAGATCCCACAGTGTCCGTGAAGAGTAGCCGAGCTATCACCGGTACCATGAGCAAATTCCAAATTCGTGCCTTAACTAGCCAAGACCACCGAGCATGACCCCAGGCCAATAAGCCGCTTCGGCAGAACCGATGCACTGTAACACAGAGTATGGCACGTCGGTTTTCAGGTGAATTCATGTGGTATGGATGTAGCACAGGCTTGATGGCCAAATGGCCTTCTCCAAAACGTCTAAATTCCTCTTGTGTCCTTGTGTATCCAAAAATCATGCTCATTGATGCAATACATGGTGCTCCTCAACGGTAATCTATTTTGCCACAAAACAATTTCCTCTGTAATCGATTTTGAAGCGAAAAGCTCACTTCGAGATGCAGTCATCGAGTGACCGTGTACAACTTTGCACGTTTTCCGAAATCCTGGACAGATCGTCTCTAGGTGGTGAAAATGTCAGCAGGTGATTAAAGGTAAGGCTTGCGTGTAGGCGACTACAGTTTCCAGAAACAATGAACAAATTACAAACCAAATTTGTCGTCGCGTAATCATGCATTTTGTGCGTCAATTAAATTACATCAAATGGACGGTACGTCTGTTGTACGATCTGCAGTTTGTGCAATTAGTTACAGCGTTTTAGGTTCATGGAGGAGATGGTCATATGGATGGAAGAGACATTACCAAAATCGCATTGTTGAATGATTTGTTAACCAAACGTGTTATTCATCAATGTTTCAAAAGCTTGTCCTCATTTCCAACTTCCATAACAATCGTTAAAACATAGAGTGGAAATTGCATGAAGAAAAAAAGGTGAACCGAACTAACCTTCTGCATCCCTTCCATAAGCACATTAAGCTGTGGCTGGGGTCGTGTGTGGCAGGTGAGTTGGCAGGAGATGGGCATGGGGACGCAGATACGGGGGCCTGCTGCTGGCTGGGCAACAATGACAAGGAGCCGACTGCATCTCCGGGGGCAGAAACCGAGTCCTTGCGTTGGTTGGACGATGCAGGGGAGATGGCAACCGGAGGAAGTGAAGCAGAAACCGAAGAAGCTTGTTGCTGGACGGGCAATGCAGTTGAGGTGGAACCCGGAGCCATAGAGAGAGGAGATGAACAGACGGAGACCGAGGTCTGGTGTACAGTAGGCAAGGCAGTAGTGGTCACGACTGGAGACTGAGAAGCAGAAACCGAGATCTGCCGATGGATGGGTAATATGGGCGAAGTTACACTCAAAGACGAATCGGTAGAAGATGATTGATAAGTAGAGGTTGTGGAATGGTGTGGGATTGGTAAAGTGGTTGTGGTGATATTTTGTGACAGAGAAACAGAGACCGACACCTGACACTGGACGGGTAATTTGGGTGAGGTGGCACCTGACGCTATTGAGATGGAGGGAGATGGACAGGCAGCAACTGAGACTTGGTGTTGGGTTGACATTGCAGGTGAGGTGGCACCCAGATAAAAAGAGGGAAACTGAGAAGAAGAAACGGAGACCGTTGCCTGGTGTTGGCTTGGCAGGGCCGGTGAAGAAACTGCAGGAGGTGGTGCAGGCGGTGCAGGCATCGGTACCAGCAAGGCCCCAACTTTGTTTGGCACCACTGCGGCATAAGAAGGCTCTGGGGTTGGAGGAGTACCATCGTGCGGCCTCTTGAGTGGTCTTGCTCCAATTCCCATAGTTTGGTAGCCAACAGTTCCATTCTGAGTTGCAGACATTGGACCATTCACCAATTCTGACCCTTGGGTTGGCTTATGGGGTGTTGGAGGTTGTGGTGAAAGTGGTCGAGAAATTGACCGTGGTGACATTTCCATTGTGTCCACCAGTTCTCCATTTCCAAAGTGTTTCCCAGAGCGGCCTACTGTAATAACACCAACTTTGACTGAATGTGGTCCATCACGAGTGTTTATATCACAGTCACCATTGAGGACCAACGGTCTGCCAGTCTCACAACTCTGGTTATTCATGGGAAGTTGGATGACCGTTGGCGTAGTCATCCCGTTGGGAATCCTCTCTCCATTTGCTGTAGCTGGTTGGGAGCTCTGGTGGCAAATCAGCATCAAATTAAATTATGACATAAAATGAGTAGATGGCAAGGTAGATCAAGAAAGACAGAAGATAAGCAAATATAAACAACTTATAATAGGAAAGAATATAAAATAAAAGCATCAACAAAACATTATATGCCCATTAATTATTTTTACCTGTGGAAGATCATGAGAGACCGGAAGACCTGCTACAGCTATGGTGACCGCTCCAGTGCCTTGCGAACTACCTCCCCCAAGCAATGATCTAGGCACCAAAGACACTGGAAGGCCAGCAGTGCCAGGCCTACCAGCTTGTCCTCCGGTAGGATGCATGGGGCCGAATACAAAGGACCCAGCAGAACCAGCCTGCGCTCCCGAGCAAGGAGGACCTGCCCTTGCCACAGAACTTGCCAGCACTTGAGACCCAGCCCCAACTTGCCCCGCCATCATAACACCCTGTGTTGTGACAACCTGCCCAACTGTTTGGTGTTGACTTCCAGATGTTGTATTTTGACCTAACAACAAACCCTGACCAGCTCCAGCTCCAGTATGACCTAACACTAAGCCCTGTGTTGTCCCAACCCCAGGCTGACCTAAAACCAGGCTCTGACCAGGTCCTGCCTGACCCAACACCATATGTTGGCTGCTGGGTGTCGTGTTATGTCCCAGGACAAGACTTTGTGTTGTTCCTGCTTGTCCCAGCATCAATCCTTGGCTGGTGTCTGAGCATGTCTGCCCAACTGCCAGATGCTGGCTTAAGGTTGCCGTTGCACTTGCTGCCTGGCAAGCAACCAAACCCTGTGTTGTACCCTGCTGACCTAAGACAAAACCTCCACCAGATGTTACACCACTCACCACCAGGCCTTGCCCAACAACAAGGCCCTGGCTGGCCTGACCTACAAGCATTTGCTGGCCGTGTCCTGAACTTGCCTGACCCAACACCAAACCATGACCAGGTCTCTGCTGGCTGACTAACAAGGGCTTTGTTGAAGTCATGCATCCTTGACTGACCATAATGCCAGGTGATGCCTGCTGGCCAAAGAACAAGTGCTGGGGTTGTCCTTGGGTTTGGCCCAGCACAAATCCCTGCCCCCGTGCGGCCTGTCCTACCAGTAACGACTGGGTTGGGGCAACACCTCCTTGGCCCATGACAATGTTAGGAGAACCTGACTGAGCCATTACCACCTGCCCTGTCTGCGGAGAGCTTCCATGTTGTCCAAGAACCAGTCCTGGACCTGATGTTCCCTGTCCCAACACTGCAGCACCCTGTGTAACTACAATAGATGACAAACCAGGTTGTGCTACCTGGTAGACAAGCTGAGGGCTGGAGGGCCGTGCCTGTGGTCCTACTGATCCTACAGTTAGCAAAACCTTGTTGCTTGGAATCACTGGAGCTCGTCGCGGAAGGAGGAGCTGCTTTACGAGATTTGAGCTTTCTGCTGTGGAGACTGATGGGGGTCCAGGCTGTATAACACCTGGTTGTGAGCTTGTCCCACTTAAGGTTGGCCGACGTAGTGAGAGCATATGACCCAGCGCAGCTACACCAGGAGATGGCTGGGGTGCTGCTGGCCGACTTCCTGGTGTAGCGAGTACCAACTGCTGTAAGCCAGGATGCTGAACTGCTGTGACTGTCGTCGTGGCTACAGAACCAGTGTTTGATGGCACAGCCTGGCTCGTCCCGTGTTGTCCAACAAGCACAAATGCAGGGCACGGGGAAGCAGCTGGAGAGGGAACAGTCGGTTTTGGTGCGATTGTGGTGAAGTTAGCAGTCGGCCGTGTAACTGCCTCTCCGGTCACAACTGCCCGAGAACCGGTCACTTTTGCTACTGTTGCGGTGGAAATGTGAACCACCATATTAGGTTGGCAGACAGAGTTTGCAGTGGGGGGGAACAGAGTCTCTCCAGGAGCTGGCAGGCGCTGAGGCTGAACTGAAGTGGCAGAAGAGGAAAGTATACCTAAACACCCAAAGGGAATTTTTTTTTTGTTAGTCTGCAAATAAAAGCAAAATCATTACAAAAAAAAAGAAAGAAACAGACCACCAATAAGCCAAATGCTGCACAACAAAACAGTGGAAACAAGGTCTTACCTGGTCCAGCATCTGACCTTGGAGACATAGGTATGGGATGCCTTACAACAACTGCTCCTTTTGAGCCAAGAGGATAGCCTGGAGGTGGTTGCAGAAGTTGGGGTGTTGAAGTGAGCTTTGAGGACTTGCGCCGAACCCCAACAATGAGGAAGGAACCATAGCCAGGAGTTGTGGGATCGTCATTCCGTCGATAGGCCATGCTCAGGAACACAGTCCTTCCAAAAAATTGGAACAGGATGAGCAAGTACTTTTGAGCATCGGGACAAATTCTGAAGGTTTTCTTAATCATCAAAACTCTATCACATGTTTGCAGTGGCTGGTTTTATGCTACTCGCAGGTACTTGAGGCAATAATGTCTCCAGATATGCCTACCTATTCCTGGAGACCAGGTGCTAAGCCATACCTGAGGCACCGTCCAAGTGCAGTGGCGGTGAGAATAGAAGAACGGGCATGCCTACTGCAGGCAGACAAATATTCAGAATACACATCTGCACGAGACATGGAACCTTCCACAGATGCCTCAAATGTGGTACCCAACCTGTTAAGTAGTGGAAATTGGAGAAAAACAATAAGAAAAGCAGAATATAAATATATATAAATATTATTTTTTTGTACCAACCCATCCTCTTCCTCTGAAGACCAAAGTCATCCTCATGGCCATCAGACTTCAACTTTTCTCCCACAACGGCCCCATTACCATTGGCAAGCAAACGTCTCTCCATCAGCATCGGATGGTGGTGTGGGAACATGAGGATTTGGTACAGCTGCTGTGTGAGCTTCAGGGGCTCGATGGTCTGCAATAACAGAAGGAGCTGCTTGTTCAACAACCCGAACCCCAGCAAGGGCTTCAGGCCCAAATGATTGGACGTCCAGCGTAGCAAGGTGGACTAAGCAGTCTGAGTGAAAAGAGAGGATGACATAATCGTGAGGGGAAATATTCTATGAAAATGGGTGACACATTGCAGGGTGACTTGCTGCTTCGCAACATCTCGCCCAAAAGTCTCACCAATAGAGTGAGGAGAATGGGCAATACGAGTGCATGGAGGCTCTCCAAGCTCAGAGAGTTGGTAAAGCGTGTCAAGTAAGGCCTGGAGGAGCAGTGGATCTTGCAATACAAGGAGACGTGCAAGCTCATCGTAAGCCTCTGGCTCAACACACTCCCGCACCATTTCTCCATTCTCTTCTACAGTACACAACCCACCGAGTACTTCCAGGCCTAGAGGGAATAATGGGGAATCAGCGACTAAATTAACACTTTAGCCAGGGATCTCAAATACTCATCAATAACATTTCCAAAGGAAAATTTCAAATGTTGCAAAGCAAAGTGAAATTCCAAATTTAGGTGGAAATTATTTCGGGTTGTTGCGAATAAAGAAGCTCAATACATTCCACGTTACTTTCGAACTTAATCTCCAATGGTACTAGCTGAAAACCCTAAACTTTAATCTTGAAACATATCATGGGATTTTTTTTGTCTACATTATTGCTGATGGGACAACCGCTTCAACATCCCATCCAAAGGACGTGTTCAACAGATCGCCCACTGCTGGCAATGACATGGCAACATTCCAGGTCTGCATCACATCTGGCAGGGATCGAGCACACACAAAAATAAGCAGATAGCTTAGACGCAAGCACAATATCAATCGAGAGCATCCTCCTGCCAAAGCAAAAGGACACAGACTACGTTTTGAGGTTTCCCCCCAAATGGTCAGTTAGTTATTCTATTGTGACCAATATGAGACCAGCAAATCATAAAATGAGTTAGAAGTCTCATTCAGTGTTTTTTCAGGGCAGGTAAATAGGTGATGTGATAATTTTTGGATAGTTACTGGGTACTTTGTCTTTGCAGGTTTTACTGTTAAGGCAGTTTGATGGATAATAATAATCAGTGTTTAACCCAACAACAGTAAGGAATACCATAAGCAAATTGAACTTCTTGCTTGAGATGTCAACATTTCTAAGAATGAATGAATGAATGATCGTTTTAAGGCCATTTTCCCTGCTGGAGCAGGGGTTAGCCTTGCGGGCCCCATGACAATCATGGTTCCCTGTTTGAGGCAATGTTTTTATGGCCGAATGCCCTTCCTGACGCCAACCCTTGCCCACGCTCTTACCGCAGGGATACGGTGTACACACCGTGATCATTCATCCCAGCAAGCTGGTACTCAATTTGCCGACCTCGGAAGGATGACAGGCTGAGTCAACCCCCCTGGCGTTAATTCAGCGATCGACCGGGATTCGAACCCAGGATCCTAGGATCCCAAGCCGGCATGCTAACCGCTAAGCCAACACCAGGGCTAGATGTCAACATTTCTAACTAAACTAGAGCGAATTTGATGGCATGCCAACACAAATCCCAATGCTTCCCATCTAAAGCAAAGTTGAAAGATGGCAAAAAGTTCCACCAGAAAAAAAAAAAAATCTTCTCTTTGAGGCATGTGACCCCAAATCCCTACCTTCTGGGGCATGAACCGGGGTTCGAAATCCCAAAAATCGTTACATATTTCATGCGTCCACCAATATTGATTGCATCTTGCTCCAATTTTTTTTTTTTTTTTTTTGGGATACTGAATCGAGGCTCGTAAAAGAGCTAACATTTATTTCACAAACAAATCAACCAAACAAAATATATCAAAAGAGGGAGCGGAAGACAAGATGGGGAGAGAAGGGGAAGCACACAAACATAACATTTGAGAGCAGGGAGATGTGTGGGATGGAGAGGGCTTGGGGCGAGGGGGCGTGGGAAGGGGGGGGGGGTGGGATAAGTATAAAACACAAGGACACCAAGGACTTCCAGGACAGAAGTTGGTATTTCAAAAAAGTGGATTTGGGGTGAAATTAGCAGGGGTAGAAAAGATCAAGGTTTTGGATGGGGGAAAATAGGAGATGGTGGTGAACAGCTGTTTTAAAGACCTGGAGGGTGGAGCGGGATTGAAGAGAGTGAGGGAGTTTGTTCCAGAGGCGGGAGAAACGAGGAATGAAGGAGTGAAGGTGAGCAGAGAGTCTTGATTTTGACAGTTTAACCATGAGAGGGTTGCAGGCAGATCTTGTGCGGCCTGTAGGAATATTTGGGGGGCAGAGCCCAGAGAGAGCTGGGGGGGGCAAGGCCAGGGAGGAGTCGGTAGAAGACGGAAAGACCACCAACCTGCCTGCGGTGAGTGAGTGAAAGGCCTTTGGAGTTAGCTTCATCGCGGGAGATTCCAATGATTCTGAACGCTTTGGTTTCAACAGCGTGAAGACGAGCTAGGTGTGAGGCAGGAGCACCAGCCCAGAGGGGGGAGCAGTATTCCATTGAGCTGCGGATGAAAGCCTTGTATGTGGTGAGGAGCTCAGGTGTGCCAAGGAAGGACTTCGCACGACGGAGGATGCCCAGTCGGCGACTGGCTTTGGAGGCCAGATTTGAAATGTGGTTTTCCCAGGAAAGATCATGGCAGATAGTGAGAGAGTGAGATAGTGAGAGAGTGAGATAGTGAGAGAGTGAGATAGTGAGATAGTGAGATCGTGAGATATTCACCAAATGTCCGTCCGTCCGTTCGAAGGTACCGCAAAAACGGCTCAACCCATCGCAACGATATTTTGGGTGGGTATTCCTGGGACCCCTGGGAGTAAAATAGGCGATATTGTTTTTCCAATTTTTCCAATTTTCCAGTTTTTTCAAACATGATGGAATAATATTTACTGATATGAACAGTGATGCGGCTTTTATTGAAATTCTACAAGTACTGTTTCGATTTTGATGAGAATTATGAACCTGCCATGAATGCGGAAGTGGACAGATGGCGGCAATGCGTGGGTTTGATAATATCCCAATACAACTGTCATTCAATCGTAATGTTAAATCGTTAAATGTTAATCATGTTAATCGTTTTGTTAAAGTATCAATTGATGATTGGAATTGAATGAATACAATTCCTATTTTGAATTCGTAATTGTGTTCACCCAACCGTAGGGAACTTTACATCAGGATTTAAATATTTGTTTATGTCACGAATGTTGTTAAAAGTTTATTTTTTATATTAATGCTATTTAATTTATGATTGGAGTTATGCTGTTTGGAATGAAAAAAGAGATATCGAGTTCAAGTGAATGACGAAATGCAGTGATGGTTTCTACTTTCTAAACATGAAATTCGCGGATCGCCATATGCAAATTCGCCACGGACCCACGATCGATGTTTCTATACGTGAACGTACAAGTTTGTTTGCGAACGGGTACGTTTTTCATGGAAGTCCTTCACAAACTTGCTGTCCATGCCTGACGTGTGACTGAAGGTGCTACAGGAATGTGAAATTTATTGGTTCCATGCTTTAGTATTTGCCATTTCTGCATTGTCTGTTTGCCTCTAGCCTCCCACCCGTGCGTAGCACGGGTACCTCACTAGTATACAAAATTTCACTTAAAAAATGTTGTAAAATATCTCCATAATTGCATTTTTTTGGGGGGGTTGTATTTGACCTTTTGACCATGTCCCAGGGCCCCAAGGGGTGGGACCAAAGTTATACTGTCCTTGCACCTTCTTGCCATGTGGTGATTATAACTACCAAGTTTTGTGAATTTCCTCACAACCATTTAGGAGCAGATACCGTGACGGATGGACAGACGGACACAGTCAGAAACAGACAAGCAGCCAGGGCAGACACAGCCGATTACAATATCGCCATGTTTTTGTTTTTTTTCTAAAAGCTTGGGGATAATAATGACTGCCGAATCGCCATCAGTGGTCACATAGTGCAGAACATTGTCAAGGCATTCATTGCTTGCACCTACGAGGGTTCGTTCACAAAGTTCCCTGCAAGGGTGTCCAAGTAAATTGCAATATGCATGACGCTATTGAGCAGACATAAGGACAAATTCTGTGACAGCCAAATCCACAATCTGCACTCAGATGAAAATTGCTTCCCGATTACAGGTCACACAAACCAGAGCCAGTGATATATATCACCTGCAGTAATTAAAATATAAAATTTATATATTTATATTATAATGAATAATATTCAGTAAAAATGAGTTTTTATAAATTGCTAAAAACAGACAAAAAAAAACCCACACCCAAGTCCAATTGCATTGTCGAAATTAATTAACCTAATTAGCATAATTGGCTTTAGGTTCTTCCAATGAAATTAGGCAGAGACTTAGGACAAAGTACCATCTATAAGTGGGCAAGGTTTCAGAGATATCTGCATTAAAAATGACTTTTGCCAAGGAGAGTCACAACTAGGGTCTTGTCCTTAAAGCTCAATTTCTCATGTGCACGTTTTTTATAACTCCCAACACATTTGCCCACAACTCTGTGCACGTTATCATCTCGAAGCTATACATTTGTTGTCGCTTTAGAAGATTTTTTCTGCAGATATCTCAAAAAATGATCTTTTGCAACATATTATATATATATATATATATATATATATATATATATATATATATATATATATATATATATATATATATATATATATATATACACTCCGGGTCAAAAGTTTTAGAACACCTCAATTTTTCCAGTTTTTATTGAAATTTACGCAGTTTAATGTCTCAATGTACTCTGAAATTAAGCAAAGAACAAATAAACAATTGGAGATAAAAAAGAAATCATAGAATCATTTTGTTTAACAAAATTTAATTCAAATTTTTGAATCAGCAAAGTTGCCACCATTTGCAGATATAACCGCCGAACACACTCATGGCATTCTTTCTACAATGGAAATCAAATATTGTTCGGGAAGTTATTCCCAACACTGTTGCAGAAGTTCCCACAAACGTGTTGCACTTGTAGGTTGCTTTGCTTTCACCCTTCTGCCCAGTTCATCCCAAACCAGCTCGATGGGGTTTAAGTCTGGAGACTGTGCTGGCCATTCCATGATTTGAAGCCTACCGTCTTGTTCTTTTCCTCGTAGGTAGTTTTGACATAGCCTGGAGATGTGTTTAGGGTCATTATCTTGCTGTAGGATGAACCCCTGACCAACTAGGCATATACCAGAGGGTATTACATGGTGCTGCAAAATGCTGTGGTAGCCATTTTGGTTCAGGGTGCCAGTCACTCTGTGCAAGTCGCCGACTCGGGATCCAGAAAAAGAGCCCCAGACAATCACGCTTCCTCCTCCATGTTTGACAGTTGGTGTCACACACTGAGGAACCATCCTTTCGCCGACTCGACGGCGAACAAAAACCCTGCGTGATGAACCAAAGATTTCAAATTTTGATTAATCGGTCCATAAGACCTTCTTCCAGTCTTCAGTAGTCCACTGGCGGTGCTTCATGGCCCAGGCAAGCCTCTTTTTATTATTTTGCCATCTTGGCAATGGCTTTCTTACTGCCACTCGACCTGTCAAACCTGCAGCTCAAAGTCTTCCCTTCACAGTTGAAACTGAGATTTGCTTACTTCGACCAGTGTTAAGCTGTGCTTGAAGTTGTTGTCCTGTGAGCCGCCTACCACGCAAGCTGTTGACTTCTCAGAAACTTGTCTTCCGATTCTGTTGTGGCTTTGGGTCTGCCAGACCTCTTCCTGTCAGAGTTTCCTCCAGTTTCCTTCCAAGTGCCTTTTGATGGTGTAGGAAACTGTACTCACAGATACCTTGGCTTTCTTTGCAATTTCACCCCCCCCCCCCCCCTTCACATGCCTCCCCCCCTTCACATGCCTCCCCCCCTTCACATGCCTCCCCCCCAAAGCCCTCTCCCTCCCACAGATCTCTCGATGTCTCCATGTCTCTCGGTCCCTGCTCTCAAATGTTGTGTTTGTGTCCTTCCCCCTCTCTCCCCATCTTGTCTACCGCTCCCGATGTTATTTGTTTTATGTGTCTGTTTGTCTTTCTGTGTGATTAATGTTCGCTCTTTCACGAGCCTCGATCTTGTATACAAAAAAAAAAAAAAAAAAAAAAAAAAAAAAATTTATCTAAAGGAAAGACCTACACTTTTAAGGGTTATAATGGTCTGTCTGTCTTCCTTTGTTAATTGCCTTTTTCTCACCATTATGATAGCAATATACTACTTCCTGCAGTGCAATATTGTCCAAATAATGCTTCAGAGGGTGTAATAACAGTCTGTTCCAATACTGCTTTTATACAGACAGGGGGTTTGTAATCAAGTAATCAGCAGAGGTTGGGACACCTGTAGGAATTGTTTGCATCAACTTTCAAGGCTTACTTTACTTAAATTGCTGCAGGACAGCTGTAAGTTGTTAACCCATTACTTGTTCCCTGAAGGCCTTTTTTTTTTAAACAATATAACCGTGCAATTTACATTATTTTCCTGTTTTTGCTAGCCTACACTTTTTTTTAAACTCGAGCAGTTTACTGCTTACATTTGTACCATTTCAGGTTATTCACTGGACTTGAATTGCTTAAATTTCAATAAAAACTGGAAAAATTGAGGTGTTCTAAAACTTTTGACTGGTGGTGTATATATAACACACACACACACACACACACACACACACACACACACACACACACACACACACACACACACACACACACACACACACACACACACACACACACACACACACACACACAATGGTTTAGAGGAGGTCCAAACACTCACCTCTAAGATGTCTAGTCTGGGTTTGAATCCCAACCGAGCTATAGACTATAGACTGCCTTCCCAGTGTTTCGTGTTTCCCAGGCAGTGACAATGTTTTCCCAGGCAATGTTTTCACATTCATCAATGTGTGTGCCATCCCTCGGATGGATGTTAAACTGGGCATCCCATCTGCCAGCATTAGTTGGTGGACGTTAAAGATCCCACGGTGTCTTTTGTGAAGAGTCGGCAAGCTAACGCTGAAAAGTAGGAGAATAAATTTCAAATTCCTGCCCTAACTACTGCTGGGAAAGCAATGGCAAACCACCCAGTACAACCCTTGTCAAGAAACTGCTCCGGCAGCTCGACGCTCTGTAGCAGAGTATGGTACGTCAGAATGTGGTGGAATTAATGAATATGATAGTTATGAGAACAATTTGTAGCAGGGACAATCTATATGCACCAGAAATTGCAGGAATCGCAGAACAGAGGGAAGAGCACAACCAAGTTGAGGTTTTGTCAACAAAGACAGTCTCAGAAAGTCCAACTTTTCAGGCATGGAGTGGCCTTCATTTTCAGCCACGAACGTAGGCCATGTGCATTCAGACACCAGGGGTGGGGATGTGGAGCAACATAGGGCTGCCTACATTACACCACGAGGCCCTGGCAACCATTCTCATGTTTGGGCCTTTTGGCTTGAAGAGTTCACATTTTCCACACTCTGGTTCTCACAATTTCAGTGAAGAACCATATGCTTGTTTTTATTTCTTTTCTGTCTCATCACCAAGCAAGCTAAAATATAGAATAGTACACGGAATGAACTCTTCAGAAAACAATAACAACAGAGATGAGAATAAAATCAGAGCCGAAGATTGTGAGCCCTACCACGCAGGCGATGAAAGCGATCGTCGGAGGTGAGACAGCGCATGATCATCTGGCATATGAGCTGCGTGCTCCTGAAGTCGATTGGGTCTAGTTGAAGCTGGGAATTTGAATAACAAAACGAGGGATATATTTGTATAATTATATATACAGTATATATCAGTATAAAATCACATAGAAAAAAAATAATCAAAGAAGGGGTTTTGAGTAAAAACAACAAGCAAATGCTTTCTGCACAATTACAGCAAGACAGTACTTCCTGCAACAATCACATCAATAGTTCCAAAGATTCAGTGACAGGAATATTTGACTTTTCTTTCAGTTTTCTCACCTCCGGAGAGATATTCCCTAGGGTGTCCAGACCCATCTGTTGTAGGCCTGAGTGCACGCAGTGTGCAGAGAGCAGCAGGAAGCGCAGGCAGCCACGATGAGAAGCCAGCAATCTGGCATTTCCCGCCTGCACAACAAGCAGGTAGCTGTACATCCCTCAGCAATTGTGTGCAAATCAGTCATGAGCTTTACGTTCGACTAGTAAAAAGTCCGTCAAATATGACGGGCCGGAACTGTTTATTCGACGGTGCAGCCTCGTGAGCGTGCCAAAGTATGAAGCCTCGGCCTTGTGTCAGGTGTGCGTATATCTTCTTTATTTATTAGACATCCTACGGACGGAAATGAACACTCGTTTTACTCTACGCACGTTGCACATCACGTGCAGCAAATCTCACCTCCCTGTGCCTTGTATTTATTGTTATTTTTAAAAATGCTTCGTATACCGCCCTTGAGGCTCGGTTTGCAAGCCACCGTCTACAATTCCAATCGAAAACACATAATTACTCTTTTATAGAAAATGTTTTTCAAGTTTGTTTTAACCTCAAAAATAGACCGTAGTGAACACACATTCGTGTTAAAACATCGGTCTTTAAAACCTACCCTTTTGAAGGGGGACAGACATCTGGACAAACACACAAACTGACTGTGTTTTATATGGTATATTACATGAAAAACAAAGGTTGTGATGCGTTCGGTAAAGGAAGAAAGGGTGTTAGAGAAGGGAAGGAGGCAATAGAGTAGAAAATCAACCTGAAAGGACAAGTTGCGCAGAATCCCTGAGATCTGCTCAACTCGTTGTGCTTCCCGGTCCTCCAGACCAAGACCACGTGCCTGACGGAATAAACAGCTCTTCACAGAGTAACTGCTTCCCCTTGAGGAACCGGGAAAAGAAACTGGGGAGAGAAGAAGAATTGAGACACCAAATCAAGAAGATAGTTCAGCATAAAAAGGTGGATGCAAAAAGAAGAAAAGGGAGAACAATATAAAGAATGAAGAAAGTTAACAAAGTGAAAAAATTTTAGTAGTGGGGAGAAGGGGGAAAACAAGTTTAGGAGACTAATGGATTCCAATAGTGAGGACAAATTATGTGGGAGAAGCATGATGGAAATGGTCTGTGCCAGGAAAACATGCATCACGAGGATTTATACTGATAAGCAGCTCAAGTCAGAAGAGGTAACAGACCAGATGGAAAAGATCACGGAAAGGTTGGCAAAATCACCTAATGGTGATGCTGCATAGTCAGTGATCAGCTCCTGTATCTCACCATCCTCAATCAACTGGTGCCAGAACTGCAGACATGCATGCATAGCGGTTACTACACAACCGTCCCTTTCTGTCCCAACGATGAATCACGTGACCAACTACACAGAGCAATTAAATCATCATTCAGCATAATATACAAGTAGGGAGGGACATCGATTGTGGATGTTAACTAGTCTGTGGATTCAATACTCCAGGGTTAGCACTGCTATCTTCCAGACACGGTCAGAAAAACAGATGCACGTGCCTTGATGAAATCCCGTCCATTCCTCGTTCTCCATTCCGTCTCATAGACACTCTGCAAGCTGCCAGGTCCTGAAAGGGTTAAAGAAAAACGATGACCACAAGCTGGCAAAGAGAGAAAGAGAGAGACAGAGAGAGTGGAGGGCACAGGAATGGAAAGCATGAAGCAGCGAAATATAGCAGCAAAAAACCACTAATTCCTGCTGCAATAACTTCTCACAAAACCTAAGAAACACCTGACTTCCCCCTCCATCACCTTCATCAAAAATCCCTGCATGCGCAAGCAGCAGCGGGAGGAGGCGAGGGTCCCTGTCGAGCCGTAGCAGACGGCGCGGCTCGGCCGACAGCAGCAGGCATACATTGAGGGCAAAGTCAACCTCATTTGGCAGGCCGGAGAGCAGTGAAAGCGAAACCTTCTCATAGTCACGAGGAGGAGCTCGTTCGGTGGTGAGCCCATTGCCTTGCCGCATGTGCTCTAAGGTAGAGAAAATATCAGATGCCCGATTGATCAACATGATGGCCTGACAATTTTTTTACCGAAACGCTCTCTAGACCTAGCCGAGATATCACAGCAGTTGTCCTTCTAGCCAATGGCGCTTTCTCCTTCCACACCTTAGCAGCAACCTCTTTTTTGGCAATCTGTCCTTTGGCTGGACACAACTCCCACCTGGCACAACATGCTGTTGGTAGTTGTAACTGTAAGAAACTCCGCCGACGGGAGTCTGGGGCCGGGATCCCCCTTGGAATTCATCATCCTCCTCCCCGAAGTGATGAACCTTCTCGTAGGTCTCCAAGTACCTGTGGTGAAAAGTCCACTTCCAGTAGTCTCACACTTATTTCCAAGAGGAAAAAAAAATGGACAGGTGTATACAATGAACCTTGTAAACAAATACTGGGCGTAAGCTTATCTGCAGGCAGCAAATGAAAACACCTTCCTTAAGATGACTGCATAACCGAATCATTTTTGGTAGAGGAATTTCTTTGAAGAAAAGATTTTCAAGAAATTTTGGTCTCAAAACAAAGCTGGAGATTTCAATGATGCGCGGGATGTCAAAATTGGGGTCTTTCGTCTTTAGGGTCTTTTCTTTTCGGTTTTTTCGGTTTTCTGGGGTCTTTTTGTCGGAAGGAACCCCCATTATTGCTCTATCAATAGCATCACCAACTGGTGAACTTTGCATACCTTTTTACAAAACAACTCGGTATATTATAGAAATAAATATCAAACATCTGCTTTATGACTCCACTCCAAACAACCGTTGCTTAAATCTCCTTATTTCCTGTTCCTTTGCACCTCCAGGCTACAAAGGAGCGATGACTGAGGATCAGGGCAACAGTTCTCGCTAAGTAACGTTAAAAGTGAATTTGGCTAGACTTCTATTATATCAAGAATTCTTAGATCGAGCACAATTAAAACAGTTATCGTGTTTGCATCAAAATAATTTGCTGGAACTGCAACCATGTTTCAACCGTGTTAGACTCACAAAGAAAGAGAATTAAGCTGGAGAGGTAACTGCGTACCTGCGGTAGAATTGCTTGAGAGCATAGGCCGCATTGGAACAGCCATGGGGGAAGTTAAATCCATCCGTTATGTCCTCCCACAGACCCTTCTCTGTTACCTGGAGAGAAAAACCAAACGCCAAGCTCATTGACCCTCAAGGAGCCCTGGGTTAACACCAAACTGACACTCAGCCGAAAATACATAAAATAATTAAATAACCTCTCCGACTCGATGCAATGAAAGCCATCGGAGCAGACAACCGATGCATCAACCCAAGAAGGCAAAGGGCTACGGTCAACCCCAAACAAGATAAGTGGAAGACCACGGAGATACTGTAAAGCTTAAAATGCAGAACTTGGTCTTCCAAAAACACCAATCACCTTACCGATACCGCCCGGCTCATATTCACCATTCTTCTAGGTACCGATTCCATAGTTTATTCCCCTTGCATCACCTGAACCTTTCCAAAAATCACACCTTGGAATAGCCTCCCATGGAGGTGACCCGGCTGTAAAGGGCAAGCACATTCACCTCCCGTCCAACGAGCATGGGTACCTTCACAAATGGAGTTCTGTGGATACAGAACACATTTACAGACCAACATATAGGGACATATAGGGCTAACCCCCACTCTTGCAGGGAAAATGGCCTTAAAATGCCTGTTGTTTGTTGTATATAGGGAGGGAGCAAAACAAGAAGGAAGAAGAAAGAAAAAACTGCATTCAAAACAAACCTCAAACATCACCCCTTTAATTGCTCTGCAAAGACAACACAGGTCTTTGTATCACACACTACAACTGCTACTACTACTACTACTATTGCTACTATTACTATTACCGCTGCTGCTACTACTACTACAGCTGATACTATTGCTGCTGCTACTATTACTACTACAGCTGCTACTATTACTACTACAGCTGCTACTAATACTGCTGCTTCTACTGCTGCTGCTACTATTACAGCTGCTGCTGCTGCTGCTGCTGCTGCTGCCACTATTTCTACTACGAGTAGTACTGCTATTACTACTACTACTAATACTACTACAGCTGCTACTATTGCTGCTGTTACGACTACAGCTGCTACTATTACCATTACCGCTGCTACGACTACTGTTGCTGTTACTACTACTACAACTACTGCTGCTGCTACTACTACTGCAACGACTACAGCTGCTACTATTACCATTACCACTGCTACGACTACTGTTGCTGTTACTACTACTGCAACTACTGCTGCTGCTACTACTACTGCTACGACTACAGCTGCTACTATTACCATTACCACTGCTACAACTACTGTTGCTGTTACTACTACTACTACTGCAACGACTACAGCTGCTACTATTGCCATTACCGCTGCTACTACTACTACTACAGCTGCTACTATTACCATTACCGCTGCTACTACTAAAGCTGCTGCTACTACTACAACTACTACTACTGCTATGACTACAGCTGATAGTGATACTATTGCCATTACCGCTGCTACTACTACTACTACTACTACTACTACAGCTGCTACTATTGCCATTACCGCTGCTACTACTACAGCTGCTGCTACTACTACTACTACTGCAACGACTACAGCTGCTACTATTGCCATTACCACTGCTACTACTACAGCTGCTGCTACTACTACTACTACTGCAACGACTACAGCTGCTACTATTGCCATTACCGCTGCTACTACTACTACTACAGCTGCTACTATTACCATTACCGCTGCTACTACTACAGCTGCTGCTACTACTACTACTACTGCTATGACTACAGCTGCTACTATTACCATTACCGCTGCTACTACTACAGCTGCTGCTACTACTACTGCTATGACTACAGCTGTTACTATTACCATTACCGCTGCTACTACTACTACTACAGCTGCTACTATTACCATTACCGCTGCTACTACTACTACTACAGCTGCTACTATTATCATTACCGCTGCTACTACTACTACTACAGCTGCTACTATTACCATTACCGCTGCTACTACTACTACTACAGCTGCTACTATTACCATTACCGCTGCTACTACTACTACTACAGCTGCTACTATTACCATTACCGCTGCTACTACTACTACTACAGCTGCTACTATTACCATTACCGCTGCTACTACTACAGCTGCTGCTACTACTACTACTGCTACTATTACCATTACCGCTGCTACTACTACAGTTGCTGCTACTACTACTACAGCTGCTACTATTACCATTACCGCTGCTACTACTACAGCTGCTGCTACTACTACTACTGCTATGACTACAGCTGATACTATTGCCATTACCGCTGCTACTACTACAACTACTAGTACTGCTGCTACTACTACTAATCTTGTGTTAAAATACAGGACCATGAGAACTTCTAAAAGAGGCAGCGTGGAAAAAAGAGAAGAGGTGGGGATAGAAGTGGTTTTGGGGTATAGGGTAAGGGGTAAAGGGTAAGGGGAAAGGGGAAAGGGGCATATGGTAAGGGGTATATGGTAAGGGGTAAGGGGTAAGGGGAAAGGGGAAAGGGGTATATGGTAAGGGGTATATGGTAAGGGGTAAGGGGTAAGGGGTATACGGTAAGGGGTATATGGTAAGGGGTATACGGTAAGGGGTATACGGTAAGGGGTATACGGTAAGGGGTATACGGTAAGGGGTATACGGTAAGGGGTATACGGTAAGGGGTATACGGTAAGGGGTATACGGTAAGGGGTAGAGGGTAAGGGGTAGAGGGTAAGGGGTATGGGGTGGGCAAACTTTCGTTTCCCCGAAACAAAATCGAAATTCCCATCATAGTTTGGTATCGTAAACGTATACCCTAAACATCAACTACCAAGCAACTGCAGAACACTCTCTCACACACACACACACACACACACACACACACACACACACACACACACACACACACACACACACACACACACACACACACACACACACACACGTTCACGGTACAAGACCACGTTGATAATGCCAAGTATCTGTAAAGCACGAGTGGAGGGAGACCCCGCGGCGCGTACACACACTCCATGAGGTCCCGGGTACCGATCGGAAGCGTTGCCCGTAATGTGGGTCTCACCCGCGGCTCTGGTGAAACTGCCGGAGTTCCTGCAAGAAGGCCCGGTTCTGGCGGGGATCTCCCGATCGGACGACCTTAGCCATGGTGATGCAGATAGCTGAGAGAGAATGAGACGGATGAGGAGAAAGAGGAAAGCAAGCGGTACGGACAGCGCGAGGGAAACAGACAGGTGGATACGAGAGAGAATAATAAAGAAAGATCTCCCAAAGAGAGAGGGAGCTGAGCAGATATATCTAGTGAGAGAAATGGGGGGAAAGGGAGGGAGAGAAGCAGAGACAGAGAGGCCTGTAAGTGTCCCTAGGCCAAGGCCTAAGATCGTATCCCGCCCTGGGAGCTTCTTAGCTCCCCGAGCCAACCCGGCTCCCCATAGCCCGGGCCATCCCGCCCTCAGGCGGCCCGGGCTCGCCGAGGGGGCCGGGAGCACGGAGCCGGCGCCGACAGGAGCCGGATTGACCCGCGGTGCTGCCGAACAAAGCGCCCCCGGCGGCCGAAATCCTATTCCTCTCAATCCCTCTCTCCCTCACTCTCCCTCTCTCTCTCTATCTCTCAACAACCGGCAACAATAGGGGCCTAGAGGGCCTCAGCCTATTGCAGCAATGCGAGCACCCCCACGTCTCTCTCTTGTCGCGTCTAACCGAGTTTGCTTTGCTCCTCTCCACCAATCGTATGGCGCCGTTGGGTGGCACGTGATTCAGAGTCCCTGATTTAAGTGTACGCTTAAAATGAGCAATATGTGTACGTGCATACGTACTACACGTGGAAAAGTTTATATGTACATGTCCAAAATGCTTGTACGTATCGTTGCAATGCTGTGGCAGGAGTTTCTCTTTGTAGATTCTTATTACCCGGACTATAGTACGATGGAATTAATGCCTGCACCACGATTAATAAACTTTTGTGTGTGTGTGTGTGTGTGTGTGTGTGTGTGTGTGTGTGTGTATGTATGTGTGTGTGTGTGTGTGTGTATGTATGTGTGTATATGTGTGTGTGTGTGTGTGTGTGTGTGTGTGTGTGTGTGTGTGTGTGTGTGTGTGTGTGTGTATGTGTGCGTGTGTGTGTGTGTGTGTGTGTGTGTGTGTGTGTGTGTGTGCGTGTGTGTGTGTGTATGTATACATGTATGTATGCGTGTGTGTGTGTGTGTGTGTGTGTGTGTGTGTGTGTGTGTGTGTGTGTGTGTATGTATATATGTATGTATGCGTGTGTGTGTGTGTGTGTGTGTGTGTGTGTGTGTGTGTGTGTGTGTGTGTGTGTGTGTGTGTGTCTGTATGTATATATGTATGTATGTGTGTATGCGTGTGTGTGTTTCACAAAGGGCTGACAGAATGAGGATGGTTTATACGTACGCACACTCGACTCTAAGCTATCTAGCCAGGGTTCGAATCCCGCCCTATCCAGCTATAAACTGTTCAACAGGTAGGGAGATTCATCAGTGCGTGTGCTGTCAAACTGGGCGCCCCGCTATCGGCATTAGTTGGTCGACGTTAAACATCTCACGGTGTCCTTTATGGCGAAGAGTGGGCGAGCTATCGCCGGCATCCTGAACAAATTGCAAATTCCTACACCAACTCCTGCTGAGAAGGAAATTGCAAACCACCCAGCGTAGTCCTCTGCTAGAAACAGCTTCGGGATCACCGGCGCTCCGTAACAGCGTATGGTAGTTGGTATACATCAATCATAGTCAATGGAAGAGCCCATGAAATATGTTCAATGAATGCATCACTGCGCGGGAAGTTGCCATCTTCGTAATACAACATATTACACCAAAGCCGCCATCTTACCTCACAATTGTATGACGGAATTCAAAAATAACTCATTAATGTGTCCGTCATAAGTACATTGGTATCTTTTTGATATAAAATAAATGTAAATTGTTTGTACAAATTCCAAGTTCCCTGTGTGCTTCGCGACCCACGTTCGAATCATCATCCCCTGGTCTATAACCGCTGCAACTGCCCCGGAGTGGCCAATGAAACAAGGGCATTCCCGCTACATCGAATGTGTGGAAGATCATCGTGAGGGAACTCGTGCTTTTGTAATTTGTCGAGGCTGCTGGAGATAACTCGCCTACTCTTCGCGAAGGACACCGTGGGGGTCTTTAACGTCCACCAACGAATGCTGGCACACGGGACGGCCGGCTTAACGTCCATCAGAGGAACATCACACACACGTCGATCTGAATCACCCCGCCCGTGAAACACCAGGCTGAAGACCCCGTCATAATTATGATGTCTGTACTCTTTGACGAAGTTCTGGCTGAAGCAACGTCACGGTGCCTCTCATCACAGGGTCAGACCGTTTTGGATTCCTCGTCTTCAACAAGACTCCATGACAGAATGAATGCAACTGAGATTGTTCGATCACTGCGTTCTCAACTTACTACCAAATATTGATTAATGGTTTTTACGGCGCAGCCCGTAGGGAAATGCCGTCCACAACAGCGTTTGGCTGCCCGTCCGGTGTATGTATGTGTATATGTATGTATATATGTATGTATGTACATATAATCGTGGCCAAAAATATTGGCACCCTTGTACTTTTTTCAAATAACTCACAATTTTCTCTAAAAATAAGTTGAAATTGACAAAAAGTATTTGGTCTCCACAATTCTTTCTTTCACTGTTAATATTACAGAACATTTGTTTTTGATTCAGAACTTATAATATAATTATCCTTTTCAATCAGAAAATAAAAAGAAATGGCATTGACAAAATTATTGATACCCTTGAAGGAGCTGGGGCTCCCACGTCGATCGGAAGAATGGACGCGACAAAAAGCTGGAATTCAACCGAGTTGCTTTAATCAAACCAAACACTCAGGCACTCTGAAAAGCCCGTTTATCGGGCAGCAATATATATACATATTATCCCGGAGCGTTTGCCCAGGAAAGGCGAGAGGGGGCGTGGCCCAGCGTCCTGGCTGCGGCCTGGCAAGTTGAGCGCGGGCCTGCCCGGGCGTCCTGGACGAGCCCGGCATGGTGATCGCTCCGCGTCCTTGATAGGTGCAAGGCGATTGTGAAAACCCAGCGGTAGCCGCTACACACGTCCCCCCAGAATCGACTTGCACCGGCAGGGTCAATTTGAGGGGGGTCCTGATGACCCGGCCGAAGCGACCCCTGGCGGGTCGTGGGAGGGGGTCCGGTGTGGTGGTGGGCGGTCGAGTGGGGGGCACCGTGGACGGGGGGCGGCCTCGCCGCGGCGGAAGGGCCACCCGTGGTGGGTGGTCGACGTCCACGTGCGCCGGCTTGAGGCGGTCCACCGCAATCCGGTCCGACCTGCCGCCGATGTCGATGACGAACGACTTGTCGTCCCGTCGCAGCACCCGGAAGGGCCCGTCGTACGGCGGCCGGAGTGGCCCCCGATGTGCGTTGTGACGCACAAAAACATACTCCGCTGTGCGAAGTGCTGGGGGGACGTAGGTCTGGGGGTCACCGTGGTGGGATGTTGGCACAGGGGCAAACCGTCGGGCGGCCTCCTGGAGGTCCGAGCGCTGGTGAGCTGCGGACCAGGGACTGGTAGCGTCGGGCACGAATTCGCCCGGGACGTGTAGCGCCTGGCCATAGACAAGCTCGGCGGTGGATGCCTGGAGGTCCTCCTTGGGGGCCGTGCGGAGGCCCAAAAGGACCCACGGCAGCCGGTCGGCCCAACCGCCGTCTTGAAGGCCGGCCATGAGCGCGGCCTTCATGGAGCGGTGGAATCGCTCGCACAACCCGTTTGCTTGGGGGTGGTAGGCCGTAGTACGGTGGAGCTTGACCCCCAGGTTGCGGGCGACCGCGCCCCACAGCTCGGAGGTGAACTGTGGTCCGCGGTCTGACGAGATGTCCGCCGGTGCGCCGAAGCGGGCGACCCAGGTGGCGATGAAAGCCTGCGCCACGTCGGCGGTGGTGGTGGAGACGAGGGGAACGGCCTCCGGCCACCTGGTGGTCCTGTCCACCATGGTGAGCAGGTGTGTGAACCCCCGTGACGGGGGGAGGGGGCCCACCAGATCCACGTTGACATGGTCGAAACGTCGTTCGGGCACGGTGAAAGGTGCCAGCGGGGCCTGGGTGTGTCGGTGGACCTTGGCCCGTTGGCAGGCCGTGCAGGTGCTGGTCCAATCGCGGACGTCCCGACGAAGGCCGTGCCAGACGAATCGCGCCGACACCAGCTTCTGGGAAACTTTCCGGCCCGGGTGGGAAAGGCCGTGGAGGGAGGCGAAGATGCGGCGTTGCCAGGTGACGGGCACGATGGGGCGAGGCTGGCCTTGGGAGACGTCGCAGAGCAGGACAGTGTCCGCGAAGGGGATGTCGGCCAGGCGGAGGCCCGTGTCCGCCACCCGGAGGGCTTGCACCGTGGTGTCGGTGGTTTGGGCCGCCGCCATAAGCGCAAAGTCCATGCCCAGGTGGACCGCGTTCGCGCTGGCCCGGGAAAGACAGTCGGCCACGGCGTTGTTTTTGCCGGCGACGTGCCGGATGTCCGTGGTAAACTCCGACACGGCGGAGAGGTGGCGCTGTTGGCGGGCCGACCACGGCTCCGTGACCTTGGCCATGGCGTAAACCAACGGCTTGTGGTCGACGAACGCCGTGAAAGGTCGGCTCTCCAGGAGGTGGCGGAAATGGCGGATGGCCAGGTGTAGACCGAGGAGCTCCCGGTCAAACGTGCTGTATTTGAGCTCGTTCGGCCAGAGCTGCCGGCTGAAAAAAGCGAGTGGCTGCCAAACCCCGTTCACCCATTGCTCATGTACGGCGCCCACCGCGTAGTCGGAGGCATCCGTGGTGAGGGCGATGGGAGCGTTGAGCACCGGGTGAGCGAGCAGTGTTGCGTCGGCGAGGGCCCGCTTTGAGCTTTGGAAGGCCGCATCCATTGCTGCGGACCAGGCGATGTCGTGCTTGGCCGGCTTGCCCCGGAGGGCTTCGTAGAGGGGCCGCATGAGTTGAGCAGCGCGGAGCACGAAGCGGTGATAAAAATTCACCATTCCCAGGAATTCCTGCAGGGCCTTTATGGTGCGGGGACGCGGGAACGTGGTGATGGCCTCGACCTTGGTTGGCAGCGGCACGGCCCCGTTCTTGGTGATGTGGTGGCCCAAAAAATCAACGGCCGTCGTGCCGAAGTGGCATTTGGCCGGGTTGACGATGAGGCCGTGCTCGCTGAGGCGCCCGAACAGTGTTCGGAGGTGGAGGAGGTGCTCAGCCCGGGACGTGCTGGCGACGAGGATGTCGTCCAGGTAAACGAAAAGGAACGGCAGGTCACGCAGCACGCCGTCCATCAAGCGCTGGAACGCCTGAGCCGCGTTCTTGAGACCAAACGGCATCCGCAAGAATTCGAATAAGCCGAACGGCGTGATGACTGCCATTTTAGGGTCGTCGGCCGCCCTGACAGGTACCTGGTGATATCCCCGTATGAGATCAATTTTCGAAAAAATGACCCGTCCCGACAGACGGGCGGAGAAATCTTGGATATGCGGGATCGGGTACCTGTCGGGGGTGGTAGCGTCATTGAGACGGCGGTAGTCGCCACACGGGCGCCATCGACCCCCCGGCTTTGGCACGATGTGCAGTGGCGAGGCCCACGCGCTATCGGAGCGCCGCACGATGCCGAGGTGCTCCAACGCGTCGAATTCGGCCTTCGCCACGGCGAGCTTGGCTGGGTCGAGGCGGCGGGCCCTGGCATAGACCGGCGGGCCCGTGGTTGGTATGTGGTGCTCGATCCCATGCCGTACTGCGACGGCCGAAAACGTCGGCCGCGTGAGGGCCGGGAACTCCGTGAGCAGGCGAGCAAACTCGTTCGCCGCCGGGACGGCGCATGCCAGCTCGGTCGGCGCGGAGCTGCTCAATGTGCATACCAGGGAGCTGAAGGTTTCGGCGTTGATTAAGCGACGCCGTTGGACGTCCACCAGCAGTCCGTGTGCGCAGAGGAAGTCGGCGCCTAGCAGAGCCATGGGCACGTTTGCGGTTACAAACGTCCAAGCAAAGCGTTGGCCGCCGAAGCAGAGGGTGACGTTGCGCGGGCCGAAGGTGCGGATGGTCGATCCGTTGGCCGCAACCAAGGAGGGGCCGCAAACCGCGGATTGCCTGTCCTGGTCAGAGGCGGGTATGACGCTCAGTTGGGCGCCGGTGTCGCACAGGAAGCGCCGTCCGGACACTTTATCCGTGATGAACAGTAAGTTGCCCGTGTGGCCGGCGCTCATGGCTGGTAATGAACGCCGGCCCGGCCGTTTCCCAGCCTGCCGAAGGTGCACAGGGGTCGGCATGTCCGGGCCTTCTGTCCGAACCTGGCATGATAGTAACACCACGCTTGGTCAGGTGGAGGCCCCGGTCGTCGTGCTGGAGGTGGTCGGCTCGGTGTAGCGGCCGCCAATTGCGTCGGCAGTTCGGTCGTCGACCGTGCCGGGTGCTCGGGCGCCATGGGTGTTGCGTCGGACGGCGGTGGGTCCCATGTCGCCGCTGCGATGCGCTGTCCTGCGGCGGAGATCTTGCCGGCTTCTCTGGCAAGGGCCCGGGGATCTGTGATCGTCGTGCTTGCCAGGGCGAGGCGTACCGGGTTAGGCAGCTGACGGAGGAACAGCTCCCGGAACAGGAATGCCGGAGAGTGCTCGCCGAGCAGTGAAAGCATGTAGTCCATTCGCTCGGAAGGGCGCGTGTCGCCGAGCTCGGGCAGGTCGAGCAGGCGCCGTGCGCGTTCCGCCGATGGGAGGGCGAAAGCGTCGAGGAGAAGCTTCTTAATCGCGCCATATTTGTCAGCGGCTGGCGGGCTCTCGAGGAGGCTCAGGGCGCGGGCCGCGGTGGCCGAACCGAGCGCTGTTACCACATGGTGGAAGCGGGTGTCGTCGGCCGTGATGCCTCGCAGGGCGAACAGGGAATCCGCCTGTGCGAACCAAACCGCCGCGTGAGCCTCCCAGAAGGTAGGCAGTTTAAGGGCGACTGCCGTGTCCATGTCGGTAGGTCACCAATGAAGGAGCTGGGGCTCCCACGTCGATCGGAAGAATGGACGCGACAAAAAGCTGGAATTCATCCGAGTTGCTTTAATCAAACCAAACACTCAGGCACTCTGAAAAGCCCGTTTATCGGGCAGCAATATATATACATATTATCCCGGAGCGTTTGCCCAGGAAAGGCGAGAGGGGGCGTGGCCCAGCGTCCCGACCGAGGCCTGGCAAGTTGAGCGCGGGCCTGCCCGGGCGTCCTGGACGAGCCCGGCATGGTGATCGCTCCGCGTCCTTGATAGGTGCAAGGCGATTGTGAAAACCCAGCGGTAGCCGCTACACCCTGGACGTAATATTTGGCAGCACGTCCTTTGGACAAAATAACTGCAGTCAAGACCTTCCTATGGCCTTGAATGAGCTTCCTTCACCTCTCTACCTGCAGTTTGGCCCACTCTTCTTATGCAAACTACTCCAGTTCCCCCAGATTTGAAGGGTGCCTTCTCCCAACTGCTGCTTTCAGATCTCCCCACAGGTGTTCAATGGGATTTAGATCTGGACTCATTGCTGGCCACTTCAGAACAGTCCAGCGTTTTTTCTTGAACCATTTCTGGGTGCTTTTTGAAGCGTGTTTGTGGTCATTGTCCTGCTGCAAGACCAATGACCTTCGATGAAGACCCAGGTTTCTGACACTGGGTTGAACATTGCGCTCCAAAATGCCTTGGAGATCTCCTGATTTCATGATGCCATGCACACATTCAAGGCACCCAGTGCCAGAGGCACCACAACAACCCCAAAACATCACCAAACCTCCTCCATGTTTGATTGTAGAGAAGGTGTTCTTTTCTTTGTAGGGTTCATTTTGTGTTCTGTAAACATAGAGATGATGTGTTTTACTGCAAAGCTCTAATTTGGTCTCATCTATCCACAGGACATTCTCTCAGAAGGATTTTGGCTTGTTCAGGTGTGTTTTGGCAAACTCCAGTCGGGCTTTCTTATGTCTCTCAGCAGTGCGGTCCTCCTGGGTCTCCTACTATAGAACCCCCTTTCATTGAGTTGGTGTCGGATGGTGTGAGTTGAGACTGTCGTACCTTGTGTCTGAAGGTCAGCTTGAATCTGTTTGGCAGTTGATCGAGGTGCTTTCTACACCATTCGAACAAGCCTTCGCTGCAGTCTTCGATCAAGTTTTCTCTTGCGGCCATGTCCAGGGAGGTTGGCTACAGTGCCATGGGCCTTAAACTTCCTGATAACATTATGTACGGTGGACACAGGAACATCGGGGACCGCAAGGCTAACCCCCGCTCTAGCAGGGAAAATGGCCTTAAAATGCATGTTGTTGTTGTGTTGTTGGACACAGGAACATCAAGGTCTCTGGAGATGGAGATTGTCCACGCTTGCCTATAATCTTGTGTCTGACATCCTCAGACAATTCTCTGGTTTTCTTTCTTTTCTGTATGCTCATTGTGATACACACAGTGACACAAAACAGCAGACTGACTTCTTTTCTTGATTCAAACTGGTTGAATGAGTGATTTTTATATTTCAGGCACCTGCAACTCACCACATGTGAGTTCAATTCCAAAGTAAAGGAGAATCACCTGCTTGAAATCTAATTATTTCTAACAACTTCTAAAAGGTGCCAATAATATTGTCTGGGCCATTTTAGGATTTCTGTGTGGAATAAGATAAGATTTAGTTATTTTTTCAGCTTTTTTTGTTTTGTTCCACTGCAAACCAAAGAAATACATATGTGGATACCAAAATATCTTTTTAATTTCAACAATTTTCTGGAAGAAATGGCGCATTATTTGAAAAAAGTGCAACGGTGCCAATATTTTTGGCCACGACTGTATGTATGTATGTATATGTATGTATGTATTGTTAAGTGTATGGGGGTAGGCAATGAGATACCTTAGTCTCGATAGGATTGTATAGATTAGCGTGCACCGTATGCCGTGGAGCCAACTTCATGTATCTAAGTCGGGATCGGATGTCCGGGTAAGCGTTATGTGTCTCCATGCGGGAGGTGGAGCTATGCTAATTAGTTAGGGCATATGGATAAAATTCCCAGTGTGTAAATTGCCCTTGTGATTTTTCCCTTCGTTATTATAAAGCGCACTCGGCCAGCCATGCGATCGGCACGTAATTGCAAATAACACAAGCACCAACGATACCCAGACGCGATTACACCACCTAGCCAAATCATCGCGATGGGCGCCAAGAGTGGCTGTGAGGTCACGCTCCGAAGACTGATTGGTTAAAGAACGATGAGGTGAGTGGGTGGCGCTCGGTGATTGGAGCAAGTGTGATGTCAGAGAGAACGTTCGAGACCGAGGAGTAAAAACGAAAAGTTGCGCCATTTTCTCTCTCTATTGGTCCTGGCTTTGGTTGCAGGCGGACGCATTTGCATTCTCTCTCTTGGCTTCGTCGCGAGCAGACACATTTCCCTCTCACTGTTCCTGGCTGGTGGAAGCGGCCGCCTATTTTTCCTCTCTTTGGTGTTGGCTTCGTGACGGCTGCGCTTCGTGCCATGTGCGCTTCAGAGGAACATTGGAGCTTTGGGCGCGTGGGACAATCGGAGGAGGAGGGAGTTTGACCGTCGCTCAGCGTGTCGGTGGCTGCTCTGGGCGCGACTGCGCGCCATCTTGTGCGGTTCCCGCGCGGTGGTTCCAAGTCCGGTCAAGGACACCAGGCGGAGTATCAGCCAACGCACCACACTACACATTTATTTTTACATTCGTTTATTTCTCCCTGTGTCGTGGAATCGAGTCTGAGTGGAGGGTCCCTCATTTAGGAATTTAGTTCTACCTTTTTATTGTACCATATTGCATTTATTTTCATTAAACCCATTATTTGTTACATTTTCAATTCCTTGTCTTATGTGTTTATTTGTCTGTGGGGATCGGATAACCCCAGTCGAGTCCGGCCGTGCAGGTAAGTCCTTGCTACCCTCCATCCCCCGCGCGTGTAAAAGATACGGCCATAGTTGGGTATATGCCTCGGAGTTAAAGCTCGGTCGACGGTCGGCCATCTGTCACCCAGAGGTCTTCACTACAGGGTGGACACGACAACTGTTGTCGAGGAGTGGGATTCGAACCCTCCAAAATAACAAAAAACTGGTGTCAGGTAGTGTGATTCAAACCCGGCGGACACTCGGTGTCCGAGGATTGCGAGTTCGACACCCGCTGAGAGCAGATTGCACTCAGCATTTGGACTCAAAAATTTTAACGGTTGTCTTTCTCTCATTGAGGGGGACGTGATCGTAGTGACCAGGGTGTCCAAATTTTGTAGTCGATTGGTGTCGATAAGAGCGCAAGGCAGCGCGTCGCTAAATTTACTTTTTTTTTTTCTGAGGTAAATTACGCGCACGCGGGAACTACCGGCCAGCACATAGGTCGGGCGTGAACGACATGGCCGAGCAGATGGAGGGCTCTGAGGGACACGGCAGCGGGCCGGGGGACTTCCAGGCCATGATAATAAATTTTATGGGTGAAATAAGGGGAATAAAAGAACAAATGAACGGAATTGGTGAACGATTGGAAAACAAAATTAATGCCCAGAGTGACAAAATTGATGGGATGGAGGGTATATATGAGGGGAATGAGTGATCAATTGGAGGGAAAAATTGAGGGAATAAATGAACGACTGGAAGACAAAATTGCTGGATTGGAGGAAAAGATAGAGGGAATGAACGCATGAATGAGGGAACAAGGGAATGAAATAAGGGAGATTAATGAACAATTAGAAGGAAAAATCGGGGAAATAACACAAGAATTGGGAGAACGAATTGATGAAATAGAGGGGAGAATGGATAGTCAAATCAAGGACAGACTGGGGGAATTTGAGACTAAATTCGGGGAAATGGAGAAAGCAATGGGGATAGAATTTGAGCTTAAACAGGAGGAAATGGTGTTAAAAATAGAGGAGGGTAAAACCCAGGCTGTCCGAATGGGGGAGAATTTGGACGATAAAATTGGTGCAACAAATAAGAGAATCGATAAAGTCAATGAGGACCTGGAACTCTGGAAGGCTTACGGGCCTGTGTGGATGCCACAATGCGGCAACAGGTAGAGGAATGGGGGGGATTGGTTAGACAATGGGGGATGAATTGGCTGAAGAGGTAAAGAGGTGTCTGAAGAACAGGGCTATGTCTGACAAACGATCAAAATGATTGGTAACTCAGAGAAATGATCAAAATGACGAAATGATCAATGCTTTTCGCAGCTCAGGAGAGCGAACGAGCGAAACACACTTTGGGTGGTGTATAAACATTAATGAGCGAAACACTTTGGGTGGTGTATAAACAAGAACGAGCGAAACACTTTGGGTGGTGTATAAACAAGAACGAGCGAAACACTTTGGGTGGTGTATAAACAAGAACGAGCGAAACACTTTGGGTGGTGTATAAACAAGAACGAGCGAAACAATTTGGGTGGTGTATAAACAAGAACGAGCGAAACACGTTGGGTGGTGTATAAACAAGAACGAGCGAAACACACTTTGGGTGGTGTATAAACAAGAATGAGTGAAACACACTTAGGGTGGTGTATAAACAAGAATGAGCGAAACACACTTTGGGTGGTGTATAAACAAGAACGAGCGAAACATACTGTGGGTGGTGTATAAACAAGAACGAGCGAAACACATTTTGAGTGGTGTATAAACAAGAACGAGCGAAACACTTTGGGCGGTGTATAAACAGTAACGAGCGAAACACACTTTGGGTGGTGTATAAACAAGAACGAGCGAAACACACTTTGGGTGGTGTATAAACAAGAACGAGCAAAACACACTTTGGGTGGTGTATAAAAAAGAACGAGCGAAACACACTTTGGGTGGTGTATAAAAAAGAACGAGCGAAACACACTTTGGGTGGTGTATAAACAAGAACGAGCGAAACACACTTTGGGTGGTGTATAAACAAGAACAAGCGAAACACACTTTGGGTGGTGTACAAACAAGAACGAGTGAAACACACTTTGGGTGGTGTATAAAAAAGAACGAGCGAAACACACTTTGGGTGGTGTATAAACAAGAACGAGCAAAACACACTTTGGGTGGTGTATAAACAAGAATGAGCGAAACACACTTTGGGTGGTGTATAAGCAAGAACGAGTGAAACACACTTTGGGTGGTGTGTAAACAAGAACGAGCGAAACACTTTGGGTGGTGTATAAAAAAGAACGAGCGAAACACTTTGGGTGGTGTATAAAAAAGAACGAGCGAAACACACTTTGGGTGGTGTATAAACAAGAACGAGCGAAACACACTTTGGGTAGTGTATAAACAAGAACGAGCAAAACACACTTTGGGTGGTGTATAAAAAAGAACGAGCGAAACACACTTTGGGTGGTGTATAAAAACGAACGAGCGAAACACACTTTGGGTGGTGTATAAACAAGAACGAGCGAAACACACTTTGGGTGGTGTATAAACAAGAATGAGCAAAACACACTTTGGGTGGTGTATAAACAAGAATGAGCGAAACACACTTTGGGTGGTGTATAAGCAAGAATGAGCGAAACACACTTTGGGTGGTGTATAAACAAGAATGAGCGAAACACTTTGGGTGGTGTATAAACAAGAATGAGCGAAACACACTTTGGGTGGTGTATAAACAAGAATGAGCAAAACACACTTTGGGTGGTGTATAAACAAGAATGAGCGAAACACACTTTGGGTGGTGTATAAACAATAATGCGCGAAACAATCGATCAATGTTGAAGAGCATACCTTAACGTATGAGAACCTTGTTCTATATTTGCCAAACCCCAAAATTATCTGGTTTTTTTATGAAAAGCGCCCTCAGGCGATTCTGAACAATTAAAAACAGTGGGCGTCTTTTGGCCTTAGGGATATTTTAGTTGGCAACCCTGTTCATCAGGCGAGATTCTTCCCGTCGGGAATTACAAATGTTTGAGGCTGCTCGCAGCACGTCCGACACGTGATCAGCCGCGAGGGGTCGTTCAGGGTTGCAGGTCTCCAAGCCCGTTACATCCGTCGGAGAGACCTTTTCCCTCCCCGCCATGTCACCGGTGTCTCCCTCATGTCGGGGAGGGTCTTGGGCCTCGTCTCCACTCCCAAATGAGTCTCTCCGTCCGATTCACACCACCAGCTCATCTACTCTCAACTGTCGCCAGGTTCATGGCTGCGAGTCCAAGTGAGATGGTGTGACGAGGAGATTACGTGCCGGCTTCTTCGCCGCCATCTTGTGTGTATGTGTATATGTATGTATGTCCCTCATAGACGTCCACCAATCAGAACTGAGTATCCGGTCACATGACCGGGGGACAGCAAATCATCCACTCAGCAGATCCAGGCCCATTGTTAAAACTATTGGTTCACGAGCTATCAAGTGACCACTATATTCGTCATGTGTGTGCGTCTGTCTGTCTGCAGCATAACTACCCGATGATATCATCCGATCTTGATGAAACTTGGGTGGGAGGTTGATATCATGATCTAGTTGTGTCCTGTCTAGAGTGGGCATATTGCGCCAATTGTGGGCGGAGCCACGCCCGAAAAAGATGTCTTTTTAGGGGGTAATCGATTTCAAGCTACATCTTCTCCGAGGGGTTTGGTGGAATCTGACAGGGGTTTCGATATTTGGTTAGGCCAATGTCATGTGTCTAGCCCCACGGAGCTCGTTTTTTTTTTTTTTTTTCAAAAAAAAAATTTCCCATTTCATTTTTCACCTAATTTTCGGTATTGTGTAGCTAACTAACCTCATAACTGATTATACATTATTTTCTATCTCATTTCAAGGTTCAGTAACCTTCGTTTTGACATTTCCGGGCCTGTTTCGGTTATAGTCCGTCCTTTGTCATTGAATACCGCTCGCTCGTGAACCATCGTCGTCTCCTGACTTGTCGGTCTTATTTTTGGACAGCAAGTCATTTCATAGGTAGCATTCCAATGTCCATCCCAACTAATCTAAGGGCATTAATAGTCAAAATGAAGTGCGGTGCTACCGCGGTGCTTACTTGACCAACTAGAAGGAAGCGGACAACGCGGTGAAGGAGCTGCGCTCCAACGCGAGTCGAAAGAATTGACGCGACCAAAGACGGAATTCGGCCGAGTTGCTTTATTGAAACAAAACAGCTCAGGTATTCTGACCAAAAGCCCGTTTATCGGGCAGCCATATATATACACATTTATGTCGGGAAGTTTGCCCGGCAAAAGCTATACCGGGCATGCCCGGGTGTCAAGGGCGAGCCTTGGAAAGGCGAGTCTGGACCTGCCCGGGCGTGTTTGGCTGCGGCCTGGCAAGTCGAGGCTGGGCGTGCCCGGGCGGCGGGCGCTCTGGACGAGCACTGGAAAGGCGAGAGCGGGCATGCCCGGACGCTCTGGGCGAGCCCTGGAAAGGCGATAGCGGCCATGCCCGGACGCTCTGGGCGAGCCCTGGAAAGGCGATAGCGGGCATGCCCGGGAGGTTCGGGCGTGCCCGGGAACAGTGAGTCCGGGCATGCCCGGGAGAGGCGCGTCTGGCCGTGTTCTGGCCGGTGCAAGGCGATTGTGTGCATCCAGCGGTAACCGCTACACACGCCCCTCCAGAATCGACCTGCACCGGCAGGGTCAATTTAAGGGGGGTCCGGATGACCCGGCCGAAGCGACCCCTGGAGGGTCGTGGGGAGGGGTCCGACGTGGTGGTGGGTGGTCGAGCGGGGGGAACTGTGGACGGGGGGCGGCCTCGCCGCGGAAGAAGGGCCAACCGTGGTGGTCGGTCGACGTCCATGTGCGCCGGTTTGAGGCGGTCCACAGAGATCCGGTCCGACCGGCCGCCAACGTCAACGACAAAGGACTTGTCGCCCCGTCGCAGGACCCGGAAGGGCCCGTCGTACGGCGGCCGGAGTGGCCCCCGGTGCGCGTCATGACGCACAAAGACGTACTCCGCAGTGCGAAGCGCCGGGGGGACGTAGGACTGGGGGCCACCGTGGCAGGACGTTGGCACGGGGCCAAATCGGTGGGCGGCCTCCTGGAGGTCCGAGCGCTGGTGTGCGGTGGACCAGGGACTGGTAGCGTCGGGCACGAACTCGCCCGGGACGCGGAGCGGCTGGCCGTAGACGAGCTCGGCGGCGGACGCCCGGAGGTCCTCCTTGGGGGCCGTGCGGAGGCCCAAAAGGACCCACGGCAGCCGGTCGGTCCAACTGTCGTCCTGAAGGCCGGCCATGAGTGCGGCCTTCATGGAGCGGTGAAACCGCTCGCACAACCTGTTGGCTTGGGGGTGGTAGGCCGTGGTGCGGTGCAGCGTGACCCCCAACGAGCGGGCGACCGCGCCCCAAAGTTCGGACGTGAACTGTGGGCCGCGGTCGGACGAGATGTCCGCCGGTGCGCCGAAGCGCGCGACCCAGGTGGCGATGAACGCCTGCGCCACGTCGGCGGTGGTGGTGGAGGTGAGGGGCACGGCCTCCGGCCACCTGGTGGTCCTGTCCACCATGGTGAGCAGGTGGGTGAACCCCCGCGATGGGGGCAGGGGACCCACCAGGTCCACGTGGACGTGGTCGAAACGCCGTGCAGGCACGGTGAAAGGTGCCAGCGGGGCCTGGGTGTAGCGGTGGACCTTGGCCCGCTGGCAGGCCGTGCAGGCGTTGCCCAGTCGCGGACGTTCCGTCGAAGGCCGTGCCAGACGAAACGCGCCGACACCAGCTTCTGAGAAGCTTTCCGGCCCGGGTGAGAAAGGCCGTGGATGGAGGCGAAGATGCGGCGCTGCCAGGAAACGGGCACGATGGGGCGAGGCTGGCCCTGGGAGACGTCGCAGAGCAGGACGGTGCCCGCGAAGGGGATGTCGGCCAGGCGGAGGCCCGTGTCCGCCGCCCGGAGGGCCTGCACCGAGGTGTCGGTGGTCTGGTCGGCCGCCATGAGTGCGAAGTCCACGCCGAGGTGGACCGCGTTCGCGCTGGCCCGAGAAAGACAGTCGGCCACAGCGTTGTCTTTGCCGGCGACGTGCCGGATGTCCGTGGTGAATTCCGACACGGCGGAGAGGTGGCGCTGCTGGCGGGCCGACCACGGCTCCGTGACTTTGGCCATTGCGTAGACCAACGGCTTGTGGTCGACGAAAGCCGTGAACGGGCGGCCCTCCAGGAGGTGTCGGAAATGGCGAACGGCCAGGAATAGACCGAGCAGCTCGCGGTCGAACGTGCTGTATTTTAACTCGTTCGGCCGGAGCTGCCGGCTGAAAAAAGCGAGTGGCTGCCAAACCCCGTCCACCCATTGTTCATGGACGGCGCCCACCGCGTAGTTGGAGGCGTCCGTAGTGAGGGCGATGGGCGCGTTGAGCACCGGGTGAGCCAGCAGCGTTGCGTCGGCGAGGGCCCGTTTTGCGCTCGCGAAGGCTGCTTCCATGGCCGCGGACCAAACGATGTCATGCTTGGCCGGCTTGCCCCGGAGGGCCTCGTAAAGGGGCCGCATGAGCTGAGCAGCGCGGGGCACGAATCGGTGATAAAAATTCACCATGCCGAGGAACTCTTGTAGGGCCTTGATGGAACGGGGACGCGGGAACGTGGTGATGGCCTCGACCTTGGTCGGCAGCGGCACGGCCCCGGTCTTGGTGATGCGGTGGCCCAAAAAGTCAACGGTCGTCGTGCCGAAGTGGCATTTGGCCGGGTTGACAATTAAGCCGTGCTCGCTGAGGCGACCGAACAGTGTTCGGAGGTGGAGGAGGTGCTCGGCGCGGGACGTGCTGGCGACGAGGATGTCATCCAGATAGACGAAAAGAAATGGCAGGTCGCGCAGCACGCCGTCCATTAAGCGCTGGAACGCCTGGGCCGCGTTCTTGAGGCCAAACGGCATCCTCAAAAATTCGAACAGGCCGAACGGCGTGATGACGGCCGTCTTCGGGACGTCGGCCGCCCGGACAGGTACCTGGTGGTATCCCCGTATCAGGTCAATTTTGGAAAATATGACCCGTCCCGCCAAACGGGCGGAAAAGTCCTGGATGTGCGGGATCGGGTACCTGTCGGGGGTGGTAGCGTCGTTGAGGCGGCGGTAGTCGCCACACGGGCGCCATCCACCCCCCGGCTTTGGCACGATGTGCAGTGGTGAAGCCCACGCGCTATTGGAGCGCCGCACGATGCCGAGGTGCTCCAACGCGTCGAACTCGGCCTTTGCCATGGCGAGCTTGGCCGGGTCGAGGCGGCGGGCCCTGGCGTAGACCGGCGGGCCCATAGTGGGTATGTGGTGCTCGATCCCATGCCGCACTGCGACGGCCGAAAACGTCGGCCGTGTGAGGGCCGGGAATTCCGCGAGCAGGCGAGCGAACTCGTTCGCCGTCGGGAGGGCGCACGCCAGTTCGGTCGGCGCGGAGCTGCTCATCGTGCACGCCAGGGAGCTGAAGGTCTCGGCGTTGACAAGGCGACGACGTTTGACGTCGACCAGCAGCCCGTGCGCGCAGAGGAAGTCGGCGCCCAGCAAAGCCATGGGGACGCAGGCGGTCACAAAGGTCCACTGAAAGCGCTGGCTGCCGAAGCAGAGGGTGACGTTGCGCGGGCCGAAAGTGCGTATGGCCGAGCCATTAGCAGCGACCAAAGAGGGGCCGCAAACGGCGTCCCGCCTGTCCTGCTCGGAGGCGGGTATGACGCTCAGTTGGGCGCCGGTGTCACAAAGGAAACGCCGCCCGGACGCTTTGTCCCGAATAAAAAGCAAGTTGCCCGAGTGGCCGGCGCTCATGGCTGGGAATGAACGCCGGCCCGGCCGTTTCCCGACTTGCCGAAAGTGCACGGGGGTCGGCACGTCCGAGCCTTGTGTCCGAACCTGGCGTGGTAATAACACCACGCCTGGTCAGGTGGAGGCCCCGGCCGTCGTGTCGGAAGCGGTCGGTGCGGCGTGGCAGCCGCCAGTTTCACCGGCAGTTCGGCCTCCAACCGCGCAGGGCGCTCGGGCATCGTGGGCGTCACCTCGGACGGCGGCAGGCTCCAGGTAGCCGCGCCGATGTGTTGGCCCGCCGAGGAGATCTTATCGGCTTCCCTGGCGAGGCCGCGGGGATCGGTGATCGACGTGCCAGCCAGGGCGAGGCGTACCGGGTGAGGCAGCTGGCGAAGGAACAACTCGCGGAACAGAAAATCCGGAGAGTGCTCACCGAGCAACGAGAGCATATAGTCCATACGCTCGGACGGGCGCGTGTCGCCGAGCTCGGGCAGGTCGAACAGGCGCCGTGCGCGTGCCGCCGGTGAGAGGGCGAAAGCGTCGAGGAGGAGCGTCTTCAGCGCGTCATACTTGTCGGCAGCCGGTGGGTGCTCGAGGAGGCTCAGGGCGCAGGCCGCGGTGGCGGAACCGAGCGCTGCCACGACGTGGTAGAAGCGGGTGTCGTCCGCGGTGATGCCTCGCAGGGCGAACTGGGAGTCCGCCTAGGCGAACCAAACAGCCGCGTGAGCCTCCCAGAAGGTAGGCAGTTTAAGAGTCACTGCCGTATCCATGTCGGTAGGTCACCAGTGAAGGAGCTGCGCTCCAACGCGAGTCGAAAGAATTGACGCGACCAAAGACGGAATTCGTCCGAGTTGCTTTATTGAAACAAAACAGCTCAGGTATTCTGACCAAAAGCCCGTTTATCGGGCAGCCATATATATATACACATTTATGTCGGGAAGTTTGCCCGGCAAAAGCTATACCGGGCATGCCCGGGTGTCAAGGGCGAGCCTTGGAAAGGCGAGTCTGGACCTGCCCGGGCGTGTTTGGCTGCGGCCTGGCAAGTCGAGGCTGGGCGTGCCCGGGCGCTCTGGAAGAGCACTGGAAAGGCGAGAGCGGGCATGCCCGGACGCTCTGGGCGAGCCCTGGAAAGGCGATAGCGGGCATGCCCGGACGCTCTGGGCGAGCCCTGGAAAGGCGATAGCGGGCATGCCCGGACGCTCTGGGCGAGCCCTGGAAAGGTGATAGCTGGCATGCACGGACACTCTGGGCGAGCCCTGGAAAGGCGAGAGCGGGCATGCCCGGGAAAGACGAGACCGGGCGTGCCCGGGAGGTTCGGGCGTGCCCGGGAACAGTGAGTCCGGGCATGCCCGGGAGAGGCGCGTCTGGCCGTGTTCTGGCCGGTGCAAGGCGATTGTGTGCATCCAGCGGTAACCGCTACACAGGTAAGTTTAAGTGTCTTTATTAAAAGAGCTCGCTGTAGCACTGGCGGGCTCCAGGCTGCGCGCCCAGTGTATATCCCGCGGCCACGCCTACCCCTTGGGCGTGGCCGCCGCCCACTTGGTGCGTGGAATGATGCCCTCACGCCAGTGAGCTTTCGTGTTCGCCACACGCGCCCCCCCAGAATTCCCACGCACCTGGAGGGCCAGTTTGCGGGGCAAACGGATGATCCGGCCGAAGCGCCCTCTGGCAACCGGCGGCGTCTGGGGTGCAGGGATGCCAGCTGGGATGCCTCCGGCTGCACCCGTGATGGGTGCAGGACCGGGGGGCGGCGTGCCGGCGGTACTGGGCGGTGCCGGGGGTCCGCCCGCAGGGGGGCGGCCCCGACGCGGGGGCCGAGACACCGGCGGTGGGTGGTCCACCTCGAGATGGGCCGGCTTGAGGCGATCCACCGAGACGCGGTCGGGAGTACCGCCGATGTCCAAGGTGAAGTGCTTCGCCCCGGTCTCCAGCACACGGAAAGGCCCGTCGTACGGGGGCCGCAGTGGTGTCCGGTGGGCATCGTGCCGGACGAAGACGTACTCCGCGGTGCGAAGCTCCGGGGCGACGTGCGTAGGCGGGTGCCCGTGGTGCGCCATCGGCACCGGGTCGAACCTCCGGGCTGTCTCCTGCAGCGTGGAGCGCTCCTGCGCCGCGGACCATGGTGCCATGGGGTCGGGGAGGAACTCGCCCGGCACCCGCAGTGGTTGTCCGAAGACCAACTCCGCCGCAGATGCGCGCAGGTCGTCCTTGCGCGCCGTCCGGAGGCCCAGCAGGACCCAGGGGAGCCTGTCGACCCAGCCGCCGTCGCGGAGGGTGGCCCGGAGCGCGGCCTTCAACGAGCGGTGGAACCGCTCGCACAGGCCGTTGGCCTGGGGGTGGTAGGCCGTGGTTCGGTGCAGCTGGACCCCGAGCCCCCGTGTGACCGCCCCCCAGAGCTCCGAGGTGAACTGGGGGCCGCGGTCGGACGAGATGTCCGAGGGGGCGCCGAACCGGGCAACCCAGGTGGCGATGAACGCCTGTGCGACGTCCGCCGCCGGCGTCGCCGCCAAAGGCACGGCCTCCGGCCACCGGGTGGTGCGGTCCACCATTGTCAGGACATGGGTGAAATCCCGCGAGGGGGGCAGAGGTCCCACCAGGTCCACGTGTACATGGTCGAACCTTCGTTCCGGCACCGTGAACGGGGCCAATGGGGCCTGGGTGTGCCGGTGCACCTTCGCGCGCTGGCACGCGAGGCACGTCCTGCCCCGCGGACGGCCTTCCTGAGGCCATGCCAGACAAACTTGTCGGCGACCAACCTCTGGGAGGCCTTCGTGCCCGGGTGGGACAGGCCGTGGATGGCGTCAAAAACCTGGCACTGCCAGCCCGCGGGCACGATGGGGCGAGGCCGCCCGAGGGAGACGTCGCACAAGAGGGCCACGCCGTCGAATGGCACCTCGGTGACGCGGAGGCCCATGACGGCGGTCCGCAAGGCCTGGACGCCGGGGTCGGCGGCCTGGTCCGCCGCCATCTGGGCATAGTCGATGCCAAGGTGGACTGCGTGGGCGACGGACCGGGAAAGGCAATCCGCCACCGGGTTGTCCTTCCCCGCGATGTGCCGGATGTCCGTTGTATATTCGGACATGGCCGAGAGGTAACGCTGCTGCCGGGCCGACCACGACTCGGCGACCTTGCCCATTGCGAAGACCAGTGGCTTGTGGTCGACGAAGGCCGTGAACGCACGGCCCTCGAGCAGATGGCGGAAGCGCCTGACCGCCAGGTGAAGACCGAGCAACTCGCGGTCGAAGGTACTATAGCGGGGTTCGGGCGGGCGAAGCTGCCGGCTGAAGAACGCCAGCGGTTGCCAAGCACCACGCACCCATTGCTCGTGCACCGCACCCACCGCGTAGTCCGAGGCGTCGGTGGTGAGGGCGATCGGTGCATCGGGCGCCGGGTGCGCGAGCATGGTGGCGTTGGCCAAGGCGAGCTTCGCGCCGACGAATGCCGCGTCCATCTGCTCGGTCCAGGTAACGTCACCTTTGCCCGGCTTCCCCCGGAGGGCCTCGTGCAAGGGGCGCAGGAGCTGGGCGATGCGGGGCAGGAACCGATGGTAAAAGTTCCCCATGCCCAGGAACTCCTGGAGCCCCTTGATCGTGCGGGGGCGTGGAAACCCCTTCACCGCCTCCACCTTGGCCGGTAGGGGGACGGCCCCATGCCTGGTGATGCGGTGCCCCAAAAAGTCGATGTCGGCGCCGCCGAACCGGCACTTGGCGGGGATCACGATGAGGCCATGCTGGCCCAGACGTTCGAAGAGCATGCGGAGATGGTGAAGGTGCTCTTTGCGGGACGCGCTGGCGACGAGGATGTCGTCCAGGTAGCCGTAGACAAAATTCAAGTCGCGCAAGACGCTGTCCATTAGTCGCTGGAATGCCTGAGCCGCATTCTTCAAACGGAAGGGCATCCGAAGAAATTTGAAAAGTCCGAACGGCGTGATGACCGCCGTCTTCGGGATGTTCTCCGGCCTGACGGGGACCTGATGGTAGCCGCGTATGAGGTCCACCTTCGAAAAGAAGGACATGCCCGCCAACCGGGCGGAAAAGTCCTGGATGTGGGGGACGGGGTAGCGGTCGGTGGTGGTGGCGTCGTTGAGGCGCCGGTAGTCCCCGCACGGTCGCCATCCCCCGCCGGGCTTTGGCACGATGTAAAGCGGCGATGCCCAAGCACTCTCGGAGCGCCACACGATGCCGAGCCGCTCCAGCGTAGCGAACTCCGCTTTAGCTACGGCGAGCTTCGTCGGCTCGAGGCGGCGTGCCCAGGCGTAGACCGGTGGCCCGGCGGTGGGGATGTGGTGTTCCACCCCGTGCTTGACGGCCCCCGCCGAGAAGGTGGGCCGCGTGAGGGCCGGGAAACCCGCGAGGAGGCGGGTGAATTCGTTCGCTGCCGGAAGCGTACAGATGAACCTGGCCGGAACCGAACCGCTCAGCAAGCCGCTCGGCGAGCCGCTCGATGAGCCGCTCCGGGAGCTGCTCAACGAGGCGGGCAGCGCGCACGCGAGCGAGCTCAACGTCTCAGCCTGGACAAGCCTTCTGTGCTTTACGTCGACCAACAGGCCATTGGCACAGAGGAAGTCCGCGCCGAGCAGTGCCATAGGCACGTCGGCAGTGACGAACAACCACCGGAAAACCTGCCCTCCGAACCGCAGAGAAAGGCAGCGTTTTCCGTACGTGCGAATGGGCGTACCGTTGGCGGCAAGCAGCGCGGGGCCCCGGCCCGCGGACTGCTTGTCGGACGTACCGGCGGGAACGACACTCACCTGCGCTTCCATGTCGCACAGGTAACGGCACCCGGATAAGGTGTCCGTGATGAACAGTAGGCTGTTTGCACGGCCGGCGCTCAGTGCCACTACCGAGGGCTGGCCCCGGCGTTTCCCGACCTGCCGAATGAGCACGGCGGGCGACATTGCCGAGTCTTGTGGCCGAACTGGGCATGGAAAAAACACCAGGTTTGCGGCGAAGGCGGCAGAGGCCGCGGTTTTCGCCGCGGCGGCGGCGGTGGGCGGGTCGTGGCGGCGGACACGAAATGCGCATCAGCCTCGAGATCCACGAGGTGTGGTGCATCAGCATCAGGGTCAGCATCAGCATCAGCCCCGATAGCCGCGACGGCCGTGCCAAAACTTGCCTGGGTGTCCAAAGCTGCGAAGAACCTGTCGGCCTCGGCAGCGAGAGCTCGGGGTTCCGTCGTCGCAGAACCGGCCAACGCGAGGCGGACTTGTGCCGGCAGCTGGCGTCGAAACAACGCCCGGAATAGAGCGTCCGGGGTTTCGTCGCCCAACAACGACAGCATATGGTCCATGCGGCCCGACGGTCGCGTGTCACCGAGCTCGGGGAGGTCCAGGAGGCGGTCGGCCCGAGCGTCCACCGTGAGGCCGAACGTGGCGAGGAGGAGACGCTTGATCGCCTCATACCTGCCGTCGGCCGGTGGGTTCCTCAGGACCGACACGACGCGGCCGGCCGTGCCGGGCCCGAGGGAGGCGACCATGTGGCAGTACCTGGTCTCGTCCACCGTGATGCCTTGAAGTCGGAACTGGGCTTCCGCCTGCAGGAACCATACTTCAGCTTGCGTCTCCCAGAACTCGGGGAATTTGATCGTAACCGCGTTGTTTGCCATTGCGATGGCGTATTCGGTCGGTCAGCGACGGCTGATCCAATGTCGGAGGGTCACCAAATGAAGCGCGGTGCTATGCGCGCTTACTTGTACAACAAGAAGGAAGCGGACAACGCGGTAAGTTTAAGTGTCTTTATTAAAAGAGCTCACTGTGGCACTGGCGCGCTCCAGGCTGCGTGCCCAGTGTAGATCCCGTGGCCACGCCTACCCCTCGGGCATGGCCGCCGCCCACTTGGTGCGTGGAATGATGCCCTCACGCCAGTGAGCTTTCGTGTCCGCCACAAAACCACAGAGTTGAACTAGAACAGCACTCAGTAGAGAACATACCTCCGCCAGGTGAACAGTTTACGTTTTGTATCCCAGAGTAAACCAGAAAATCACAATACAAAATCACATTTCATCAAAATCATCCGTCCATAACTTTTTGAGATATCCTGCTATGTATCGTTTTTGGCCCTTTCTCCCAGTGGTGAAGAATCGCTTAAAAAATTAAATAATTCTCATATCCGAATCCATATTCAGATCTTCACCGAAATCGAATCGAATCGTCCTTGTCAGACACCCAAACGGTCCACCACGTTTCATCCAAATCCGTCCACAACCAACCAACCAGACAGAGGTGAAAACACAACCTCCATCCACCTGCAGTGATGGAGGTGATGACATCAAATGAACACCGGATGTGGAGGCACCTCTCCCTGAAGGTCATTAATTAGCCAGTTGGGTTTTTACCGACAATCCAAACCTGATATGGTAATATTATCCTGAAACCAGCTTGGATTCCACCAGCTTAGAATCCTCCTCGTTTTCATCTCAATATGCACCCATCATCTCTGGTATCCCAATCTCGTATCCTCACCTCATTAGGCCATACCAAATTCAGATCTTTAGTTAAGAAAGACGTCAACACCAATATGACAGACATGTCTAATTTACAGTACCATACCTTCAGAAAGTATTCACACCCTTTGACTTTTTTCACATTTGGTTGTGTTATAGCCTGAATTTATAATGAACTAGCAGCAGTTGCCCAGCATTGCCGGTGGGGGATGGGATTGGGGGGGGGAGGCAGGAGAGGGAGGGGTGAGGAAGGGGGTGGGGGAGTGGAAGGGGGAGAGGGGGGAGAGGAGGGTGAGGGGAGAGGGAGGGGAATGATATGCTACATTGTAGCGACCCATGGGCCCCCCAAAGCTCGAGACCAGCAACAGAATCTCCTGGCCCAAGCCGGTGACGTAACCGGCGGCCAAACCGCGGCGCCAAGGTTATAATCCTTTGCACCTGTCGGTCACATGACCACCAAAGCCTGCCTCGCCTGAGAGGCGTGGCTTTGGTTATGATGTATGCTTTTTGGTTTGGATATATATATGCGAACCCGATAAACGGGTTTTCAGAGTTCCCGAGATGATTATACAATAAACATCTTCTCGGACGAGTTTGTGTCTTGTCCATCACTTCGTCCGTCTCAAGCAGGAGCGCTGCTCCTTCACTGGTGACCCCGAGTTTACGACACGCGATGGACACGGCAGTGTCCCTCAAACTGCCCACTTTCTGGGAAGCACATGCCGCCGTCTGGTTCGCTCAGGCGGACTCCCAGTTCGCCCTGCGTGGCATTACGGAGGACACCACGAAATACCATTACGTGGTCGCCGCGCTCGGCTCCGTGAACGCCGCCCGCTGCCCGAGCCTCCTCCAGAGCCCGCCCGCTGACGGCAAGTACGACGCCATCAAGGCACTTCTTCTGGGCGCTTTCGCCCTCTCCCCGGCTGAACGCGCACGACGCCTGCTCGACCTTCCTGAGCTCGGCGATACGCACCCGTCCGAACGTATGGACTACATGCTCGCGTTGCTCGGCGAGCACCCCTCGGATTTTCTTTTCCAAGAGCTTTTTATCCGCCAGCTCCCGGCCCAGGTCCGGGTCGCCCTGGCAAGCACGACCATCACGAACCCCTGCGACCTCGCCAGGGAGGCCGACAAGATTGATTCGGCAAGCCAGCTCGTCGGAGCGGCAAGCCAGCTCATCGGGGTGGCTGCCGGGAGCCCGCCCGCTGCCCAGTCGGCGCCCGCGACGCAGTTTCCCGCCCACCCGCCCGACGCCCGCAACGCAGCTTCCTACCCGGAGGCCGCCGGGCCGGCGCGACTGGCAGCGGCGACGCCGCGTCGCCGGTCCCGACGCGTCGACCGGAGCCCCCGCCAGACCCGGCCTGGTGTTATTTCCACGCCAGGTTCGGGCGGCGGGCCCGATCATGTCGACCCCCGTGCACGTTCGGCAAGTCGGGAAATGGTCGGGCCGGCGCTCACTACCAGCCATGAGCGCCGGCCGTTCCGGAAACCTGCTATTCATCGTGGACCAAGCGTCGGGGCGGCGTTTTCTCTGCGACACCGGCGCTCAGCTGAGCGTCATTCCCGCTTCGGCGGAGGACAGGCGGGCCGCCATTTGCGGCCCCTCCTTAATCGCGGCCAACGGCTCCGCCATCCGCACCTTCGGCCCATGCACCGTTGCCCTCCGCTTCGGCAGCCAGCTCTTTCGCTGGGAGTTCGTGACGGCGGACGTCCCCATGGCTTTGCTCGGGGCCGATTTCCTTTGCGCCCATGGGCTGCTGGTCGACGTTAAACGTCGGCGTCTCGTCAACGCCAAAACTTTCAGCTCGCTGGCGTGCGCCTTGAGCCGTTCCGCGCCCACCGAGCTTTCCTGTGTCCTCCCATTGGCAGACGACTTCGCGCGTCTCCACGCGGAGTTCCCGGCCCTCACGCGACCGACGTTTTCGGCCGTCGCGTTGCGCCACGGCATCGAGCATCACATTCCCACTACGGGCCCGCCGGTGTACGCCCGAGCTCGCCGTCTCGACCCAGCCAAACTCGCCGTCGCCAAGGCCGAGTTCTCCGCGCTGGAGCGCCTCGGCATCGTGCAGCGCTCCGACCGCCTGGGCCTCGCCGCTGCACATCGTCCCGAAGCCGGGGGGCGGATGGCGGCCATGCGGCGACTACCGCCGCCTCAACGACGCCACTACCCCCGACAGGTACCCCGTCCCACACATCCAGGATTTTTCCACCCGGTTGGCGGGGCGGACCATTTTTTCAAAAGTGGACCTGATTCGGGGGTACCACCAGGTGCCCGTCCGCCCGGCCGACATCCCGAAGACGGCCGTTATTACACCTTTCGGCCTCTTCGAATTCCTCCGGATGCCCTTCGGCCTCAAAAACGCGGCACAGGCGTTCCAGCGCCTGATGGACGGCGTGCTGCGCAACTTGCCGTTCCTCTTTACCTACCTGGACGACATCCTCGTCGCCAGCACGTCCAGAGCCGAGCACCTCCTCCACCTCCGGACGCTGTCCGGCCACCTCAGCGAGCACGGCTTGATCGTCAACCCGGCCAAATGTCACTTTGGTGCGGCGACGATCGACTTTTTGGGCCACCACATCACCCGGAACGGCGCCGTACCGCTACCTGCCAAAGTCGAGGCCATCGCCGCTTTCCCGCGCCCCCGCTCCATCAAGGCATTGCAGGAGTTCCTCGGGATGGTGAACTTTTACCACCGATTCGTGCCCCAAGCTGCGCAACTCATGCGGCCCTTGTACACCGCCCTCCGCGGCCAGCCGGTGAAGTGCGACATCGTCTGGTCCACGGACATGGACGCTGCTTTCACCGGCGCGAAGCGGGCCCTCGCCAACGCCACGCTGCTGGCCCACCCGGTACCCCATGCTCCCATCGCCCTCACCACGGACGCCTCCGACTACGCCGTGGGCACGGTTCATGAGCAATGGGTAAACGGGGCCTGGCAGCCGCTCGCGTTCTTCAGCCGGCAACTCCTGCCCAACGAGTTGAAGTACAGCACTTTCGACCGCGAGCTCCTCGGGCTGTACCTGGCCGTCCGCCATTTTCGCAACCTCCTGGAGGGCCGCCCGTTCACGGCCTTTGTCGACCACAAGCCATTGATTTTCGCCATGGCCAAGGTCATGGAGACGTGGTCGGCCCGCCAGCAGCGCCACCTCTCCGCCCTGTCGGAATACACCATGGACATCCGGCACGTCGCCGGAAAGGACAACGCCGTGGCCAACTGCCTTTCTCGAGCCGGCGCCAACGCTGTCGACCTCGGCGTCGATTTCGCCCTGATGGCGACGGACCAGGCCACCGACGGCACGGTGCAGGCGCTCCGGGTGGCGGACACGGGCCTCCGCTTGGCTGACGTCCCCTTCGCGGACACGGTCCTGCTTTGTGACATCTCCCAAGGCCGACCTCGCCCCGTTGTGCCGGTCACCTGGCGGCGGTGCATTTTTGCTTCGCTCCACGGCCTCTCACACCTGGGCCGGAAGGCGTCCCAGAGGCTGGTGTCGGCACGTTTCTTCTGGCACGGGTTGCGACGGGACGTCCGCGACTGGGCCAACGCCTGCACACCCTGCCAGCGGGCCAAGGTCCACCGTCACACCCAGGCGCCGCTGGCTCCTTTCACCATGCCCGAGCGACGTTTCGACCACATCCACGTGGACCTGGTGGGTCCCCTGCCCCCATCGCAGGGGTTCACCCACCTGCTTACCATGGTGGACAGGACCACCAGGTGGCCGGAGGCTGTGCCCCTCACCTCCACCACCACCGCCGACGTGGCCCAGGCGTTCATCGCCACCTGGGTCGCGCGTTTTGGCGCACCAGCGGACACCTCGTCGGACCGCGGCCCACAGTTCACATCCGAACTGTGGGGCGTGGTCGCCGCACGTTGGGCGTTACCCTGCACTGCACCACGGCCTACCACCCCCAGGCCAACGGGTTGTGCGAGCGGTTCCACTGCTCCATGAAGGCCGCACTCATGGCCGGCCTCCAGGACGACGGCTGGGCCGACCGGCTCCCGTGGGTCCTTTTGGGCCTCCGCACGGCTCCAAAGGAGGACCTCCAGGCGTCCACCGCCGAGCTGGTGTACGGCCAGGCCCTCCGCGTCCCGGGCGAGTTCGTGCCCGACGCCACCAGCCCCTGGTCCACCGCACGCCAGCGCATGGACTTCCAGGAGGCCGCCCAACGTTTCACCCCGGTGCCCACGTCCTGCCACGGCGACCCCCAATCCTACGTCCCCCCAGCACTCGGCACGGCGGAGTACGTCTTTGTGCGCCACGACGCGCACCGGGGGCCGCTCCGGCCACTATACGACGGACCCTTCCGCGTCCTACGACGGGACAACAAGTCCTTCGTCATCAGCATCGGCGGCCGGGCGGACCGGATTTCGGTGGACCGCCTCAAGCCGGCCCACATGGACGTCGGCCAGCCGCCACGGCTGGCTCTCCCACGGCAGCGCGGCCGCCCCCCGTCCACTGCACCCCCCGTCCGGCCACCCGCCACCACACCGGACCCCCTCCCTCCACCCCCCCCCCCCCCCCCCCCCCCCGTGACCAGCCAGGGGTCGTTTCGGTCGGGTCATCCGGACCCCCCTCAGGTTGACCTTCCTGGACCAAGTCGATTCTGGGGGGCGTGTGTAGCGACCCATGGGTCCCCCAAAGCTCGAGACCAGCAACAGAATCTCCTGGCCCAAGCCGGTGACGTAACCGGCGGTCAAACCGCGGCGCCGAGGTTATAATCCTTTGCACCTGTCGGTCACATTGACCACCAAAGCGTGCCTCGCCTGAGAGGCGTGACTTTGGTTATGATGTATGCTTTTTGGTTTGGATATATATATGCGAACCCGATAAACGGGTTTTCAGAGTTCCCGAGATGATTATACAATAAACATCTTCTCGGACGAGTTTGTGTCTTGTCCGTCACTTCGTCCGTCTCAAGCAGGAGCGCTGCTCCTTCAACATATAGATATTTTGGGGAGGGTGGGGGGTGGCTTTGACAGACCTCTCCGTTTGTTTCCCGTGTAAAGAGTGCTTTAACCTCAGTGTTTCCCAGGTAAAAAAGGAAATTGTAATACCCTCTGCCACCATCGGTGCAATACGGTACACATTTACATAGAGAATTTACGCCCCTCGCCCGGTCCCCCAGACCCCCACATGAGGCAGCGGCCTCTCATTGACTCAAGACATTTCAGCTTTTCAAGGGGTGTGAATACTTTCTGAAGGCAGTGTAAGTGGCCGGGCTGTATATATGGGCACACGACTAAGGAATCATGACAGAAAATGAAATTATTTGCACGCACTCACTTTCATGCATCTTTTATCATCTTCTTATTCTTTCATCACTTTCATCATCTTCACCATCACCACAATCTATTCTTCTTCTTCTTCACAAATATTATTTTCCCAAACTGTCTGTCAGCTAAGCACCTTTCTCCCTGCTTTCAACAAAAATTCTTACCTCCCATCCCATGATTTTTTTTCTCGGTTTGTCCAATTTAGGAATTGGGAAACAGCATCCCTCCACCTCATTCTGCTTCCCCCATAAAAAGCTTTGTGTCCCCCCTTTCTGTAATGTCCCCCATTTACCGTTCTTGTTCAAATTTGACATGCAGATAAGAATCATGGCATCCACATGCAAAAAAGGTTTTGGAGATCAGATACAACATGGCTGACTGGGGGCCATTTTGTTACTTAAACATGTCTTCAACCATTTCTCGGACATGTATGGACCGATTTTATTCAAACTTGGCTCAAAGACAATACATGAGAGTATACACACGCAGAAAATTTTGCTTTGTAATCCGACCAAATATGGCCGACTGGTGGACTTTAACTACGTACAGTAAAATTACTAAAACCACTGGGGCTATGACATTTATGTCTTACTACCCCCCCCCCCCCCCCCCCCTTGTTTGGCATGGCTTGGGTTTGAACTCAGGACCTTAAGATTCACAACACATAACTTGTGCAGAATTGGTGCCATTTTTGTTCCCCTCCTCTCCTTTTCTGTTATTTCAACCACATTCACACACCTTCTTATACCTATACGAGCAGGAGGACCCGGCATTGCCGGGTGGGGGGAGGGGGAGTGATGGTGGAGGTGGGGGGGGGGGGATGGTGGGGGTGGGAAGGCAGGAGAGGGGTGGGTGAGGAAGGGAGTGGGGGGAGGGGAGGGGGAGGTGAGGGGACAGGGATGGGAAAGATGTACCACATATACATCTTTTGGGGGGTGGCTTTGACAGGCCCCTCCATTTTGGGGGGCTGAGGGGTGGCTTTGACAGGCCCCTCCATTTTGGGGGGCTGAGGGGTGGCCTTGACAGGCCCCTCCGTTTTGGGGGAGGGGGGAAAAGGAAGGAGGAAAAATTTACCTGTGCAAAGTGCACTTTCAAAGAGTGCAAATTCACCAGGTGGCGCTGCATGGTACACATTTACATAGAGAATTCACGCCCCTCCCGGTCCCCCACACCCCTGCATGAGGCCACAGCCACATACCCTATGTTACCCCCCAGACAAAGTTGTATTTGTATTTGTACCCCAAGTAAAGTACATAAGCATTTATAGCTGGAGTACCCGTCGTTGCTCAAGCGCAAAAGAAACTAGCATATTTGAAATGAGGGGAAATATCATGGAAAGGTAATTACATCCAAATCAGAATCCCTCACAATGTCAAATCATCATTTTACCTTTTCGTTCAATATATTGTTGCGGATATGGGATTTGCATCCATCCATATCCGCTTGTAAATATTCCCCTATTTCCTCAATACTTCCCAACTATCCCCAATCCCCCAATCCCTAGTCCCATTTTCTGTAAACAACACTCTGTAGACCCGACCTCCCCCTATTTCCCCCATTAAATGTCGTGCCCAGGTTCACCGCATCTCATGTAAGACAACTATAGGACATCTTGCTAGTTATTCTTAGTCTATGTCAGTTAAGGACTCGTTTCCATTAATTCTGACCCTTCGTTGCACCAGAATGTGATTGTATGGCACCGTTAGGAAGTTTAGGACCTCCCAATACCTCCCCGCAGCTCTTCCTCACGGTTCAGCAACAACAACAACAACAACAGCAGCAACGGCAGCGGCGGGCGCGGGAAGTGCGCGTCCTCACTCCGGCTGGTTGGTGGGGGGTGTTGGGAGGGCACCAGGCCTTCCCAGCGAGCCGCCATCGAACATGTGCTCGACGGGGTTACCAAATAGGGGCTCCCTGTCAGCTCCTCATCAAGGGCGGAGCCCGGTAAGCCCCGCACCCAATGGAAGCGGCGGACCGGCCCCAGTGGGGCGGAGCCAACCAGCCGAGGGCGTGTCACTCCCCGCTGAGCATGCGCAGGAAGAGGGAGGTGACGGCAGATGCGCGCTGAGCTTGGAGCAAGCAAGACGACCTTCGAGCGCTGTGAGGCCTCCCCGCATCTTCTGGACTGGACCGTGCTTTATCCTGTCCCCGAGCCAAGGTGCACCTTGTGCCTTGGTCCCTCCCTGCCATCAATCCCTGTCCCTCCCTGCCATCAATCCCTGTGTAAGTCAGCCTTGTTCCGTTTGTCTGTGGTCTGTCCGGGAATAGATAAGATTGTATTTAAGTGCCCATCTCTTCTGTGTCTTTTACCTCACTCTGCCGTGTAATCTACCCCCTTTTCTCCACCACTGTAATTATACCCTCCTCCGGAGGTCTTGAGAACTGTACCCCTTGCGTCGTTTCCTCTTTCCCAGTCGTCGTGTCCTTTCCATCATTGATTTGGCATAGCGCGATTTGGTCAATGTCTGGGTGAATCAGGTGAGTTGGGGAAGAATCGGGGGAACTGTTAGGTCGCGGCAATACCACCGCTCGGTAAATAACATCTAAACCGCGTCCGTAACAATTGGTGTCTGGGAGTGAGATACGGACCCGAAGCGCGCTTAACGCGCTCAAAATTACAAGTCACCGAAATTTGATTTTGTTTTACAAAAAACCCGAATTTTGAAAGTCGCGCTATGGGAGATCAAGACGGCTGGGTTCCGGTAGAGGAGAGTGAGGCAGGGTCGATCTAGGACCAAATTGAGGGACATGAGGAGAGCGAAGCAGTGAGGGCGGCAGGTTCGCAAAATGGCGTCCTCGCGCACGAGGTTACGGGCGCGCAAAATGGCGCCTCGCAGATGGCTACAGCGACCGCGCCCGCGACCGTAGCAGCGCCGCTGGTGGATTTGAACCTTTTTTTTTTATACAAATGAAGGCCCTTATGGCCCAGAATAGCGAACGGTTAGAACAAAGGATGGGGTCCAATAGCGAGAAATTGAGGGAGGACATGGGGGCCCAGATCGGAGGGTTAGGGAGTAGAATAGAGGGATTAGGAAACAAATTTGAGGGATTAGACAATAGATTAGGGGAAATACAGGAGGGGTTAACGGGGGTAGAAAACAGAATGGCCGCTCAAGAGAATCAAATGGAAGGGATGAAAAAGGGGTTAGAGGGGTTAGAAAACAGTATGGAAGGCAAATTGAGGGACATGAGGGACCAAGCGGAAAGGGAAGTTAAAAAAATGGGGCAGCAGATAGAGGGGGTCAGAATGGGGGTAGAAACTAAATTGGATGCTCACAGGGAGGAAATGGAGCAGATGAGGGTGGCATCTGGGCAGGAGATGCAAGTGATGGGAGAGGAGATCAGAAGAGGTGTGAGTGAGGAGGTCGGAGGAGTGCGCGAGGAGGTGAGGCACTGTGAGGAGCGCATGGAGAAGGAGGTGAGAAAGGGGACTGTAAAATTGCAAGGTGGTATAGAGGAGTTGACGCTGGGAGTGGAACAGCTGACGGAGGGACAAAAAGAACTAACGGAGCAGGTTCAAAGGAACACTGCGGTATTAGGAGGGTTAAAAGCGACACAAAACGACATAAAAAATGACTTGATAGCGACACAGAGGCAATGTCAGATGGTACGTGAGGGACTGACAACGAGGTTGGACGAGGTGACAGAGGTAATGGAGACGAAGGACCGGCAGGTGAGGACGCACATAGAAACGGTCAAGGTGGCCTTAGAGGACGAGCTTGAGGAGACGCACCGGGAAATAAAAGAGGTGAAGCAGAAATTAAAAGAAGTGGAAGAAGGGGTAAGCGAAATTAAGAAGTGACGGAGAGGGGATAAGAAAGAGATCAAAGAGGAAGTAAAAGAATTGGTCCAAAGTCTGTGTTCGGATCGTGATGATGTGCTCATTAACCGGATGAGGGATTCGCAGGTGATGGAGGAGAAGCGAAGAGAAAGAGGACCAGGTGTAAGTGGTGACCAATATGGTCGTGCGTATGATGCGCCAGGTGATTTAATAAGCTTGGGGGTCGAGATGGACCCGGGTGTTCGTGAGAGGCCGTTGGTGAAGTGTGCGACAGGTCTGGTGTGCGAGAAAGTCCGACTCTGGGGTGCATGGGGAAAGAGTGCGCTGTCAAAAGTAAGGAAGAGTGTACACCTGTGGTGAGTGTTACAGAGGGTGTAACGGGAGAGTGTGCGCGAGAAAGGTGTGTAACGGACGGGTGCATGAGAAAAGAGTGCGCTGTCGAGAGTAAGGGTGAGTGCGCTGTCAAGAGTGGAGGTGAGAGTAGTAAGAGTGACACGGAGCGTGAGTTGGTTGTGACAGGTGAGAAAGGAAGCACACCTGGAATGGTAGAGCGTGTGTGGGAATGCACGCTGGAATTGGTAGTGAGGCACGTGGTTGGGTGTGCGAGTGAGAGCACACCTGTGATCGTCACAGAGGAGGTGACCGAGGAGGGGGCGCGAAGAGGTGTGTTGGTGAGGTGTGCGAGCGACGAATGTGTGCCAAGGTGTTCGGTGGTCAGGTGTGTGACCAAGTCTGTGAGTGGAATGAGTGTACCTGGGTGTGTAAGAGAAGGTGCAATGACAAAGAGCAGGGAAACGGCTGGATGTATGAGCAAGAAAGGGGTCGCGTATGCGTGTAAGCATGCAGGTGAGGCATCGACGGTAACCGGGTTAGCGGTTAGAGCGACTTATAGCCGAATCGGGCCCTCGGTGCGTGCCGGGCTTCGCGTGCCGCGAGAACCAGCGGGGATCCGAGCCACGGCGGGTTCGAAAGGACCGCCGTACGCGATCCACGCTGGGCCTCGCTTTGAACGGCCGCGTCCGTGCTCCACTAGGCGGAGCGGGCAGCCCGATAGGAAGGGTCGTCATGGCGACCACTTTTTGTTGAGGCATTCCGGCAGGTCGAGATCGGGCCATGGGATGGCTCTGTGCCGAGATGGTGCGTGGGACCTCGGCCCGGGTAAACCTCCTTCCCTGCACCGAATGCGGGACGTATCCAGCCGCTGGCACCAAACAACCCGCATTCATGGCTTGGCTGTACGAAGCCGAGTTTTAGAAGTGAATTGGCGCACCGAGAGGCATTAGTAAGTAGACTGTAATGACGAGGATAGTGTTTTGGCCCCGAAATTAGAAAAACAAAATTTGATGATTGGCAAAGGATTGGCAGTAATGATTGGCAGATGATGGGTAGTGATTGGCAAATTTTTGATTTGTTGAAATTTGATGTGCAAAATTGGTAGTGGGAGATGCCCGATGTGGTGGGATGGCAACTCTGTCATCCCTCACAAACTGGGGGCAGATGCGCTATAGATTATGGGGTGTATGGCAGTGAAAACTAGCCCGGGTGGGTTAGGATATTGTGTGTAGGGATCTAGCGAAGATGACATTAGGTAACGTTAAGGTTAGTTAGTGACAAGGATACCTGTAGAGGGGACGCAGGTAGATTAGAGTGGATGATAATGTCGAGGGAGCGCAATAGTTTAAAGGGACGACTGGGAAGCGCAAGTTTCAGAGGGGAGTAGTTAGATGAGATGATGCTGTGTGAGAACTGGACAGGTGTGTGGAGCAGTGTATGAGTAGTGAGTGTTGTGGATCAGCGCGAATGCGCTTGGGGGAGAGAAGGGTGCAGGCGGCACCAAGTATGAGAGCACAGGTGTGCAAGTACAGGTGTGTGGAATATATGGAGCAGAGAATGAGTGGTGTGGAGAGAGTTGGAGTAAGTAGTATGGAGTGGTGTGCATGGTGCGAAGGTGTGGATGGGGGAAGAGTGGACCCCCTTTTCACGAGTACCCGGGGAGGGTAGTTTAAAGAATAGTTAGAAGGTATAGGTAAATTGTGGTTGGATATTGGCATTTGTGGTGCGGTTGCAGAATGGTATTGTGGATGGGTGCATTGGTGTGGTGAAATTGGCTGGTCGTGTGGCCTGTTAGTATGAGTGTGAATGGTTGGGCACTCCGCCACTGTTAGATGTCGGCCAGGTGAGGCCGCAGGTGGGCTCTGGGAGCCGTTAGTGTCAGTGGGTGCCTGAGGATCCCGGGTGTGGATCGGGCAGCCCGTGCCAGAGAGGGCACTGAGGGGGTGAGAGTGCGAGAGGGCCTTCCCCAGTTAGTTAGGTTAGGGTGAGGAGCAGGTGAGCTCGGTAGGCAACAACAGTGGTGGAGGTGTGCAGGTGGGCGGACCAGCTGGGAGCGTCACATGACCCAGCCACCGAAATTGTGCGGGGGCACCGAGTGTTGAATCGGGGAGTGAGACCCAAATTGATGGTGTGCACCACAGATGGTCAATGGGATTTTGGTTCTTCGAACCACATAGAGTAATGAGGGCCAATGGTTTGGCAGGAGAAAGACCCCGGGTAATGTAAAGTTGTTAAAGTCATTTAGGAAATAGTTAGGATTGATGAACCTGTCGCACCATACGCAGCCACTTACCTGAGGTGATGATGATGACTCCACACCTGTGTTTTCTTTGTTTTGTGTTGCAGGAAATGAGAATTGCTGTTTGGATTTGTGAGACGCATCACGACGTGGATAAGACATTGGGGTGATTCCATCTCTCCCTCCTTAGGAGGGACTGATGATGAATTGGTGATGGCAGATTTTGATGTTGAGTTGGAAATGGCAAATTTGATTGGTTAGGAGGGAGAGAAGACGAATTTGGTTTATGGGAGGAACGGGGAAGACAGTAGGGACGTTTGTTGATGTGTAAAGTAGATGTTTATGGGTAGTGTTGTGTTTTGTGGATACAGTAAGGGGTAAGGGAGGGGCAATGTAGGTTACCTGGTGGGGGGGGGGGGGCGTACGGTAGGAACGTACCTGTCTCACCTGGTTCCCATGTGCCCCCAGTGTGCATTACCTTGTATTGCGTGCACTTTTGCGCCCTTACCACCTTACTCACTTGGCTTCTTTTGTCTCCCACCTCCGAGGATCTGGCTTTGGGGCAGAGAGAGAGGAGAGAGAGGTGCTGGCTCCGCAGTTGTGGACCTGTACTTCCGCTGCTTGCTGCCTGGATCGATACACCATATGGACCGCAATTTTTGTGGCCACCCACAATGGACCGCAGTTCTTTTGCGGTCAAGCACCACCCGTGGATGGACCTCTGGGTCAACGTGGCACCTATGCCATACAGGTGAACCACTTTTAGTTGGCCCCCCTGACGGCCACAATTCAGAAATGGACGCGGTTGGCGCCTTTCTTTATTTCTAAAGAAGCCAGAAGGCCAAGTGCACTCCATGAAGGCAAGACCAGCGGCAGAACATCGGCCGGCTGCGACACCACCGGTGACCATGGACACTTAATTGTGCATTTTTATTGAACACTTTATTGGTGCACCGGATGGTGCTGACTGTGCGTAATCGGGTGGTGCTTTTGGTGCTTGGACGGGGTGCTCTGCACATTATTAAAGGCCGTAGGGCCACAGGGCACTCGTGGGTTGGTGTATCGATGCTGGCATGCGTGCTCTCCCTATGCATAACATCTGCATGTGTTCCTCAAAGAACAGGTCCTGGATCGTAGTGTAAATATCAGTGTTGTATAAATAATGCTCCCTACCAGCTGTATGTTTAGTTTGAGGATGCTTTCCGCGATTCGGTTATCCTGTGGGTGTGTTTCTGTTAGGAGAAGGGTGCAATGTTGCAGGGGGACATATTTACTCATTTGTGAACATCTGTAAAACTGTCGCACTCAGGGTTGAGTTAATAGTCGACGGAACTACATCTGAGTGCCACACTAAAGTAGGTAAAAATTTATCGGGTCGGGACGCCCCGAGGTAGAGAAGGGTGCAATGTTGCGGATATGGGATTTGCATCCATCCATATCCGCTTGTAAATATTCCCCTATTTCCTCAATACTTCCCAACTATCCCCAATCCCCCATTCCCTAGTCCCATTTTCTGTAAACAACACTCTGTAGACCCGACCTCCCTCTATTTCCCCCATTAAATGTCGTGCCCAGGTTCACCGCATCTCATGTAAGACAACTATAGGACATCTTGCTAGTTATTCTTAGTCTATGTCAGTTAAGGACTCGTTTCCATTAATTCTGACCCTTCGTTGCACCAGAATGTGATTGTATGGCACCGTTAGGAAGTTTAGGACCTCCCAATACCTCCCCGCAGCTCTTCCTCACGGTTCAGCAATAACAACAACAACAGCAACGGCAGCGGCGGGCGCGGGAAGTGCGCGTCCTCACTCCGGCTTGGTTGGTGGGGGGTGTTGGGAGGGCACCAGGCCTTCCCAGCGAGCCACCATCGAACATGTGCTCGACGGGGTTACCAAAGAGGGGCTCCCTGTCAGCTCCTCGTCAAGGGCGGAGCCCGGTAACCCCCGCACCCAATGGAAGCGGCGGACCGGCCCCAGTGGGGCGGAGCCAACCAGCCGAGGGCGTGTCACTCCCCGCTGAGCATGCGCAGGAAGAGGGAGGTGACGGCAGATGCGCGCTGAGCTTGGAGCAAGCAAGACGACCTCCGAGCGCTGTGAGGCCTCCCCGCATCTTCTGGACTGGACCGTGCTTTATCCTTTCCCCGAGCCAAGGTGCACCTTGTGCCATCGAACTACCTGTCCCTCCCTGCCATCAATCCCTGTGTAAGTCAGCCTTGTTCCGTTTGTCTGTGGTCTGTCCGGGAATAGATAAGATTGTATTTAAGTGCCCATCTCTTCTGTGTCTTTTACCTCACTCTGCCGTGTAATCTACCCCCTTTTCTCCACCACTGTAATTATACCCTCCTCCGGAGGTCTTGAGAACTGTACCCCTTGCGTCGTTTCCTCTTTCCCAGTCGTCGTGTCCTTTCCATCATTGATTTGGCATAGCGCGATTTGGTCAACGTCTGGGTGAATCGGGTGAGTTGGGGAAGAATCGGGGGAACTGTTAGGTCGTGGCAATACCACCGTTCGGTAAATAACATCTAAACCGCGTCCGTAACAATATGCTGCTGAATGTGCTGTTGCTCACGTTTCAGTTGAGTTTGATACCGTTCAGGAAGAAGAAGAAGCCTTACCAGCAACTTCGACCGCTTCTGAAATCGTTTGATTATTTGTGTTCAAATGTCTGGTAATTGTTTTGTATTTATATATACGAATGTGTACTTGCATATAACTGTCATTCATCAAAAAGGTGTAGGCACTATGGAGCCTTTTTTTTTTAATCCCCAAAAACGTTTTTTTTTTTTTTTTTTTTTTTTTTTTTTTGCCTAAAACACTCCCAGGCACTCACTGATGAACCTCTGAAAGTTTGACGAAGATCCGTTCAGCCATCTCTGAAAAAAATGGTTACACACACACAGACCAAAGGCTCTCTTGTGTTGTAGATGTTGTTTCTTTCCCTTTATTGTTTCTTCACTTTATTCAGCCTTTGTATTTGTGACTCCAAAATGGCCCTGGTTGCACCTGGAGAATGTGAATCTGAACGTAACAAATAGCTTTTCCCTTTCTATGGTGAAAGTGGTATTTTAACAACATGAGGCAAGTTGAGGATTTTATTCTATTTTTAGAACATAAGGCAAGCTGTACCCTACTAAAAACCACCCCCTCCCTACACAAGTGTCTGGAGGGGGGAGAGGTCATGTTATTCTTATTATTAATGCCAATTATGATTATTGTGCTATTATCATTATTACTTTGGTTTTTGCAAACTGCCTTGGGAAAAATGTCAAGAAAAGGTGGAACAACACTCAAGCTGCTGTCTATACACCTTAACATAATAAAAATAATAAATATATTGTAGCGACCCGTGGGTCCCCCAAGCAAGACCGGCATCAGAATCTCCTTGCTCCAGCCGGTGACGTCGCCGGCGGTGATCCCCGGCGCCAGAGTGGCTGGTCACGTGACCGCCAAAGCGTGCCGCGCATGCGGGTATAATGAGCTACACCTGTGGATCACGTGACCACCGAAACATGCCTCGCTTGAGAGGCGTGGCTTTCGGTTTCGGTTTTTGGTTTTGCTTTATAAGGCAGCCCGATAAACGGGTGTTTTAGTGTTCCCGAGTTGGTTTTGAGAATAAATATCTTCTCGGACGAGTTTGTGCCTTGCCATCCTTTTGTCCGTATCATGCTGGAGCCCGGACTCCTTCACTGGTGACCCCGAATTTGAACACGCAACCCCGACTGCCCCCGCACGGATGCGGGGGCTGCGAACGGACACGGCGAGCACGCCCTAGCCAGGGAAGCCACCTAGGCTGGTGACGCCGGCTTCTCCCGCACGGCTTCAGGCGCAGTTTCGAACGCGGTTTCGAAATGCCGGAGTTTCAGAAACGACGACGGCCATGACTATGCGGTTCGCGCACCCCGCTCGGCTCCTCCTCTACGACCGGAGGGGCGACGCTATTCCAAGACCCTCCAAAGGCACGGCTGCTTCGTCACCTTCGCGCGCACTGACGTGGCAGAACGGCTGCTTTGTCACCTTCGCGCGCACTGACGTTCGCGGCACGGCCGCTTCGTCACCCTCGCGCACCTACAACTACAACCGCAACTACTTCTCCGACCCTGCATCCTCGGGAGGCCCGCGAGGAACCTCGGCAGCCTACCCCGAGGCCTTGACCAGCCCCTCGGTTGGCTCACCCGCTTTTCGCGTGCACCGCTCGAGCCTTCTCGGCACTGCACCCGCGACCTGCAACCTCGGGAGGCCCGCGAGGACTTGCCCGGCCCTCGGCCACCCCCCGTCCACTGCATCCCCCGAGGCCTTGACCAGCCCCGCATCCTCGGGAGGCCCGCGAGGGACCTCGGCAGCCTCCCCCGAGGCCTTGACCAGCCCCTCGGTTGGCTCACCCGCTTTTCGCGTGCACCGCTCGAGCCTTCTCGGCACTGCACTCGCGAACTGCAACCTCGGGAGGCCCGCGAGGAACCTCGGCAGCCTCCCCCGAGGACTTGCCCGGCCCCTCGGCCGCCCCCCCGTCCTGCACCCCCCGTCCGACCACCCGCCACCACACCGGTCCCGCCACGGCGACCCCCACTCCTACGTCCCCCCAGCACTCCGCACGGCGGAGTACGTCTTTGTGCTCCGGCCACCTTACGACGGACCCTTCCGGGTCCTACGCCGGGACAACAAGTCCTTCATCGTCAGCATCGGCGGTCGGGCGGACCGGATCTCGCTGGACCGCCTCAAACCGGCCCACATGGACGTCGGCCAGCCGCCACGGATGGTTCTGCCACCGGGGCGCGGCCGCCCCCCGTCCACTACACCCCCCGTCCGACCATCCACCCGGGTCATCCGGACCCCCCTCAGGTTGACCTCCCTGGACCAAGTCCATTCTGGGGGGGCGTGTGTAGCGACCCATGGGTCCCCCAAGCAAGACCGTCATCAGAATCTCCTTGCTCCAGCCGGTGACGTCACCGGCGGGGATCCCCGGCGGCGCCAGAGTGGCTGGTCACGTGACCGCCAAAGCGTGCCGCGCGTGCGGGTATAATGAGCTACACCTGTGGATCACGTGACCACCGAAGCACGCCTCGCTTGACAGGCGTGGCTTTCGGTTTCGGTTTCGGTTTTTGGTTTTGCTTTATAAGGCAGCCCGATAAACGGGTGTTTTAGTGTTCCTGAGTTGGTTTTGAGAAGAAATATCTTCTTGGACGAGTTTGTGCCTTGCCATCCTTTTGTCCGTATCATGCTGGAGCCCGGACTCCTTCAATATCGTCATATATATGCGATACACATGCAATGAGAAGGAATTTGACAGTGCGTGCTGAAAAAAACATGGCATTTTCCCAAGATGGAAAAGGCCAATAAAATATGAGAATTCCTGCAGATACTTTGCAGTCGAGTCTAAAGCAACATAGGCCAAGCAACTGCAAAAAACAGGTGAAGGCCTCTGAAGTTTCACTGATAATACCTTCTCCCACCTGTTGCAGGGTTATGGTACACATTTATGTCGACAATTTGCATCAGCCCAACCCTCGGAACTCCTGGGAGGGGTGGAAAACCAAGTATAGCTACAACATCTCTCTTACGAACCTCAGTCCCCCAAGTAGGTTTGGTTGAGATTGGAAAATTAACGACCGAATGCATCGGCCACTGACAGATACCAAATTGCTTATTTTCATGATTCCAGAGTCAGAATAAATGGAACTCTGTTTACTTAAACGACAAGGTTTTTCTCCTAAGGTCATTGTCCCTCATCATCAGGTTTGCCTAAGATGAGTGATCTGTACCTCTCTGAGTGTTTATAAAAGTCCTGGTGCAACTTTAATATCTTTGGATGTACACATGATGGAAGCAAATTGTAAAACGGCATATGAAAGCATAATTCATAATATTCACACAATACAGATCACATGTGGTCTTCAGTATAGCCGCCATCTTTTGTAACATCTTTAAATCTGATTTTCCAACTCGGTGAAAACATTCTCCAGTTGTCGCTGAGTAATTTCATCAATATTGCATTTGGGATTGTAGCCCTAAACTCATCCAAAGATTGTGGTTTTGATGAGTAAACAAAAGTTTTAACATGGACAAACAAAATGGAGTCCGATGGCTTGGACAGGTCAGGAAAACGTGGTTAAGCAATTGGTCCACGTCACCTAGTTCCCTTATATGGGAAGACCTCATTCAAGAAAAGTCACATTCGAAGCATGGCGACAGAGGACCATCTTGCTGGAAGTTGGTGTCTGAAAGATTTAACGGTTGTAGTTTAGGGTCAAAGAAACATTCACCAATGAGTGTCGATTCTTCTTCAAAATAAACAGGATCGAATTATGCATGACCTCCTGAGAACACACCAGACATTGATAGTTGGTCGCTTGCATGTTACCAGACTTCCTGATATTTTCCTGTCCCCCAAATTCAGTAATTGTGGCAGACTTTCCACTGATGTGGAATACTGCCTCGTCAGAAAGTGTCAAGTCGTCAAGAATCCCAGGAGAATTGTGGATTTAACACATTAAAACTTGATGAATTGTGCTTTCATGTGATCTTTACAGATCGCTTTGATCATGTATACATCCATAGTTATTAAAGTTTAAAATTACACATAAACTTTATACACACCCTGTATTATATAGACGAGCAGAGTACCCGCCCAATGGGTGATCTTGTTCCAAGCATGCAACACGTTCTTCTGACATATTTGGGAGGTGTATAGGCAACTGACAGCTGCTTCAATCACTCCCAAATATAAAATAATAATAATATTAACCTGGGTTACATGCATGAAGCAAAAACATGCGTACTACTTATAATTCAAAACCTCACAGCACTGGAAAATGTGGGGATAGAAATACTGTACTGTAAAGGGTAAGGACTTGTAATACCCTCTCCCACCTAGAGGTGGCGCTACACAATACACATTTACATAGAAAATTTGCTTCTCTCCCCAAGACCATTGGCAAAGAAAAAAAATAAAATAAAAAAATACCCCCATGCACTAATTGGGGCCATGCTGATCCCATGTAGCAAGTCTGGATGTAATCAGGCCACAGCTGAAGGAGCAGATTGCCAAAACACACACACACACACACGTTTTTTCATTTCTGTTCCTCACAATTGTCTCGATTATTGACAGACACACACGCACACATACATCCCCACACACAGGTGGTGAATTATAGCAAGGATATTAACCCAACAACATGACATCCAAATCATTTAATATGCTTGTATGTGTAAATACAACTTGAAGTTGCCTTTGGGGGAAAAAAATAAAATAATCTGATCGTGGTAGGTCTGAGAAAGTGGATAGAACCAGTGTTACTCGACTGTATTTGACAAGCTTCTTGCTTTAACCAAGGATCAGCACCACAGCATGCACAAGTCAGCATTATATGTGGGCCTTCAAGTTCTAGTCTGGTGACAAGAAACCTCAGCCAATGATACTACCCCCGCAGCTTTGTGTTGCATACGAAATAAGAACAAATTTGGAACAAAATTTAATTTAAATACAAATAAGAGAAATAGCCATCTTGTGCATTTCAAGTTTGAAATCTTCAATTCAATCTTTGATCATTTTTATTATTTGTCTTTTTCTTACAAACATCAAACCTTATGAGAAGATTTGACAGCAGCAACTTTTATTTTAATTTGCAGTGCAATACAGCAAATGACAAAGAAAACCTTTCAAAAATGCAAACCACCTCAACTTTCAGCCCAAGGTAAAAATTACTTTAAAGTCACGATCAAAAAACAAAGAAGAAGACCACACTCGATTGTTCTTTAAAATAATCGATGTGGGAAGAAGATAGTTGCAACACAATTCAATCACAAACAATCACATCATTTGGCTCGAGGAAAAAAAAATAAAAAATCACATCTACAAGATGACATCATTTGGCTCGAGGAAAAAAAAATCACATCTACAAGAGACTCGTCTCCGCTCACATTCAGGAAGCCCAAAATTTAAAAATTTCAAAAAGCAAAGAATTCAAAAAGAGAACCATTTGAGTGTGTATTGCCAATGGGAGAGAAAATTAAAATGGAGCTCATGCAGTTCACAAACCATTATGTGAAAACACATAAAAATTTATTTTCCTTATACCGTATGTTAAATTACCTGAAAAAATAAAAATCGCTCAAACTAACTGTCAGCAATTGATCGAAATGCGTTTTTATTTTTAAGCCACAGCCGTGAAAACCAGCATGACAGCAAATGCCCGGGTGTGACATTTTGGTTTGCTTAAAAGAAGTGGGTGGGGACACCGAGAGGGGGGCAGCCAATGCTGCTCAAAATCACATTAAGTACCACCATCGTGTTGTATGCGTGAGCAGCTTAGACGGCGGTGGCAAAACCCACACGGTCGTGGTCCCGATCAAAGACAGAGTAGTACCGGCCCATGAACACATCCCCCAGGATCCAAAGGGGTCCGGCAGGTGGTGGGATATCCATTCCCATGAAACCACTGATGCACATCGTCTGGCCGAGGCTGGTAACCTGGACGAGGATCGGAAAGGTCAAAAGCGAACAAACGCACACATCCAACGTATTGATGCATCTTAACACAGGAAACTGGGAAAATGATAAAGCTCATCGATACATTTCCCCATTATCGTACAGGTTTTAATAAATCTTATGCTTTACTTTTGATCGACACGTTGGCTTTGCCATGACGTCATTTGCAATATTATAACCATCAGCACTTTAAATGAACGAAGACCTGGGTGAGACCTTCTCATGGCTCGCTGCAACCCTTCCTACAAGTTGTTAGGGGCATTTGTGGAAAACGGTCCGGTCGTGAGATTCTTTAGATTCTCGACGGGTAACACGGCTCTCAAAGTCAGCGGTTTCACAACCCCCAGAGGACGTTTCATTCATTCGCACCTAATGTTGCGCCACACTCACCCATTAGTTGGCTTGAACCTTTAAAGCTTTTAATTTTCAGGAAACTAGCTGTTATTTTCCAACATAGTGACCCTGATAAAGTTGTGAGGGCTTTTTTGTCCGTTTGCCCATAACAATGCATATCCAGGTCGAGGTCGTGGTGCAATAGTTCTGTTTGAAACATTAATCATCAGCGATTACTTTGAATGTTGGATCCGTATTTTCCAAAACAAAATGCCAAATATCATGAAAAAGCAAAAGAAGAAGATTCACACAATACCAGTTATGATTAAAACCGATGTAAAACCTGACTGGTATTGTGTGGCTTGCAAGAGGAGAAAAGATTGCAGAAAGACTGAGGATCGATGTGAAATGCCATGGCAGAGAGCTGTGCATCCAAGACCAGACAGTAGTTGAGAAACTAAACATAGGGTCAATACCCCCGGTGCTCACCTGGTAGAATAAACAGTAGACTACACTGACTAAAGGTATTTTAAACCAATTTCAGTGGTTGCTAGAAGACAGCACAGCATGTGAAATCATACAAACATAATCATACAACTTTAATCAAACAAAGAAGAAAATACCCCCCTGTAAACCCCTAAAGGAGCACATTTTTAAAATTCCGTGAACAAACTTCGGTACATCACGGGTGATGAAGGTTGTGGTCAAGTTTCATCGAAATTGTGTGTGAAGTTTGAGGAAAAAAGCAAATGTCTATTTTGGGGGGGTCAAACCTGGATCCACTTTGACCCCCGGTAAACCCCATTCGGCCCAGATTTTTTTAATGCCATGAACAAACTTTAGTCACAACACAACAAATATCATTTGTGCCAAGTTTGGTCACAATCCCTTCAGTGGTTTCGGATAAGAAGTTGCTCGTCTTTACGGACGGACAACGCGCCATTGCATAAGCTCCGTTCCAGGTGAGCTAAAAATGAGTGATTATGCCTGTCTTGGGAGGAATAGGAAGACCTCTCTGCCTTGGCATCACATTGGATAATATTGATGGTGCCCAGAGATAAATAAATAAAAATGTCTATTTTGAATAAAAATGTTGTCCCCCAAAATCTTAAAGGATTTTAAAATAAATTACCTGAATTTGAGGCAAACCCCCTTTTCAGCCTATTATAGGGGGTAGATCCAGATGGGGAGCACAACCCCATGAGATCTTACTGTTCTGATTTATTGTACCAAATTTGGTCCAGATTGGTCATGTAGGAGATATGACCATGAGGAGCGCAACTCAAGGTTAGGGCATGGTCCCGATGCCTCGTAGCGAGTTTGGTCTGGATCTGTCTGGCGGTTTCTGAGAAGAAGATTTTTGAATAAAATACCAATATTTGGGGCCGAAATCCCTCTCTTCCTCCTTTATAGGGGACACATCCGGATGGGGAGCACAACCCCATGAGACCTTGCTGCCCCGATGCATCGTACCAAATTTGGTCCATAATCGGTCAGGTAGTTTGTGAGAGGATGTTTTCTTGAAATGTTAACAGACATATGTACAGCCGGCCATCGGGACCCACTGAGGTTATTTCAGTGAAATACTCCGAAATAACCAAAAAACCTATCATTTCCACAAAATATTGAGCAAATGAAGAGTGAAAAAAAAAGACTTTGCCTCGGGAAAATTCCAAGACTGCAGCTACTTTTGGAAAGCCGGTTTATAGATTTTTGTTTAACCAATCCAACATCTGCATAGACTTTTTAATGTTATCTACCTCCTGTGACTGGCCATGCATACTATGTATCACCTGAAGAGAAGCTGTGAGATTATGATTATGAAAAATCTCTGGACATGGCCAGCCAAAGATGGCAGGAGACTGTTGAGGAGCTTGATTTCACTCATTGAAGTAGAAAGGCATGGAACCTACAAGACAACTTTGAGCTGCTTCAACATCAACTTCCCAAAGTACCGGCCGGCTAATGCTGTTGCTTCCAGGCTGCTCAAATCTAAAGTTTCCTCAACTAAGAAGTCTCACCATGAAGGAACTCTCCGAGATCATTTCATCATCTCCTCCTATACTGATGGGGTCTACGAGGCATCATCTCCCTACTGTCTTTCCCCTACACCAGGGGTTGAGGCCTTCCTTCCACCAACGCAAGAAAAACAGCAGGAATTGATGGCATCTATCCTGAAATCTTGAAGAACTTGGGACCTCATGGACGTGATAGGTTGGCTTCTCTTTTCACTAACATCCATGCAACAGGAGTGATACCATCAACCTGGAGAGACTAAAGTCATTGCCATCCTCAAGCTAGGGAAATCTGCTGCTGAACCATCTAGCTATCGGCCCATACCTCTAAGTCTACGATGTACAACATACACGTTGTTGAGCATGTCTTTCTGGCCAGGCTCTCTCCACTGCTAAAGTCCAACCTCCCCAATGAACAAGGTGGCTTGATCAAGTACTTGCACTTATCACCCACATTGAGGCTGGCGACCAACATGCACTCAAGATGGGTGTTGCACTAATTGACCTTTCGTCAGCATACGATACGGTATGGCGACATGTTCTTCTGCTGAAAGCTGCCAGACTTTTCCAGTGCCAAGCCACAATGCATGTCCTTTCCTTTATGCTTATCAATCAAAGATATAGGGTTTCACTCAGAGAGCAAACAAGCTCCATAAGGACTCTGAATGATGGTCTTCCCCAAAGGTCTGTCTTAGCTCCAATCCTCTTCCACATACATGTAAGCGACATGCCTTGCACCACCTCCAGAAAGTTTGCCTACGCAGATGATCTTGCCCTTGCTACGCAGGCAATCAACCTTGAAGATCTTATCAGTACCCTGTCCCAGGACTTAAAGGTAATGGAGCAATATTTCATATATTAGCGCCTCCGCCCAAACACAACGAAGACGACAGTTATTGCTTTCCATCTCAGCAACCGACTGGTTAACAGCAAACTCCAGGTTTCCTTTTGCTGGAAACCAGTCAAGAACGAACCAAACTGCAACTGTTCTTCTGTTTGGGTGGGGAGCAGCCACACTTAGATACTGTCCTGAAAACTCTGATGCGGATAATCAGGGGTACACTGAAAACAACACCAGTGCAGTAGGTCCCAGTCCTGTCTAACTTCAAACCCTGATGTGCCCCAGAAGGAAAAAATGCTGAGAGTTTGACTGCATCAAAGTCAACCCAGACCTTCCAATCAATGAAGACCTGCAGAATCTACCAAATGCGCGAGCGACTAAAGTCACGCAAATCGTTCTGGAGCTCTGCAAATGTTTTCAGTGATGCGGGGTTTAACAACACAAAGGACAAGTGGCGCAATCCCTGGACAGACACCAACATTGCTAACAAAGAACTGGTGAGTGATCTGACACTCAGATGAGAGAACTTCCAGGATTCCACCTCTCCCGGAAACAGTGATCTGCGCTCAACAGGATCCGGACTCTTCATGCAAGGACGTCACACCACATCCACAAATGGAATTTCAAAGATAGCCCAGCATGTGACTGTGATCGCCCAGATCAGACTATTCATCACATTGTGAACGAGAGTCACCTATGGAAACTTGATGAAGGATTTAGGGCAGTCTACCTAACAGCAGACAGAGCTGTGACTTGGCTGTTCAACTTGGACTTAAATCTGTATGCTGCAATTTGTCATAAGCAAGATTAGATAGACAGCTTAAACACCAATTATTTGCTTGCCCTTTATCTTCAATAACATTATATTGATATTCAGAGATCGATATGAAAGCAGTTTGGACGTGTTATTACCCTGCGCACATGAAGCAAAAAGCATGGTTAAGCAACTGGTTTACTTTGTCTGTCTGTCTACAAACATCAATTTATGATCGAGAAACAACTTGATTTCAATTGAATGTTTTGTTTTGAGCACAAATCAGAAAGCAATCCTGTCTTTTACCTGCAGCATAAGTACCTGCAGTACATAGGCTCTGAATTCTTCCCGATCGAGCATGCAGAGAGGAGTGAGGTAATTATTAAGCGGTGAAGCCGCTTCAATAATTGGCTATGCCCTTCCTTCCATCCGCCATCAAAAAATGAAGAAGAACCTCTCACCCACAGTGTTTAATTATAAAGGGTTATAAAGGGTAATTCTAAAGGGTTTTATTCGTTTCTTGGCTTTGCCTATTTCATATTAAAAATGCCAAACTGAATCGCTTCCTTCAGACATGGATGCGATTTTATTTTTTATTTTTTAACTGTCTGGCAGTCAAACAAAATTGAAAATCATTCCAAACAGGAAACTTGCCATTTTTAAGGACTTCATAAAAGACACAAATAACAGCCACAAATAATGTAAAGTGTTAAATAAGGAGGTGTAAAATACGCTGTTCCGAATACGTGCTCAATACGCTGTTCCGAACACGCTGTATAACAGTGGTACAGTTCCGAATTTTTATGCCTCTGCCCCTGAAGGTGGCCAGAGGGATTATGTTTTTTTGTTTTTTTTCCCCTATGACCTTTAAAATCCTTATTTCATTGAAATTGAATTATATACTTGAACACTTCATAACACAAATTGCCTTTTTGGCACTTTCCAAAACCTTTGTTTAGCAGTATTTCAACAAAATATTACGGCATTTTACATCATCATGACCAATCAAATTTGCCACTCGCAGACCACGCCGCCCATGTTCTTGTTTCTGAAGACTGCATGGGGTACGGGGATCTATGTCTTCTCTAGTTACCTCTGCCACAAAAGGTGGATGGAGGTTATGTTTTCACCCCTATCTGTCTGTATATTTGTCCATTTGTTTGTGAACAAGATATCTCAAAAATTTGAGGATGGATTCGGACAACATTTGGCAGAGAGGTATCATATGTGACAAGGACGAAATGATTAGATTTGGTGAAGATCCGGATCCGGCTACTATAATTTTTAAGTGATTCTTCACCATTGAGAGATCAGGCCAAAAACAATACAAAGCAGGATATCTCAAAAAGTTGTGCACGGATGATTTCGAGATTCTGTATTGTGATTTTCTGGTCTACTCTTGGATACAACAACAAACAGGCATTTTAAGGCCATTTGCCTGCTAGAGCGGGGGTTAGCCTTGCGGGCCCCCATCACAATCTTCATTGGTCCATCTTGGTCTACTCTTGAATATAAAACGTAAACTGTTCACCTGGCGGAGGTATGCTCTCTACTGAGTGCCGTTCTAGTTTCCTACTGTTGTCAAGTCCATCCTTATTATTTGTACATTTATTTTTCTTTTTGATATACAAGCGGCCTGCAAATAAGAACAAAGAGAGCACTGCCTCGCAAACAATAAAGCAATGGTTGTCAAAGCCGCCATACAAGTGAACTAAGATGGTAAAACTTAATGCGGTTACCTCATAGCAATACAGTCTGACTCAGCATCCTATCACACTATCTTAATTATAAAGACTCTTCATCATGCGAGATGGCATCATACCTTGAGCACGTAATCTTCCCCACTCAGCGTGTACACCTGGCCCCCAATCGTGAAAGTGATCTTTGGTAAGTTGGGAATCTTGTCGCAAGCGACCATATACTGAAAAATGAACAAAATAGTAGGTCACATGCAAGCACCCAGTATGGCATTACAATCTCAACATAGGCACGATGGGAAAACATGACCTTTACAGAAATCAATGATGGAACAATGGTACAGATAGAACCAATAATAGAATGAGAAAATTAATAAAAGAACAACTAAAGCAACTACAGACCTCGCCAGCTATCAAGGGAGTGGCTCCAATGGCTTTTTGCAAGGCCGTGATCTCCTCAGATGGTCCAGTAATCAGTGACGTCCCTGAATCAACAATGACTTGACAACCTCCCTCGCACATCTTCAGTGTGTTTCCAACAGCTCCCCTGTTCACAAAGTTATGGATCTCAACATAAACAGCTTTACTGGAAAAGCCGCATGTGAAATAAATAAACAGAGGATTGCAATCCTGCATAAGTTGTTGGAAAAGGGAATGGGGAAGATGACCAAAGAAAATTAAAGGCCGAAAAGTTACGGGTTTCTTTTTTTCACGTCACGGTTTAGGATAGCACATGTTTGCAAATAACACGGTGGTTACTCGGATTTGTATTTGATGTGGATGCTAGGTTTTGCATCCACTGGTAATATCACCGACACAAGTTGACAGTTTGAGAAACGACAGAATCCGATTTCTCAAACTGCCTTCCGCACTCTTCCTTGGCTCAACTACTAACCCATCCATCTTGATCTGCCAGTATCCTTTGCGGGTGACAGCAGCGTAGTGAATTTCTCCAGTGTAATGCTTCGGGTTCGTTCCTCCAAAGAGAAGCTCTCCTCCAACAGGGGCTGTTGGGTCTCTATTCAGTGCGCAATCGTAATAAAATCATTATATAGTGGCAGCAATCACAAAAACAAAAATATTGATCCAGAAACAGTATCCCAAAAAAATAAAATCCGATTGCCATCATCACCTGCGACATAGGTGCCAATCTACGGGTCTACGATCGTGAAGAAAAGCTTTAATAAAGTGATGACCACCATGACAAAATAAATTGCACATCCATACCTATTCAGGTAGAAGGAGAAGACGTTCTGTTCAAGCAGCTTTTGGTACATCATTGAGTCGAAGATGGGTCGCACAGCATCAACTGCAATTGTCGGGTAACCCAAACCGAGGATGCCATCGAACTTGGCAGCAATAAAGGTCACACCAGGCTGCTTTAAGGCTTCACCAAACAACTGATTTTTAACATCTAGGTCACCAATCTATGTGGGGGTGAGGGTTGGAGGTGGAGGGGGAGGGGGAATTGCAAACAAAGAAAACAAAGTGTTCATATTCTTGAGAATTTTTGAGAACGTAGCAAGGACCCCCCCCCCTGCCTGCACCCCCCGTCCGACCCCCCCCCCCCTGCCTGCACCCCCCGTCCGACCCCCCCCCCCCCCTTCCCACGCCTCCTGCCCCCAAGCCCTCTCCCTCCCACACTTCTCCCTGCTCTCAAATGTTGTGGTTGTGTGCTTCCCCTTCTCTCCCCATCTTGTCTTCCGCTCCCTCTTTTTGTATATTTTGTTTGTCTGGTTGATTTGTTTGTGAAATAAATGTTAGCTCTTTCACGAGCCTCGATTCAGTATACAAAAAAACAAACAAACAAAAAAAAAACCACTTTCTCAAAATTCAACATTCATATAATCATTCAACATTCAACATTTATATCCCTGGTGTTGGGCTAGCGGCTAGGGTGCCGGCTTAGGATACCTAGGATCCTGGGTTCGAATCCCGGTCAATTGCTGAATTAACGCCAGGGGGGTTGACTCAGCCTGTCATCCTTCCGAGGTCGGCAAATTGAGTACCAGTTCACTGGTAATTCCCTGCTTGTCGTTAAAGGCGGCAAAAAGGGTTGGCGTCAGGAAGGGCATCCGGCCGTAAAACATTGCTTCAAAAAGGGGACCGAAAAACAACAACAACCACAGTTCCCGAAAAAGGCCAACCCCCGCTTGCGGGGAAAAATGGCCTCTAAAGGTTTTTTTTATATAATCACAATGAATTCCCAGTTACTATACTCAATTTCTTCTCTCCTGCTCTCCTTAATTTTTCTTTACCTCAATCTTTCTCTCCTTCATTTTTACCTGCGATGTGTCGCAGAGCTACAAGAGCTCTGCATGGTTGTTGTTGTGGTTCTTGTTGGGGGTGATCTTTTGAAATGTGCAGCAATTGGTCAGACCACCGACAGGTCCCACCCACCATGGCACCTAGACCAAATAATACGGCCCCAATCTTGGTTTTCTGGTGGGTCTAAGACATCAGGCCTGTACATTGATTATTATACACTACCTGGGTTTGTTGCATCAGATTTCCATTGGCTTTGTTTGGGTCGAGTGTTGATTGGAAGAAAGGGGAGGGAGGGGAAGATTATTAAATGTTATATTTTGAACACAAATTGGAACATGATCGGAACACATACCTGCAGTTTAGCAGTACTTTGGCTCTGAAATTTAGCAAATTGTACGGAATCTTAACTCGAGTGCGCATGCTTAGAGAAGGGCGAGGTTTAAAAAAAATTATTATTCTGTCCAGCAGTCAAATATTGAACATCCAATTGAAAATCATTCCAAACAGGAAACTTACTGTTTTTAAGGACATAAAGGACAGGCAACAGGCACAAAGATGTAATTTAACATGATAAATAAGGTGGTGTAATCCGAATTGATGGAGGTGAAATTCCCCAAAAAATTGTAAACCTTTTTAAAATTTTTATACTTGGACAACGATTACACCATCTCGACCAATCAAATTTGCCAATCGCGGTCTCAGCATTGGGGGATATTGAGATTCAGTCAAAATTGCGGCTCGTAAGAAACAGACTGTGCTTGGAAACGCAAAGCACGAGTTTAACCCTAACTGAACTCAGTGATAATCGAGCTTTCCCTGACTGAATCGTGGCCGTCGATGGTCCGATGAACTTGAAAATTTGTTTGTCTATTGCCTAATTAGTTATGCAATATGCTAATGTGTAAGTCTTAGACAACATGCTGAAACACTCAAAAAATAAATTACAGGCCAATTAATTTACACAATCAATGTCTTAATGCATGTAACCTTTATTCACATGTGTTTCTTGGACATAAACATATGCAAAAATTGCAGGGTTTTTTCTGACATGTGACTACCAATAATTGTCATGCGACACCTGAACGGTAAGTCTGATTTGGATGTAGCCTATGTGGTATCAAAATGTGTGCAAGACCCTGAAGGAAAAGTCATGAGGCGAATTCAAAAACATTGCAAAAAATGTCGAGGAGGGGCCTCCCAGCCATCCACCCTCCCCCCGCCACCCCACAGTGCAGAGTTAGGGTTAAAAGACCCTCCCCATGTCCTTTTCTCAACACTGTGCGGGTAAGGTGTTCTATGAACTGTGTAGTTTTTTTATTATATAATCCACTATTATTGAGAGACAACCTGAAACCCACCCGCTGGTGATCGAGCAAGCTTAAACAGATGGCTTCCCACAATATGGCAGAACTGTCGCTCGCCACGCCAAATAAGATTCGGAAATTGTGATTGCGTCAAATCATCTTTTATAACCTTCTTTTTTTTTTTAACCACATTCCATCAGTCTGTAATACAGGTGGAATAAAAGTGAAAATGTATTTGTTGCATTTCTCATATTATCAAATAATGCATATACAGTCACCCAACCTAATGCTTTCTCCACAAAAAAGCTCAAAACAGCCACATTGTTAACACAATTTATGAAGAAAGCTGGAATACACAATCATCATGAAAAATGTCGACAGAAGCAAGCTAAGACTTACCGATACAGTGTCCTTGCTGAGATAACCGGATAAGCTGCCTGTACCATAGTGCAGCTCAAATTTGGTTCCATTTTTAACATACGTGCTCGACTTGGAGTTGTCATACTTGTGGTGCAGCCCTGGTGTGGGGAAGGGTGCACCGAGAAATTAACCCAAGAACGATTTGCCGATTGAGTGGTATCAGTTTGGGGAACAAAAGGAACTCAAAATGGTCACAAAGGTGTGAAGCGGAGGAAAAGAATCACAAAACAGGAGGAATTCCAATGGAAGATGGTGTGGATGCAAAGGAAAGGAACAAGCACGGTACTTTGGCCTTACAGCAAGCGATATCGGTGAAAGCACAGTGCACTGATGGAACCCACAGGTTGGAAGAGCCAGTGTCAAAGATTACAGTAAAGGCTTGAGGTGGTGTTCCAATCGTAATTTCTCCATAGTATTGGGCCTGATAAATAATGAAAGAGGAAGGAGGGGATGGGAGAGACAGGAAGTGAGTAAGAAATGATGACACATCAAATTGGGTGCTGACAAATGTCTTGTGATAAGGAAAATAATGTCAGCAAAACACGGTGGCTTGGTAAATGTGACATGTTTAATATCACGTGAACTTCAAACTTTTACAAAACTTATAAAGTAGAATTTGACGCGAATGCGTCGATGGCTATGCCTCCACCCACTTTAGACGTCAACCCATTGTTATGTTTGATCTCAATTAAAGGTCACATGAAAAATTAAAGGCCCCTTGAGAGAAAAGACAAATAAATGTAAGAAAGACAACATCAGATGCTTCCAACTCGAGTTAAGGTCTGAAAAATGCTTTTCATAGGGCTTTTCAATCTAAAATTGAATAGGTTCATCTTTGTGTGTCAAGTATTTAAATCTCAAGTCGTTCACAAGTTATTGCAGTCACACAGAGTTTCAATTAAAAGGCACTTGACAATAGGCCTTTAACCTTTTGAACCCAAAATTTTAACAGTTAATCTTTCTATTACCGCCAATATTTATGCCAAGTTTGACAGAAATCCCTTCAGCGGTTCAAAAGTTATCGGAGTAACTAGAATCTGCTACCTTCAGCTAGACGTCGCATGACCTTTGACCTTGACCACAAAACCTTAACAGTTCATCTTGGCATCATTGTACATACCTCTACCAAATTTGGTCAAAATCCCTTTAGCAGTTCACAAGTTATCATATCACTAAAACTTGATCACAGACGGACGGACAACCCAAAAACATAATGGCTCCAGGAACTTCGGCATAAAAATATTTTCTTTACGCAGAGCGCTCCAGAAAGTGAGGTCACTTTCCACCCACCCTTGTCATTCTTAAAGATGAAAGAGAAGATGATTGGAGAGCAAAAGACACCTACATCCATATAATTTTTCAGGCTTTCAGGAGTGGGCTGACCATATCCCAGCTGGCTCTGGTACTTGGTTGGTGAAGGATGACCAACTATCGGCTTGATTCCTCCCACAGCATCAGAGAGGGTCCGACGGATGGAGCGAAACTTTCGCAAAGGAACACTGATGTGGGGTCCAACATTAACATGGTGTTAGGGTACAAAGTTGAGAATATATAAATACAATCAAAAGTTGATAAGAATACGTTGACCACCTTGGGAAACAAGGTGCACCCTATTGTCGAGTGTTCACCCTTCATTGGATCAAAAGAAGACAACGGTTTTGCCACATCTACTGGCCAAAATATACAAGACCAACACAGACACACAGAGACACAGACACCTCTCCAAAGTAATGTTATTTCTGAAGTAATGTAACATGCATCAGTTTCCAAAAGTTCCCATTTCCTGTAGTGCATGCCGTAATTGTCACCAAAATTAAAGGAACTACGAGAACCATAATGCAGAGTCATGGCTTTTGACCCACCACATGACAATCCGATTACAAGCATCCTCTTCGCTGTGGTTGTACCCCCAAACATAAATCGGGGGTGAAATCTCCCCCATCCCTCTCTGTTGCCTGGATTCATCAGGGCAGCGCTGTCATGATCAGAGGGCCGATCGGTGCCCGTGGAGCGGCCTTTCCTTCTTGTCTAACTCTAACTCTATCAAGGCACAGGGGACACATCATCCTGGATGTGGCGGATCTCTGGGTCACTCCTGGGAGATAGATCGTCTGTCTGTGCCGCAGGCTAGTTTGAGAGAACTGTTCATATCAGGGCTATACAACAACAACAACAGCAACAAGATTACATTCCACGAAAATAATTATGGAACGGTGCGATGGATCTCGCATTATCTTGTGAAACTTTCAGTGCATCACAATTGTCATACAAAGTATAAATTGAGGAGACGATTGTCCAAATTACTCGTTAAGCAACCGCCCCTGAGTTTCTCTAGTCTCTTTACATTTTCTATACAAATTACATGAATCAGACTTTGTTCGTTTGCAGCACAAGGCTTCTGGGAGGCATCATTGGCTGAGGGCGAGGCTGTGCCACTCTGATGCAGTGCCCCATGCTGGTTATGGCAGGAATTTTGTAATTTGTTCAGGGTGCCGGAGATAGCTGGCCTACTCTTCGTGAAGGACACCGTGGGATCTTTAATGTCGAAAAACGAATGCTGGCAGACCTTTGAATGACGGGGATGACCGTTTATAACCGCGTCGGGATTCAAACCCAGGCCAGACAGCTTTAGAGGCGGGTGTGCGTACCTCCAGGCCATCCTGCCAGCCCTGAATCGAGAAACTTGGGATCAGAGAATGGTTAAGAAAAAATTAACAATAATAAAAAACCAAGATATTATGATCAACATGAAACTCTTTCAATTTCTTAAGTCCGTCAAGTTATTAACATGGTTTTTGAAAATGGGGGAAAGGGGAGATATTGTAATAGACTCCGTCCGTCTGTCCGTGAGGCTCTCTCCTCCTACACGGTTGTGCAGAAATCAACGAAACCTGGTAGTTACAATCACGACATGGCACGAAGGTGCGAGAGCAGTATCATTTTTGGCCCCACCCCTTGGGTGGGGTCACGAGGTCAAATACCAAAAAAAAATCAATTATGGGCACCTTTTTAAATGAAACTTCAATAAAATCAACATTGCAGGACGCATGGAATATGTATTATTTGACCTCCGGTTCATGCTCTAGGGGAGGGGACTTGGGTTGGGGACGGTCACACGGGTTAAAACGTTTTTTTTCTTTTTTAACTCAAAATTTGATATTGGGTCATTCCTGGTGGAACTTTTTGCCATGTTTCAACTTTTCTTTGGGTGGGAAGCGTGGGAATTTGGGTGGGAAGCGTGGGAATTTGGGTGGGAAGCGTGGGAATTTGCAATGCCGTGCCATCGGCTTCGCTTTAGTGTGGTTTGCTCTACCGCCCAACACTCCAGAATTACTCCTGTTCATTTAAATATGTCATCAATCGTGATGCCCAGATACTTGTATTCAGAAACTTCTAAATTAATATGATCATGGATGATCAATATGACAGACACACAGAGAGACAGACACACACACACACACACACACACACACACACACACACACACACACACACACACACACACACACACACACACACACACACACACGTGCCTTCAGCTACCAAGCAGCTTGCTAGCGCTTGCCAAGCCAGCCGTTCCTTAACGATTTCGAATGGAGTGCTTGCTCCAGTGCTTAAGCCGCTTGGCGAGCGCTCTAAAAGCACAACTTGGTAACTGAACATCCCCAGGCCTCAAGTACCACCACACAGACACTGTTAACCGAGGTTTCGGGTCGTCCAAGAACAAAATGGCCTTCCGCATGAAGCATTCACCGGCTTTAATGAACTAGGGCATTGCCCGTACTATATCTATATCTAAAATTATATCCCCCCCCTCTATTTACATGAAATGGTTTGGTCCAAAGCGAACGGCTTGCGAGTGGTGACAATCCCCCCCCTCTATTTACATGCAATGGTTCGGTCCAAAGCGAACGGCTTCCGGAGTTTGGTAAAGAAATCGCCATCGCGTACACAAACGCGCAGGAAAGCGAATGAATCGCAAATTCGTTTTTATCAGTTGTAAAACATAGTTTAACGCCAACATAGTTTGCAAACGTGAAATAAATGAATACGCTCTCAAATGTGCCATCCGAGGCAGAGTGTGCCCGCCACGTTCGGCAAACGCGATCGTTCGCTGCTCTGTGATTGGTTGAATCGTTTTTTGGACATATCTCGGTAAGTACTTGTCCGATTAATATGAAACCTTGAAAAGGCACATCCTCGGGTCCCCAGCAATATACCTGGCAAGTTTCAAGTATATCGGACCCGTGGTTGTCGAGAAACAGCGGTCGCATACAAACACACAGACAGACACACAGAGATTACTGGCATTATAGATAGATGATCGCAATAGCACGGTGAGTTACGAGCTTGAAATTGGTAACTACAACGAAAAATGTGATCATTTTGTTGTTGTTGTTGTTTGTATGTGAAACTGAATTTCATTATTCAGGATGAATCCGCCGCAGCAAAGTAATGACAGAAATTACCTGACTAAGCTGTGCGTGGACAACGAGCAAGCGACGAGGAGCAGAAGCACAACGGGGAGACACCGGACCGCCATCACGAACTCGTGACCGATCGAGTGACGCAGCAGCAGCGCGCGCCGGGCACATATCAACACCGTCCCTGCTGACGTCACGCGCCGTCTCGTGACGCCCCTTCAAGGCCAGGAGCCGCACCAGATGACAGAATATGGTCACGTGATCACTGAGAGCACCTCCCATGTTTCGGTCCAAAGAGCAGGAGAAGAGCACTTCAGTTGATATCAAAGACTAAATCATTTCGGACATGTTTGTCATTAATTGTGAGAGGAGGGTGTGCGGTCAACCAAGGTCTTGGTCTAGGCTAATCAATTAATTTTGTTCTTGTCGCCTAGTACCCAACTTGTCTACCAAGTTTCGTCCCAATTCGTCCATAACGTTTTGATATATCGTGCTATGTATCGTTTTTGGCCCTATCTCTCAATGGTGAACGATCATCTATCTATAATTCCATTAATCTCTGTGTGTATGTGTGTTTGTATGTGTGTATGTGTGTATGTGTGTATGTGTGTATGTGTGTATGTTTGTCTGTGACCGCTGTTTCTCGACAACTACCGGTCCGATATACTTTAAACTTGCCAGGTATATTGCTGGGGACCCGAGGATGTGCCTTTTCAAGGTTTCATATTAATCAGACAAGTAGTTACCGAGCTATGGCGATTTCTTTACCAAACACTGCAAGCCGTTCGCTTTGGACCAAACCATTGCATGTAAATAGAGGGGGGGGGGGTTCTGTGGTCGTTGCGAATGGACCAAACCATTCATGTAAATAGAGGGGGGGGGGGGTTCTGTGGTCGTTACTGCCACGTGGTTTCAAAGTTTTTTTTTGTTGTTGTTGTTTGCACGCATGTTTTTTTGCACCCACGTACGGGCACGCCCTAGGATGTTTACACACACACACCCCTACACAAATTTTTTTTTTTTTTTTGGCAAGGAACGGGCACCCACGTACGGGCACGTCCTAGCTTATATATAGTACGGGCATGCCCTGCCCTAGTCTATCTATAATTCCATTAATCTCTGTGTGTTTGTATGTGTGTATGTGTGTATGTGTGTATGTTTGTCTGTGACCGCTGTTTCTCGACAACCACGGGTCCGATATACTTTAAACTTGCCAGGTATATTGCTGGGGACCCGAGGATGTGCCTTTTCAAGGTTTCATATTAATCGGACAAGTACTTACCGAGCTATGGCGATTTCTTTACCAAACACTGCAAGCCGTTCGCTTTGGACCAAACCATTGCATGTAAATAGAGGGGGGGGGGGTTCTGTGGTCGTTGCGAATGGACCAAACCATTCATGTAAATAGAGGGGGGGGGTTCTGTGGTCGTTACTGCCACGTGGTTTCAAAGTTTTTTTTTGTTGTTGTTGTTTGCACGCATGTTTTTTTGCACCCACGTACGGGCACGCCCTAGGATGTTTACACACACACACCCCTACACAAATTTTTTTTTTTTTTTTTTTTTGGCAAGGAACGGGCACCCACGTACGGGCACGTCCTAGCTTATATATAGTACGGGCATGCCCTAGTTTAACAAATTTTAATACTCTGATGCGGACCTTCTTCTTCTTCTTCACCTATTTAACACGTGACCACAGATAGCATTGGTTGCTGAGGGTACAGCTGCGCCGCTCATGCAGCGCCCCCTGTAGGTTAGAGCAGGAATTTTGAATTTGTTCAGAGTGCCGGCGATAGCTCGCCTACTCTTCAGAAGAAGCACCATGGGATATTTATCGTCACACACTTTATCATGGGATTCAAACCCAGGCTAGACAGCTTAGAGACGAGTGTGCGTATCTCAGGGCTATGCTGCCAGCCCACCGCAAACGTCTAAATAGTATAGTGTAGCGGCTGCCGCTGAGTTTTCACAATCGCCTTGCACCTATCAAGGACGCGGAGCGATCACCATGCCGGGCTCGTCCAGGACGCCCAGGCCCGCGCTCAACTTGCCAGGCCGCAGCCAGGACGCTGGGCCACGCCCCCTGGCGCCGGGCCTGGGCAAACCCCCTGGCGGAATAGATATATATTGCTGACTGATAAACGGTTTTTCAGAGTGCCTGAGTGTTTGATTTCATTAAAGCAACTCAGATGAATTCTAGCTTTTTGTCGCGTCCATTCTTCCGATCGACGTGGGAGCCCCGGCTCCTTCATTGGTGACCTATCGACATGGACACGGCAGTCGCCCTTAAACTGCCTACCTTCTGGGAGGCTCACGCGGCGGTTTGGTTCGCACAGGCGGAGTCCCTGTTCGCCCTGCGAGGCATCACGGCCGACGACACCCGCTTCCACCATGTGGTAGCTGCGCTCGGGTCGGTTACCGCGGCCCGCGCCCTGAGCCTCCTCGAAAGCCCGCCAGCCGCTGACAAATACGGCGCGATTAAGAAGCTGCTCCTCGATGCTTTCGCCCTCCCATCGGCGGAACGCGCACGGCGCCTGCTCGATCTGCCTGAGCTCGGCGACACGCGCCCTTCCGAGCGCATGGACTACATGCTTTCACTGCTCGGCGAGCACTCTCCGGCATTCCTGTTCCGGGAGCTGTTCTTCCGTCAGCTGCCTAACCCGGTACGCCTCGCCCTGGCAAGCACGACGATCACAGATCCCCGGGCCCTTGCCAGAGAAGCCGACAAGATCTCCGCCGCAGGACAGCGCATCGTAGCGGCGACATGGGACCCACCGCCGTCCGACGCAACACCCAGGGCGCCCGAGCACCCGGCACGGTCGACGGCCGAACTGCCGACGCCATTGGCGGCCGCTCTACCGAGCCGACCACCTCCGGCACGACGACCGAGGCCTCCACCTGACCAAGCGTGGTGTTACTATCATGCCAGGTTCGGACAGAAGGCCCGGACATGCCGACCCCCGTGCACCTTCGGCAGGCCGGGAAACGGCCGGGCCGGCGTTCATTACCAGCCATGAGCGCCGGCCACACGGGCAACTTACTGTTCATCACGGATAAAGCGTCCGGACGGCGCTTCCTGTGCGACACCGGCGCCCAACTGAGCGTCATACCCGCCTCTGACCAGGACAGGCAATCCGCGGTTTGCGGCCCCTCCTTAGTTGCGGCCAACGGATCGACTATCCGCACCTTCGGCCCGCGCAACGTCACCCTCTGCTTCGGCGGCCAACGCTTTGCTTGGACGTTTGTAACCGCCAACGTGCCCGTGGCTCTGCTAGGCGCCGACTTCCTCTGCGCACACGGACTGCTGGTGGACGTCCAACGGCGTCGTTTAATCAACGCTGAAACCTTCAGCTCCCTGGTATGCACATTGAGCAGCTCCGCGCCGACCGAGCTGGCATGCGCCGTCCCGGCGGCGAACGAGTTTGCTCGCCTGCTCACGGAGTTCCCGGCCCTCACGTGGCCGACGTTTTTGGCCGTCGCAGTACGGCATGGGATCGAGCACCACATACCAACCACGGGCCCGCCGGTCTACGCCAGGGCCCGCCGCCTCGACCCAGCCAAGCTCGCCGTAGCGAAGGCCGAATTCGACGCGTTGGAGCACCTCGGCATCGTGCGGCGCTCCGATAGCGCGTGGGCCTCGCCACTGCACATCGTGCCAAAGCCGGGGGGTGGATGGCGCCCGTGTGGCGACTACCGCCGTCTCAATGACGCTACCACCCCCGACAGGTACCCGATCCCGCATATCCAAGACTTCTCCGCCCGTCTGGCGGGACGGGTCATTTTTTCGAAAATTGACCTCATACGGGGATATCACCAGGTACCTGTCAGGGCGGCCGACGTCCCTAAAACGGCAGTCATCACGCCGTTCGGCTTATTCGAATTCTTGCGGATGCCGTTTGGTCTCAAGAACGCGGCTCAGGCGTTCCAGCGCTTGATGGACGGCGTGCTGCGTGACCTGCCGTTCCTTTTCGTTTACCTGGACGACATCCTCGTCGCCAGCACGTCCCGGGCCGAGCACCTCCTCCACCTCCGGACACTGTTCGAGCGCCTCAGCGAGCACGGCCTCATCGTCAACCCGGCCAAATGCCACTTCGGCACGACGGCCGTTGATTTTTTGGGCCATCACATCACCAAGAACGGGGCCGTGCCGCTGCCAACCAAGGTCGAGGCCATCACCACGTTCCCGCGTCCCCGCACCATAAAGGCCCTGCAGGAATTCCTGGGAATGGTGAATTTTTATCACCGCTTCGTGCCCCGCGCTGCTCAGCTCATGCGGCCCCTCTACGAAGCCCTCCGGGGCATGCCGGCCAAGCACGACATCGCCTGGTCCGCAGCAATGGATGCGGCCTTCCAAGGCTCAAAGCGGGCCCTCGCCGACGCAACACTGCTCGCTCACCCGGTGCTCAACGCTCCCATCGCCCTCACCACGGATGCCTCCGACTACGCGGTGGGCGCCGTACATGAGCAATGGGTGAACGGGGTTTGGCAGCCACTCGCTTTTTTCAGCCGGCAGCTCCGGCCGAACGAGCTCAAATACAGCACGTTTGACCAGGAGCTCCTCGGTCTACACCTGGCCGTCCGCCATTTCCGCCACCTCCTGGAGGGCCGACCTTTCACGGCGTTCGTCGACCACAAGCCGTTGGTTTACGCCATGGCCAAGGTCACGGAGCCATGGTCGGCCCGCCAACAGTGCCACCTCTCCGCCGTGTCGGAGTTTACCACGGACATCCGGCACGTCGCCGGCAAAAACAACGCCGTGGCCGACTGTCTTTCCCGGGCCAGCGCGAACGCGGTCCACCTGGGCGTGGATTTTGCGCTTATGGCGGCGGACCAAACCACCGACACCACGGTGCAAGCCCTCCGGGCGGCGGACACGGGCCTCCGCCTGGCCGACATCCCCTGCGCGGACACTGTCCTGCTCTGCGACGTCTCCCAAGGCCAGCCTCGCCCCATCGTGCCCGTCGCCTGGCAACGCCGCATCTTCGCCTCCCTCCACGGCCTTTCCCACCCGGGCCGGAAAGCTTCCCAGAAGCTGGTGTCGGCGCGTTTCGTCTGGCACGGCCTTCGTCGGGACGTCCGCGATTGGACCAGCGCCTGCACGGCCTGCCAACGGGCCAAGGTCCACCGACACACCCAGGCCCCGCTGGCACCTTTCACCGTGCCCGAACGACGTTTCGACCACGTCAACGTGGATCTGGTGGGCCCCCACCCCCCGTCACGGGGGTTCACACACCTGCTCACCATGGTGGACAGGACCACCAGGTGGCCGGAGGCCGTTCCCCTCGTCTCCACCACCACCGCCGACGTGGCGCAGGCTTTCATCGCCACCTGGGTCGCCCGCTTCGGCGCACCGGCGGACATCTCGTCAGACCGCGGTCCACAGTTCACCTCCGAGCTGTGGGGCGCGGTCGCCCGCAACCTGGGGATCAAGCTCCACCGTACTACGGCCTACCACCCCCAAGCAAACGGGTTGTGCGAGCGATTCCACCGCTCCATGAAGGCCGCGCTCATGGCCGGCCTTCAAGACGTCGGGTGGGCCGACCGGCTGCCGTGGGTCCTTTTGGGCCTTCGCACGGCCCCCAAGGAGGACCTCCAGGCATCCACCGCCGAGCTTGTCTATGGCCAGGTGCTACGCGTCCCGGGCGAATTTGTGCCCGACGCTACCAGTCCCTGGTCCGCAGCTCACCAGCGCTCGGACCTCCAGGAGGCCGCCCGACGGTTTGCCCCCGTGCCAACATCCCACCACGGTGACCCCCAGTCCTACGTCCCCCCAGCACTCCGCACAGCGGAGTATGTTTTTGTGCGTCACGACGCACATCGGTGGCCACTCCAGCCGCCGTACGACGGGCCCTTCCGGGTGCTGCGACGGGACGACAAGTCGTTCGTCATCGACATCGGCGGCAGGTCGGACCGGATTGCTGTGGACCGCCTCAAGCCGGCGCACGTGGACGTCGACCACCCACCACGGGTGGCCCTTCCGCCGCGGCGAGGCCGTCCCCCATCCACGGTGCCCCCCACTCGACCGCCCACCACCTCACCGGACCCCCTCCCACGACCCGCCAGGGGTCGCTTCGGCCGGGTCATCAGGACCCCCCTCAAATTGACCCTGCTGGTGCAAGTCGATTCTGGGGGGACGTGTGTAGCGGCTGCCGCTGAGTTTTCACAATCGCCTTGCACCTATCAAGGACGCGGAGCGATCACCATGCCGGGCTCGTCCAGGACGCCCAGGCCCGCGCTCAACTTGCCAGGCCGCAGCCAGGACGCTGGGCCACGCCCCCTGGCGCCGGGCCTGGGCAAACCCCCTGGCGGAATAGATATATATTGCTGACTGATAAACGGTTTTTCAGAGTGCCTGAGTGTTTGATTTCATTAAAGCAACTCAGATGAATTCTAGCTTTTTGTCGCGTCCATTCTTCCGATCGACGTGGGAGCCCCGGCTCCTTCAATAGTATACATAAGGTAAGAACCAATCAGTAACTTGCAAACGATATCCTCTGGCTGGCAGGATGGCCTAGGGCCCTAGACTATAGGTATGCACACTCACCTCGAAGCTCTCTAGCCTGACTTTGAACCCTGACACAGATGTACCTATCGACCTCTAGCTCACAATATGCGGAGACATGAATATTACTGCTAAGGTAAGTAAATCTCTCTGTGACCTCAACATCCTCGCCACAAACCGGTGCAGACAAGATAGCCCCATCTAAGATGCCATTGAAAGACTGGATCCTATATAGTCTTGACCCAGGAAACCCATAATCCCAGTGGTCCAGATTCGTCATTCATTGCTGTAAGGATGTCCAGAGTTTCCACAAATATGACTGCATCATATGCGAAATCAAGGTCAGAGATCTTATAACATTCCCAAACGATGCCCCACAGCTTATAATCTCTCCGACATTCTCCCTAGAATCCAGTCCCAACAAGTGCTGAAAAGTGTGGGAGCCAGTACACACCCCTGCCAAACTCCAGTAACAACTGAGATGGCACCACCACATCTCACAGCACTCCCAGTACCATAGTATAGTTCAGCCATCAGATCGATCAGCTTTGGTGGCATCCCACGAAGACTGAGGATCCTCCAGAGAGCATCCCAATTCACTGAATTGCACTCTTTGCGGAGATCAACATACGCTGCAAGCAGTCCCTGTTGAAACTCTCACCTGCGTTCGGTGAGGACTCGAAGAGCAAAGATGCGGCCAATCGTTGACCTCTTTGGTGTAAAGCCAGACTGCCGTAGGCACCGGCGCTGAAGCAGATAGATGGCAACCCCTATCAATAATTATCCGAGCAAAAACCTTGCCCTGCACTGAGAGCAGCGTCACCCCTCGGGAATTGTTGCAATCCTAGTGACCCTTTTCAGATAGGGACAACAAGGCCCCTCTTCCAGTTAATTGGGATGCTGTCTGTGCTCCAAACAAAGCACCGAACTGCATGCAACAACACGAGCACAACATTTCCACCAGCCTTGAGAAGTTCAGCAAGGATGTCATAGATCCCAGTAGCTTTGCCTGGCTTTCAATTGGTTCACTGCAGCCTGTGTTTACACAAACTGCGGTGGTTCACAATTGATTGGAGTGTCAGCAATAGGGATAGTAACATCCCTGACATACAACTCGACAGCTGGTCGGTCAGCCTGGTACAGCCAGCCCCTCAAAGAAACCGGTCCAGCGGACCTTCACTTCAGACTCCTCTGTCAAGAGCCAATCACCTTCCACTCTAACTGCAGTACACCAATGGACAGGCTTGGGGGAACGCAAAGCACATATTCCTCTGAAAGCAGGGTGAGAATCACTTGACTACAGGTTATGCTTTACCTTTTCGGATTCCTCACCTATAGGCCTTCTTGTCCACCCTCAGCTCCCTGAACAGCTCAGTTCTGCCATTAAGACTGGCCTTGTGACGCTGGTCAATTGTACCTATTGTCCCTTGGGAGACAAAGTTCCTCTTCGCCTGGCAGTGGGTTGCAAGACACCGACGGGCAACATTAAGGTATGTAGTCTTGAAGGCACTCCACAACTCTTCAGGGTCACTTGAAACACCCAAACCCCTTAGATCCTCACTCAACCTGTTTGCAAACTGCTCAGATAACCTCACATTCCTGAGCTTGCCAACATCAAGCCGAGGCTGGGATTGTACTATTCTCTTGGATTTGAGCCTCAGTTTCAGAGTTGCTACCACAAGCCTGTGATCGGTACAGAGGAACTGAGCACTGCGGTAGACCCTGCAGTTGTGGAGCAACCTCAGCGACCATCAACGAGAACGTGGTCAATTTCTTTTGCCACACCACCAGCATTGGAATTCCAACTCCAGCGATGTGTTTGTGGGTGCTGAAACCATGAACATCGTACGAAGTCAAGGAACTTAGTGCTATTCTGGTTCTTGGATCCAGACCCATGGGGACCAACACATGTCTCATAACCATCCCTATCAGTGCCAGTCAATGTACTCAAATCCCCCAAGACAAGAAGAGTATCTCGCCTAGGGCACCAATCAACCACCAAGTCGAGGTGGTGTTACCTCAATTATCATAGGAGTCAGCTTGTTGGACACAGCTACAGCAACTCCCTGGAAATGGTAACCATAAGAGCGAGCAAACCAGTAGCCACCCGCCATGATGCCACCACCATCCGGTCTCCGAACTTCAGAAAGTGCTGCAATACTGATGTTCAGATGCTGGAGCTCAAATGACAGCAGAGACAGGTGATCATCCTCTCTTCGTGTGAGGACATTCCAGGCACCCACCCGAAGGGATCACCTCAGCTTAACTCAAGGAGCCCGCCGTCTGGTGGGACATGAAGGAGGATCGCTCTCCAAATAAAGGGAAAACTTTATGCAGCTTGCGTTCGAAGCATGATGCTACCCTAACATCAAATTTATCCTGGAATCCACACATTACGCAAATAGCTAAGTCTGCCTCGAAGAAACTGGGAGTCCTGTTCAGATGTTGAAGATTCTTCTCCTCTCAACAGTTGCTTCAACTATATAAAGGATTGATTCGTCCTTGTATAAAGTACTGCTCTCACATCTGGGGAGGTCCCAGCTCCACATACTTACTGGACAGAATTGAATCCAAAGTAATCCGACTTATCAACTCTCCCAATCTGATCTCAAAACTCGACCTGCTGGAACTACGCCGCAAAGTTGGCTCTCTCTCTTCTATAGATATTACTTCGGTTTCTGCTCCCAAGAACTTGCTGCCTGTATTAGCGAGACCACGGAATACTCGACAAGCCACGAGATCGCATGATTATTGTGTGGCCATTGGCAACTCAAGGGTGGGCCTTTATGATGTTTGTTTCTTCCTCTCCACTGCCAAACTGTGGAACCCTTTTCCTTCCCATGTATTTCCAAACATTTGTGACCTTCCCCTTTTCAAAAAGCAGATTTTTTTTGTACTTCCTCAAAATCTCTTAGACTATTCTCTCTTTCTTCACTTTTATATCGATGCAGTTCTTCTATTTGAGGCCTGATCTCGATGAGGACTATGTAGTCCGTCACTGGAGCCTTCAACATAAAAAGATGGCCTTACATGTAGGACAGGACTGTGTGCAGAGGAGTTTCAGTGGGTCCTTTGCAGAACTACACAGGTCCACTGATGCTGAAATCCAATGGCTCTCATTACTAGATCTTCAATTATGATTGTTTACAAGATCATACGACAGAAGAAGATGGCACTCCTGCACCGCTGGACAGAATACATGGAAAACTGGATGTTATCTCAAAAAAAATAAAAATTCAAACTCCCAGATGTTATACAAATCATTCTAAAATACACAAATTGTCTGTGTTATAGACTGTGTAATGAAACCTAGTCATCATAGATATGGGGGGAATGTTGAGGGTGTCGGCGATCTCAGATCATCACCCCCCGTCCAAAACCATGAATTTTTTGATGCCCGTTAACTCACCTCTGCCCACCTCCTTCCAATTTTTTTTTGAGAAATTTTTTTTTTCCTTCCTGAGAGTTTGCTTCTGTATCCATCTTGTCCAATGCATGCGTCCTCCAAACCCCTCATTACTTCCCACACCCATTATTTATCCAGGTCTTCCTCTATTTTGACCTTCAACCTTGCTGTTGGTGTTTTACTCCTCTCTCTCTGTACTGTTCCTTTTGTTCTGTTGCATCCTGTAGATCCGTTCAGTGTTTTAGCTTTTCCACGAGCGTTGACTCTGTATCCAACAACAACAACAAAAAGATAGCTTGAGACATACATGTCTGTTTGTGGGAATAAATGTGTTGGAACTTGGTGGTTATACTCAGGGTGTGCATGGGAATGTTCTACTAAGTTGGGACCCCTAGAGGGAGTGGGTGTTTCTAGTCTAAATAACTCACCATTTCCTACTATTCCATTATTCCATCGTATTTTCTCAAGGTTAATTATCGTAATACTGGGGATATTTTGCAGATATGCGCACTCGCCTTCAAGCTGTCCTGTCTGGGTTAGAATCTCAACCCAGCTATAAACAGTCATCCTGGTGGTTCATATGCAGGACGAGGCACCCAAGGTGGACAAGGCCACTTTTCTCAGAAAATAACTACTGCAGGCATTTTTGGGGAAAAGTTGGTAAACCGGTTTTCCAACACAATTTTGCTTTCCTAAACACGAAAAAATTGTTTACCAAGCTCAGTTTTCAGTTGTAAGGCGTCAGGGTGTGGGACGGGGACCCGACTCGTTGTTCACCCTACCGACCACTTTCCCCAGCCTCCACCCATGTGAAAGTGGTCTATTACATTTTATTTTCAGAAGCTACCAGCTCCATAATCACTGGAAACTCAAGTCTCCATCTTCTTATTCTTCTTAGCTAGTTTGGATTTGGATACATTAATGATTTCTACATCCGTCGGTACCTGAACTACATTTGCAGGCTCCAGTGCAATACAAGTTGTTTTTTTTACAACTGCATCGTTGTGTTGAGCACCCCATTGCACAGCCACATGAGAGGAACTCTTCACAAATGTATGGTACTTGTGGCAGAGACATGAGTTGTGGCATCAGCTTATTATCCTGTAATATCCATCCATGGCCAACTGGTGAAGGCAGGTGTGGGTGGGCACACATGGCTTGTCTCCATACCATAGCCTGGTAGTGAGCCCTCAGTATGTGAAATCTCATTGCATCAGATGTGGGAGGGAGTGCTTCAGGAGATCTACATTTGCAAAACAGTCTTGCACGGACCTCATCACAGGTATCTATGTCATCCCGATGATACATTTTACAAATGAATTGTTCCGCAGACTTTATGGTGTCATCAGTGAGTGGGTGCTTTCCCAAGTTTGCCAGCAGATGACGATTATTCTTGAACACTTCCCATGATGTTCTCTTGCTGTCACCTGCTATGTGAGAAACTGTGTCACACCCAGTTATTGTGTGAAAGGGAATTAGTAATTCATAGTCCTCTTGATCAAAAGGCAGTTGGGCACAAATGGAATGCACTGGAATGTGTTTGCGATGTTTGGATGTTCCCGCTTTCATCCACAGTTTGGTGCATGGCATTCGGTGCAAGTGAGCAACAAGAAGCACAAGTACATCAGTGTCTCTAGCGGATACAACACACGTGTCAGACTCCACATTCATGAGGTGCAATACTATTCGTGTGTCAGCCTCTTCGTGGCATGCCTGTAATGGAGGTATGTCTATGTCCTTTGACGACAAGACCTCGTCTTCTCTGATAAGGCCACCGGAGACAACAATAGTTTTATCAGGTGGCGAACCTTTGAGTAGTTCCAGAGATAGGAACCGCGACAGGTCGGCTTTGTTTTCATCAAGTGCAAGGAAACTAGGCCAGCTGGCTGGCAAGGGGACTGATCCATCTTCAATAACGCACCTGATTGGTCGGGCACCTCTGGAACGTGCTTGTTGTGTCTGTCCTTTAATAGACTTCGCATTATATCTGTCAACTATCACATCAACTCTCCTGAAGTTTGCCCCAGACTGGAGTACTAATTGCACAAAGACATCTACAAAGTCGCCAAATGTAGCTGCTCCTGAAGGTTTGCCAAGTGCCATGACCAGCTCTTGACCATCAATGATGAGGCTGGAATTTTTCTCGATTACTACCTCCTGTGGACAACTTATTCCACATGTAAGCACTGCACTTAATTGTGATTTGTCACCCCTGCATATAGAGTGGTTCAGTTCGCCAGAGCCATGGGAACAGGCATTAATCCATGCTGTAAGACTCGTTGGAGGGTTACTTGTCGCCCCGATTCATAGGCAGTTATGAGGTGCTGAATAATATTTCGATCTGCTTTTATGGTTTTCTTTTTCACTTGTTGTTCATTCTGGACTGCATGGAGTAACGAAAATGTCAGAGGCTTGACTTTGGGCAGTGGATCATGGAACGTCTTTGTTGGCAACCCTTCTCGCTTAACCAGTTTCTCTTCCACAAACTTTTTCAACTGGTTTTTTTCCCAAGTTTCTCAGCTTGAAGGAGACTATCCTGAATTATTTTTGTTGCCAGGTCTCTTGTTATGTTGTGGATAATATCTAGTGTAGGATTTGCACTGAATACATTGAATTGACGAAAACATGTGAGGAGTTAGCCTTCGTCGTTGCTGTCTTTTCTTTTGCGTGAAAGAGTGGATTAATTCCGAGTTACTTGCTCATCCAATCCAAGTCCAAACAGGTCATAGGTTTGGGCAGCAATATGGACCCTCAGGTTATAGGGCAAAGCCCAGCGACTTGATGCTGATGTAGTTTTTGTGATACCGATCTCCTCTTTTCTTTCAAGTGCTGTTCAACCATTCCTGACTGTGATCAGGATCAACTTGGCTGAATCGATTAGATGATCGTTTAACAACCACGCTTTCATGGCGAAATTCATCAAGAACTTCTTGAGAAAGTAGGTTCATTTCTGTCAGGTATATGCTGCCCCATCTAGCATAGTTGGTGTGGTCATATCGGTGAAAAAATGGAAGCATTCTCCTAAAAGCATAGAGGTGCAGTTCCCACAGACCCTCTCTCTGAGCTCTAATGAAGAGGATAAGAACAGCAACCATATCCATGTAATACCACCGGAACTGGAAATTTGGATCTTCCTTGTCTACAAAGGCTGTCATCGAGTCACGGAATCGGTCACTGGACAAGACCGTTACAAGCTCGTCGAGGTCATGTGTATCTGAGGAGTCTGCCAAGGTCTGAAGATAGTCTTTCACATCTTGATCGTGCAAATCTATGTATAAGAAGAGCTGTGGTAGCAGTATTTGCCACAATTCCTGGATGGTAAGCTTGTGTGCTCAAACTCCCTTGGAATATTGCTTTCCAGCCATGAAGGCATCTGCAGAGTTTTGGGCCCAAGAATTCCACTTTCTGTCCAAACTTCCAACAAGCCACTGTCTTGCATATGATGCCCAATAACTTTGAGGAGATTCATTGTCGTGTGAAGTCCACCTAACCTTGGAATCAGAATGTCTTTATAATCAGGAACATTCATTTTTCAAGCTCCATAAGCAGAGGGAATATCACTTGGTCAACCGTTAAAACAACATGCTTCTGTTGTAGGAAATTCGCCACATGAATGATGTGTCTAACAACTGTGTTCATGGTGTTGATTTCATGTGCTGGGGATTGTACAATTGGCATGTAACCTACAGTCGTTTTATCTGCGGCATTTTCTCTGTAATTCTCATTGAAGCTTGTCCACGTAGGTTTTGGCTCCTCATTTTGACATTGAAGTACAAAAGCTGTGTGTAACGATTGTGCTTTTATGGCAGCAGGACATGACTCAATTGGTGCAGAGAACCAGTTAGGTATGATTTTCTGGTTCTGTTTTGCCCAGAACAATATTAACAGGAACCAATGCTTCCATAACTTGAGGAACATCCAGTTTGGCCTTCCTTGTTGGTTCAATATCTTCCAGCAGAAGGGATGCTGATGGTCCTCTCTGCCAGACTGCAAATTGTGTGGCATGAAATGTGTTCTTGCCATCTAGAGAACCATCATTGATGCCAATTTTGTCTGCTGCAAAATGTACAAATCTACCTGGAACTAGGTTTGGAGGTATAACAGCACCGTTTGTTTCATCCATGCTTCTCAGTGTAACTTCGGCTAAAGAAGTGTCTATCCGCAAGACATCTCTATAACTTAGTGTATGCCCAGCCTTATGAAATAACTGTACCAGTTGCTTCGAGCGTGTTGCCTGGTGTAAAGTGCTAGCAAAGCCAATATGTTTTGGGGTCCACTTCTTGCCTCCAGAAGTGATATACACTAAATCTTGACACACACTAAGAACACGAGACTGTACTTCAGAATCAAAGTCATCAGTTCTTTTGTTGGGCATTTCAGTGTCCTCTTCTTCTGGTAATAGTTAATCACCATAATCTGTACCTGACGAGAACATGTGTTCAGAAACTTCTTGTCCACCAATAAGAAGACATATGAACATGTACAGGCTCTCTGGTACACGTGATATTGCATCTTCTTCGTGGACAGCAGACCTTTATGAGGTGGTTGACTAAGTATATCAGATCGTAATTTCAGTGCTATGTGAACCATCGACAAGAATTCCTCATCGATAAGTTTGCCTTAAAATGTGGAACTGGAGAGATTATTTCCTCGTCATTCTGGCTTGTCATTTTGGAGATAGGTACATGGGAAAATTTGTTCAGTACCAAGACAGTTTTTCTATCACCTGGAGCTTGGTCACTCCTTGGTCAGCCAGATCATTGGTAGGTCAGTGATCTGTGCTTCTTCCTTCGTTTTAGTTGTGGTTCGCAGGAATTGCTTGTAACAAGTTGGGTGATACTTCCCTTCAGCAGCTATGAGATCATGTACCCCAGCAAGACGTACATGAAGCTGCTGGTCATATTTTGAAGAATCGAGTTTCTCCTTGCTCATTTTCAATGTTGCTACTGAAGAAAGTTTCACTTTAGAATCAGAGTCTTGACATAACATGCATGCTTTCCAATTCATGGCCTTCATGCGCCTGCGTAAATGTGTAGCAGTACTGTGAGCATCTGCAGTGGTTGAACCTTTGAAACTTGAGGATGGAGCTCTCTCAGTACTGGTTGATTGTTCAAGGCATTTGATCTTTCCTGTGTCTGTGTACACAGCATGACATGATTTATGCCACACTGGAGCCTATGAGGAATCATCACTTAGCACGTTTGTGATTCTATCAATCACATCACGATTCTTTTCGTCTCTTAATTTGTGGCATGCTGATGTTGCTTCGCGAAGAGACAATAGTCCTTTTTCTGTGGCTTCAAAAAGTTTGTCTGATTTACTCTGCTGGCATTTAATGCAATCTTCATATGCTACACACCAGCTGCTGGTCCTTTTCAGTTGCATTCACGTCTCCATTCTGACCTGAAATGCAATATATATTAATATAATTAGACAATATAACAATAATAGTAATAATAATAATAATAGTAATAATAATAATAATAATAAGCTGTGCTAATTGTTTCATAGATCTGTGCTCCAGGTGAATATTGTCGTGCGGCTCGCTCAGTTAACACCAAGTACGCCACGGATGGATAATCGAGCTTAACGAGGAATTTCCAATTCAATGGCGGATCGATACACGAGACGGAATGAACAGTGCCGACTTACCTTCACAGCCCGATGTCTTCGACCTGAAAACAATTGAACTCACACGAAACAGGATTTTGAATAGAACAGAAAATAATAAAAGGGTTTATTTAAAATAACTATCGGGACAGGGAAACGCGGTGATAAAACTAAACCCCTCTAATGGAGCGCTCCCACACTTCACTTCAAATACACGGATGAAGGAATATTCAAATAAATGAATCGTCGTGTTTGCGTTTGTGCTGGTTTATCTGTGGTGTGTAGCGTCCATCAGGAATTGTGGGGCTTGAGCACCGTCGTCCGACGCTGGTCTCCCTGCACCCCCGTTCACCAGGCCTCTCGCACCAAGCGAGTGAGCATGCAATGGCCTCCCCGCTACTGCAGCTCGTACGCTCGCCGTTCAGACGTGAACGCTGGGGAAGAGAATTGTCGACGCTCCAACATCTTTCCAAGCGAAACTCCCAAAACGGGACGAAAAGCAAAGGCAGAAGGGAGGTCCAACAGGAAGGCAGCCAACACGAGAAGGACAAAGGGAAGAGCTCAATCGGACAGTCCAGAGCAAGAGGACCAAGGAAGAGAGAAAAATGCCGGTGAGCGAGAGGTTTTGTCACTCGTGGTGTGACATCAGCCCTCCCCCTCTACCAACCAGTGCCTCGTTTACTCGTCACCTTTCGCGCCTTTTTACGTCACCCGCGCTTCTCCTCCAACCAGTGCGTAGCTTGTTGGTCGTTCGTTCGCGCCTTCCACACTGATTGGCCGTGGTCTCATCGGTTGGTGGCCAATCAGTGTGTCGCTCCTTTACCTTTCTCACCCTCAATCATGGAGAAGCTCTCTGCCCTTCCTTTGACAAATCGCATGTCCTCCCCTACTCTGCCAATCGGTGTGATGTTTGTTGCTCGCCCCTTCCCATGCCAATCACTAGTTCTCCTGGGCGTGGCTCCAAGCCTGCCTGGTCAATGTGTGAAAGCCATGGTGTACCACTGCGCGGCCCCTGCCTGCTTGTCTTTCCGGTCAGTTGTTATGGTCAGTCATTGTAAGGGGGGGATTTAATTTGTAAGGGGGGGATCTTATGGTCAGTTCATTGTAAGGGGGGGACAATGTGGTGCACTAATGGGCCTATCTAATGTCTATGGGGTGTATTGCCATAAGGGACACCAGGATGTTCACAGAGGGAACGACACACAAAGGAGTTAGCATATTCCCTCCAATTACTTAACATGCCCCGTCCCCTCGTGACGGGGACGAAGACACACTTAATCCGACATACGGGCTACAGGTCCTCTACTTATTTACATCGAGGTGGTTCTAGCTACCCACGACAGACGAAGCATGATACCTACACAGATATACCTAGATCTAGATATTCCCCTACCCCAAAATTCATAACTTTATTTTCTTTCCACGACTTGTGGCATGCTGTCGTGAATGTGTTTTGTGTTTTGTGTTTTGTTTTGCATTTTTCAGGGCGAATGAGTCAAATTCCGGCCTGGTAAACAGCATATTTGGATTTAGCATACCTTAAAAGAGTTAAAAAGTCTGTTTACCAACTTTTCCTCAAAAATGCCTCTGACACTACAACAACACCCATATCTGAAAAATTGGGCTAGTCTAAAGGTTACAATTGTGATTGGTAAGCCGGACGACAAGTCTGGCAGCACTGGATGTTGCTGGATGTTATAAAGATCCCAGGGTGTCCTTTATGGCAGCCATGTTCATGAAAAGCTTGGCCCCAAAACAATCCCATCTGACCCCACAAAAAGGTGGGAATAATTTGGACATTAAAGTAGTAGTAGTATTTGCAGTGGGAAAAAGCCTTTTACTTAGTTGTTCATTTAGTCAGTTGTTAAAGAAGATATATCTCCATTTGTGAAGGTCAAGATGATCATTAAACAAAAAAGGCACAGCTGCTGGTTCTGCTGAGTTTCATTTTGCACACACATCTTGACAAATGTATCTAAACAGATTACTCCCAAAGATAAATGTTGCGCTGTTCAAACAGTAATAACGCAGCTTAAAGAGATCTTTAAAAGAAAATAAGTTGGACTGTTATTAGATTAGAGTATAGAGTAATTACCCAAATAAACTTCATTCAGTGGATAAGAAACCACATTAACTACGACTCCATTAAGTGTAAATGGCGTAGATGGGATGATGGTTCTCCAGAGTCCCAGCAAACATGGAATATCACTCTTTGAGGTCTCTAACAAATGAGTCCAAACATATAGGCTAGTGGCCAAATGAGGTTTTGGGTGGCAAACCCCTACCCAAGGTAGAACAAGTCACAACCTATTTTTTCTTGAAGAGGAATGTTTGGGGAGTTAGAAAATCATGGTTGTGAACCTGAGATCATTGCACAACATTTTGAAAATCACGTTTACATATGTACCACTGCAGACTGCAAAAATGGATTTAATCGCCACAGATTTTGGCTCATATTGGCTCATATATTTGTTAATACTGGTGCTACAAACACAAATTTGGTACCAAAATGTGCGGAATGATGACATATATATCTGTAAAAACCATTTGTGATGTAACAAAGGCTTTTGTGTGACCTACAGGCAAAAATAGTGGAATTTTACTCAACAAATCAGCTTCGGGTTTACCAATAAATATCAACAAAAACATTAATTACTTCAAAGATATTGGACTTGCAGTCATACTTGTTACATCAACATAATCCAAGTTTATTTACCCTTTGAAAAATATATCTAATGATATAATTGTCACTGAAATGATATAGTTATAACTGAAATCACATGTCGCCCCACTAATGCTGACCGATAGAAATCCCGAAGCAGATATGCAACATGAAGAATTGACTTAAGATTCTGACACAATTGTGAAAGTGACTTTTATAGACATCATGTTGATATAAGCTATTTCACATATGACGATAATGAATTCATAACATGCACTGTAACTTATGTACATCTATTACATGAAGTAATACATGTAATACATTTAAAAGTTCAGTCACGCTCTTCATCAGTGCTGTCGTCAAAGACAACAGAATCATCAACATTTGGACAATCGTCTGCACTACACGAGCAGAATTCAGTGCAGGTCAGTCCTGCAGAGATACAATGACATGTTCTGCTCTGCCTACAGTCATCGTCGGTGCAGTAGAGATGCGTGAGATCTCGAACCTCCCTTGGGGCTGCATCCTTTTGGAACATGACAGGCTCAAGTTTGTTGTCTCTGACCTGCCATCCATTACCATCGGGGTTCCAAAGTACAGGCTTCGCTACATGGCTGTGGGTCCATATCGCCACCTGGTAATTTGCTCGCTTCAGATGTTGTTCGAAAGCATCGTCTGTTGGTGGGAAGAGAGATGCCCGTTTGTCACTTGTGCAGGCATAAACATAACGAAGTTGGTCGAGTGTGTGACTTGACTTTGAACCATACAACGACAGAGCATATTTTGTGGCAGTGCTGACGACATTGGTTGTATCTCTGGTTTGGCCTAACCGTGACAGTGGTGCCAAGTGTGCAATGTTTTGCTTGAGTTTCGAATATGCAGTGCGTTTCCCGACTTTGAACAGCGAGGAGGTTGTGTCACAGCCACTTATAGCATGTGATGCTGGCAAGCAACTTGACGTATCCTGACCGATGTCGTCCGTTATTCTGTTGACAGGAATGAATCTCTGACGATTCGTTGTTTTTGTACAGTGACCTGCATTCATGTACACTTTGGTGTCCCCAAACATGCCTTTCCCACAGTAATAGATGAGTAGGACCAACACGTCAGTGTCATCACATCGTACAATGACCCTTGAGTGTGCTCTGGCGAGATGGATAGCATGTAGCAGGAGCCGTGTGTCAGCCTCCTCATGTGTGCTGAACAATTCAGGTAGTTCCCGGATGCCTCTATGATCCACAACTTTAACTAGCAGGCCATCGTTAAAGCCTCCTGCCAGTGTGACAGATTGGTTTTCCTCAAGCTGCAATTGGGCGGCTACTGTCAAGTAACTGCAGAGGAAATCGGCAAGCGCTGATTTGTTTGTGGTGTTCTTCAGGAACTTCCTGTAGTTTGGAACTGTGCGTTGTCCATCGATGACATATCTGGGTGTTGACTCTCCACCAGTGCGACGTTCTCTTTCCAGCTGCTTGATAGAGAGTGGTACATCATACCTGTCAAAAACCAATGTAACTGATGTCACACCTTGGTTACTAGCAAGCAGTGACTGAATCTTCTGCATTATGGTACGTCCGAGATCGTCAAATGTGTCAAACTGGGCTTCATCAAGTGCCTGAAGTAGTGCCATCCCATCAATGACATAAGCAGTATCATGTTGGTCAGAGGGTTCGAGCACCTGGACTTCCTCGCAATTAGCTTCTAACTTCTTTGCCAGATCCGCCTTGTTGGTTTTTCGCATTGTCCCATCATTGTTGAAGAGGGACGGTGGCACAGGAGCCAGTTCATGTGTCAGGACTTGTTCCAGACTGACATCGCGTTTCTTTGAGACAGCAAGCAGCCGCCGGAAAAGTACTTCTGAATCCACCATCAATTTATCTCGTTTGTTGGTTTTCATGGGTTTTGACATGTCCGCAAACGTTGGTGTCTTTGTTCGTGAGTCTGTTTCCCAGAAACTCTTGGTTTGGTCAGCAAGAAGTCGCTTTTCGATAAAACTTTTGTTGCATTTCTGGGCGTCTGTTAAGAAATGTCCAAGTCCGTTTGATACTTCTTGTGAAGCAACCTGGCCTGTGGCGATGTTGACCAATTCGTCAGGTACAGTACATAGGTCAAACGGATTTTGTGCGTTTGATACAAATTCCGTGATCTTGGTAACATCTTGTTCATCCCTTACCATCCTTGTCTTTCCATGCTCAGCGTGGTTTGTGGAAGCTACTTCAGTGTCCCCATCACAGAGTTCTTTAAAAGCCGTCCTCAGGTTGACAAATGGCGATCGTCCTCAGGTTGTTCTTCATAACACCTTCATCACTACAGCTGGTTACATTCGTGTGTGATTTCTCACTGGTGCACCACTGAATAAAGTCGTAGAGTGTATTAGGAACGAATTCTGCACAGTGCTGAATATCTGTTTCCTCGACAGGTGCATACATATTTCCAACATGCTCGATATCAGCCATGTGCTTCCTCAGGATACCAGCTGCAGCATGCAAAGTATGCATTTCACTATCTATGGCTGATGGTACATCAGACGGGATGTCTTCATATTCTGGTTCACCAGTCATGCTCTGCAGAATCGTGGCTTTTCTCAGGGCATCACCTAAGTTCACAGAAGAAGAGCATATGATGTCAGTGTGGCCATCAAATGTTACACAGACGATTTGGTCACCATAATATTTAGTTAATCGCTCCTTCAACTTCCAAGTTTTATACTGTTCTGCATTCGTGGTACCCAGTGAAACCAAATATCCAACGTATTCATCTTTCAGATGAACGAGGGGTGTCACTGTCTTAGTTTTGGAGAACACAGTTTGTTCCAGATAACATTTCAGTTCATCAAAAGCTTCATCATGTAATGTGCCCATTGTTTCCTCTCCTGATTTACGAATTGCAGCAGTGATGTTCCGTTCTGAAATATAGTGTGAATAGCATAACCTGTGGTACTTGGCATCATAGGCGAACAAATCTGGAAAGGCAAGCATGCGCATGTGTATTTTATTGTCTTGTCTTTTGTCAGCTGCTGCCAGAACTTTTCTCTGGTGGACTGTCCAGTTCCTGTAGATACCGGTGTAAGCGTGTTTCTGGAAGTGTTGGATTTTCCACAAATGAAGCAGTTAGTCCTGATGTCAAACCCAGCTGTTTCATTTCTGCTGATTCTTGTGTGTTCTGTTGCCGCAGACGTGCATGGTTGCTGGTCACTCTCACTGGGGTTGGATGTGGAGATATTTGACTTGCTGGTATACTTGGCCCGACACGATTTGTGGAATGATACTTTCAAATCAAGACTCAATATGTCTTGTTGCAAAGGCCAGATACTTTCATAAACGTCATCTTTTCTGATTTGACTTGCTTTGAAGATTGCACTCAAACCATTAAATGTTGGGTTCGTTACAACTTCTTGCTTTTTAGGGTTGAGGGGTTTAAAGCATATGATGCAGTGGTCAGTGTCAATTTTACGACGCTTCACAACAGGTGGTTCCAGATCCATAATTGCAGATCAATTGTCAGCACAAGCATCTGAAATGAAATAATTAAAGATAAGTATATATCAGTCGTTTTAGAAAAAGGCAATCAAGCTCAAAATTGATTTTCTGCAACTGGATTTAAAATAATTCTTGTTTGATTAATGCATATACATGTATTATAAATTAATCAATGTCGGTTACTTTTAGGGGGGGTGACATATGGTTTCGGTAATAACTCTATTAATTCAACTGATTTATCTTTATGAGTTATATTTCTAAAAAGGAGAATGATAGAGGGTTATTTTGATGTAATATGTAGTAATACAACTCAAATACTTATGAAGAAATTAATTGTTTAGTTGATATTTATTGGTAAACCCGAAGCTGATTTAACTGCGCAAAATTCCACTATTTTTGCCTGTAGGTCACACAAAAGCCTTTGTTACATCACAAATGGTTTTTACACATATATATGTCATCATTCCGCACATTTTGGTACCAAATTTGTGTTTGTAGCACCAGTATTAACAAATATATGAGCCAATATGAGCCAAAATCTGTGGCGATTAAATCCATTTTTGCAGTCTGCAGTGGTACATATGTAAACGTGATTTTCAAAATGTTGTGCAATGATCTCAGGTTCACAACCATGATTTTCTAACTCCCCAAACATCCCTCTTCAAGAAAAAATAGGTTGTGACTTGTTCTACCGTGGGTAGGGGTTTCTCACATTTTAGGCCCCTTTTTAAATTTGGCCACTAGCCTAATATACATCACACTTGTAGCGAGCTGTACACTGTGGCGATCCATCTGCGCAAAAAATCCCAGGCAATTATTCTTACGTGAACTAGAATAAAGCCAATGGCGTGGCATCGCAAATCCACATGGTCACCGCCTAAAGCAAAGTTGAAAGATGGCAAACAGTTCCACCAGGAATGACCCGATATAAAATTTTGAGTTTCAATTTTATTTCCGTTTGACCCCGGAGACCCCAAGTCCACACCCCTTGGGGCATGCAACCGAGGGTCAAATCCCCCCAAAAAAGCGTTAGATATTTCATGTGCCCCCCAATGTTGATTGCATCTCTAAAACGTGTCATTTAAAAATGTTTTCGAATGTGCCCGTAATCGCATTTTACCGAACTTAACCATTTGACCCCGCCCCACAACCGACACTGTTCTTGCACCTTCTTGCCATGTGGTGATCATAACTACTAAGTTTGGTGAATTTCTGCCCAGCCGTTTAGGAGGTGATAGTGTGATGGATGGACGGACAGACAGACAGACAGACAGACGGGGCCGATTACAATATCCTCCTGTTTTCTTCAAAAAAACATGGGGACAATAACATGTGATGTTCACGAGAGAGGGGAACATACATTGGTGCAAATCTGAGATGTTTTCCTGGTAAATTTCAAAAGCATTGACATCATTTCCTGCATTTTAAATTTCACTTTTTAAAATGTTGAGAAAAAGAAAGAAAGAAGCAAAACAGCAAATTCAAATCTACGAAACCATATTACTCAAGAAACCATCTTACGAAACAGCTCATACTCGAGATGAGGTCCATCGATTGTGCAGAAATTCCGTGTTGATATCGAGGAGAACCAGGTTATGACACGAATAGCTTTTCGTAAATCACAAGTAGAACATGTTCTACTCAGCGCTAATTTATCACAAGGCGATATTGGCGAATCACATGCACATGCACTCTCAATAGTGAGGCAATCATGAGGCGTCCAATCACCAAAGACAAATGAATATTGAGGCGAATCACCTGGAACTTATTTTTTATGTTTAAACCTGTTTTTATCCAAGAATATTTGAATCAGCTGATGCGAAGCTCATTTGGAAGCTTTTTGCCCAAGACCAAAAACATAAAAGCTCATCTTATATACAGGATGTTTCAAAAAGATTGATACAACTTTGACGTCCTGCCATTTCTTTAATTTTTGACCGATAGCGTTTTCCTTTTCAGGGTTTGGTGGTGTTATCGTGGTATTTGTCCCCTGGGATTTCTAGCTCCGTAGCTCAACTATACCATTGACAGTGGAGCAGAAGCCCATTTACACTTGAATGGTGCCATCAACAACCACAACAACATTTTATGGGGGGCAGAACCACCCAAGGAGATCACTGAGAGGTACCTGAAAGGGCCTAAGGCTGACAGGTACATGGTGCGGCGCCTTCAATGCCAGATAGGGAATGCTAGGGCCTTAGGCTGGTTTGAGAATGACAACAACAGGATGGTGACGATCAACGGTGAGCGCTACCAGGCTGTGCTCCAGAAGTTCCATAAAGATCTAGCCCAAAAGGTCACCCCAAATCAGCTCAGCATGACATGGTTTATGCAGGATGGTGCACCCCGCATACAGCTGGTGACACCATCACGTTCCTGCAGCAGATTTTCAAAAACCGCCTCATTGCCCTGGGTACCGCTCATGACTGGGCACCCCATAGCCCAGATTTGAACCATCTAGACTACTGCTTGTGGGGTGCTGCCAAGGGCTCTGTCTACCTCAACCACCCTGCCACACTGGATGATCTGAAGTAGGAGGTGTCAGACTACCTCCAGGCAGTGCCACATGAGACCTACAGGAAAGTTGGACAGAACTTTGGAGTCAGGATCAATGCCTGTCTGAACCATGGAGGGGCACACATCGAGAAGTCAATTCCAAGGATTTTGCATAAATACCAATTTCAGACCTTGGGCTCTCACTAACTTTAGCAGTGACTTACTGCATTAACAATCAGTGATAGAAATACCATGTCATAAGCTTTCAAGAAATGTTTGGTTCATGTTCCTGAGGTTTCTGTTTCTTTTTAAATAAACGTTTAAAGTTGTATCACTCTTTTTGAAACACCCTGTATATCGTGAACAGTGGTGTCTGTTGGTGCATTTCTCTGTCTCCCGTTTACGGCAGCCGCTTCCTGTGTGGCGTTTGAAAAGTTGCTTATTTATTATTTTGCATTTTAATTTCACTTTTTTGATGCAATATAGTCTGTCACTTTATTGTCCCTTCCAGTCATCTTAAAAATCAACATGAACATCTGGATTAAAGTATTGTTACAGACGCGGTTTAGATGTTATGATGGGCCGAGCGGATGGTCCAACCGCGACCGTTACAGGATCCCCAATTGGCCCGATTCCACCCGACGTTGACCAGATCGCCCCACAGATATTCAATCGGGAAACCTCTAAAGCGACCGAAAGAGAAGGAAAAGAGAAGAAGACAGAGTACGGAGGAAGAACAGATTTATTATACACACACAAGCAATGGATGGAAGAAGCAGTCACACAGCGAATCGTTAACTTACACTATTCAATTTACTTAACCCCAGGACAACGATTAGGACAGACGACGTTCACACTTACACGGGGGAAATTGCAGGCAGGGATGGCGGAGGTGGGTTGCTGGAGAGGGAGGCAGGGTCGGAGGTAGCAGCTCTCAATTCCTCGCGTTTTTGGCAGGAAAACCCTCCGTCGCGTATCCGCTGCCGATGCTGTAGACGTCACGCGCTGGCTCGGTTACTCCTGCTCCTCTCCTTCTGGTGGAGCCGTCTCCCTCCTTTCAGCGCGTCTCTCCAAAGCTGGTTTCCTCTCCGAGTACCTCTCCTCTTTGGCTTGGAGCGTCTCGCATCTCACCGCTCACCGCTCCTCTCGTATGTCGCCTCTTCGCTCATCTCCCATCTGGTGAAGCAGTCCCTTCCAGTCGCTTTTATCACTCGGGGCGGAATCAAGCCGCCGGCTGCGAGGGCACGCCTACCGGGTCGCTAACCGCGGTGCTGGTTGGCTGTTAGGGCTGTCCGATTCCTCCTTTGCTCATGACGACGTGCCACGCCTGTGAGTTGGCGGCTCCTACCCCCCCTCTTCTCCGAGATGAGCACATGGGCAATGGCGGCTTGCGGGATTGAACACCACTCGCACCCCTTTTGAAAGGAACTTTGGAGAGCGGAGATGTGTGGGGAAATTGAAAGGGCCTACGCTTATTTCGTTTGATACAATGCAAAGTCAATCTAGTGGGAAACACATATTTAGCCTACATAGAATAAGGAAATACACTATTTAAAAAGATATATCGTGGCCTGTGTGTAAGTTTCATGGAATTAACTAGGAGGACGGCTGCGACCATTATTTACATTACGAGGGTGTTACACACAACAAAACCATACTTTTCACATTCGTTACACTTCCTCCAAAATTGTTACACTTCTCAAAAACCGTTACACTTCTCAAATTCGTTACACTTCTCAAAACCGTTACACTGCACCCTCCTTTCTTCAGGTCCGTACTCGGGCCTACAAAACTTTAACTTAGTGTGACACGTAGGTGTAATTCCCTCTACAATTAACCTGACCCTGAGTGTGACAATCTTAAAACACAAATAAGTATGTCCCCCTATTGCATTGCACCCTGTCTAACAGACTCAAGCCCACAGCTAACCGAATTACGGAATTATTCTCAAACTATACATTTACGGTGGGGAGCATTATTTAAAATGACGTTATTTCTTATTTACAACGCAACCCAGGACCTGTGTTTTTTTTTTTTCTTTTTAGGGAACAAGAAAAAAGAAATTCCTGTTGGGAGGGAGGAGACAGCACGCATTGCATCGATGCACCAGTACCAATACCACCAAAGCACCCAAAAGCACCAAAAGCACCACAAGCACCACAAAGCACCAAAAGCACCAAAAGCACCACTCGGTGCGCAGTCACCATGGTTCATAATAAACACAACAAAACAACTGGTGGTGGTCTTCTCTTTCTCTGCTGGGCCGATGTTCTTCCCGACGTCTTCTGGCTTCATGCGGCCTACTTGGAAATATAAAAAGCACAAACCGTGTCCATTTTTATTTAGGGCAACAGGGGCCAACTAAGGGTGGTCCACCTGTTTGGTATAGGTGCCACCTTACCGAGGTCCGCAAGCAAAATTCCCTGGCCACTATGGCCGGTCTCCAACAGAGGTGCCCTGCCCCAGAACCTGGGGTCCATCAAGTGGTACTTGGCCGCAGAACAGCGGTCCATAAAGTGGTACATCAACGCAATGCATGCTGGTTCTGGGAATCTCGTGCGCACAATGGCCACCTCACGCACGCTCCCCTCGGCCGCCAATGGCGCACAGGTCATGTGGGAGACAAAATAGACAATTGAGCGAGGGGTAAGGTCACAAGGGTACACATCAATAAGGCAATGCAAGGCGAAATGCGTACGGAGGGCGAAGTGAGAAAGCTCGTCCCTACCGTACGTCACCCCCCTGTCACCTACACTACCCTTGCCCTTACCCCATATTTACAAAATCTACCCATTTACAAATTCGTCACTACTGTCACGTCTTCCCCATATTTCTCCTATACCAAATTCGTCTCCACAATCCCTCTACTTCAAAATTTGCCATCACCAAATTCATCATCAATCCTCATAAGGAGGCAGAGATGGAACATCAAACACAATGTCACACCCACGTCATGATGCGTCTCACAATCCAAACATTTGCATCATAAAAAATAATCAAAACATGGCATGGTGTGGAGTACCTGTCACCTCAGGTGAGTGGATGCAGATGGTGCGAGGAGATCCTTCATCCTAACTATCCTCTAAATGATTTTAACACACTTTACACTACCCGGGGTCTCTCCCTGCCAATCCATTGGCCAACTTACACTATGGGTTCTAAAAACCAATTCCCATTGCCCAAACTGTGGTGCTTCTCAATTTGGGGTCTCACTCCCCCGATTCATCTCCCGGTGCCCTCGCACAATTTCTGGGCTGCGAAGTGTAGCTCTCCCAGCAGGTCTACCCACCTGCACACCTCCACCACTGTAGTTGCCACCTGAGCTTACCTAGCTCCTCACCCTAACCTAACTAACTGGGGAAGACCCCTCCTGGCTCTGTCACCCCACTCGGTGCCCTCTGGCACTGGGCTACCCGGGTCCGTCCTCCGGATCCTCGGGCCCCATCCACAACAACTACTGGCTCCCAGAGCCCACCTGCGGCCTCACCTGGCCAACATCCTCACAGTGGTGGAGTGCCCAAACCAACTACACACACTAACAGGCTACACGCCCAGCCATTTCCACAACACTAATGCACCCATCCACAATACCATTCTTTCACCCGCACCACAGATGCCAATATCCAACCACAATTTACCTGTACCCTCTACCTAACACTTACACTACCCGCCCCGGGTATCCGTGATGGGGGTCCACTCTTCCCCCATTCTAACCTTCGCACCATGCACTCCACTCCACAGTTTTCCACCATACTCACTCCACGACCATCCATTCCAATACTCCATTTATTCCACACTACCATTTATTCCACACAACCATTCTCCATACCTCTGTCGTTGCACACCTGTGCAATCATACCTGGTGCCACCTGCACCCTCCTTTCTTCCTGGACCATTTGGTCAGCACAACACGCAATCACCACTACTCCCTCATACACTGCTCCATTCACCTGTTCAGTTGCACACCTGTGCAATCACACCTGTTCAATCCTCAAACACACGGCATCATCTCAGCTAACTACTCCCCTCTGAAACTTGCGCTTCCCAGTCGTCCCTTTAAACTATTGCGCTCCCACGTCATTATTATCCACACTAATCTACCTGCATCCCCACTACAGGTATCCTTGTCACTAACTAACCTTAACGTTACCTAATGTCATCTTCGCTAGATCCCTACACACGATATATCCTAACCCACCCGGGCTAGTTTTCACTGCCATCAACCCCATAAGCTATAGCGCATTTGCCCCACGTCTGTGAGGGATGGTGGATTTGCCATCCCACCACATCGGGGAGGTCCTACTATCAATTTCGCTCGTCCAAATTCAACAAATCAAAAATTTGTCCTTTACTGCTAATCACCGTACCAATCATCAAATTTTGCTTTTTTTTTCTAATTTCGGGGCCAAAACACTATCCTCATCACCTGTCTACTTATTACGTCCTCTCGGTGCGCCAATTCACGTCTACAGCCCGGCTTCGTACAGCCGAGCAATGAACGCGGGTCGTTTTGTGCCAGCGGCTGGATACGTCCCGCATTCGGGGCAGGGGCGGGGGCTTACCCGGGCCGAGATCCCACGCACCACCTCGGCGTGGAGCCATCCAATGTCCCGATCTCGACCTGCCGGCACGTCTCAACAAAAAGTGGTCGCCATGACGACCCTTCCTATCGGGCTGCCCGCTCCGCCTAGTGGAGCACGGACGCGGCCGTTCCAAGCGAGGCCCAGCGTGGATCGCGTACGGCGGTCCTTTCAAACCCGCCGTGGCTCGGATCCCCGCTGGTTCTCGCGGCACGCGAAGCCCGGCACGCACCGAGGGCCCGATTCGGCTATAAGTCGCTCTAATCGCTAACCCGGTTACCGTCGATGCCTCACCTGGATGTTTACACGCATACGCTACTCCTTTTTTGCTCATATCTCCAGCTGTTCCCATGCTCCTCGTACCTTTCCTTACACACCTCGGTACACTCATTCCGCTCACAGACCTGGTCACACACCTGACCACCGAACACCTTGGCACACATTCGTCGCTCGCACACCTCACCAACACACCTCTTCGCGCCCCTTCCTCGGTCACCTCCTCTGTGACCATCACAGGTGTGCTTTCACTCGCACACCCAACCACGTGCCTCACGACCAACTCAAGTGTGCATTCCCACACACGCTCTACCATTCCAGGTGTGCATCCTTCCATTCCAGGTGTACATCCTCGCTCACCTGTCACAACCAACTCACGCTCCGTGTCACTCTCACTACTTCCACCTCCATTCTTGACAGCGCACTCACCCTTACTCTCGACAGCACACTCTTTCCTCATGCACCTGTCCGTTACACACCTTTCTCGTGCACACTCTCGTGCACCCTCTTTCGTTACTTCCTCCGTAACACTTACCACACCGCGCTTCCATGTACCCCCTCGCACACGCGCTTCGACCAACTCACTCTTGACGGCACACTCACTCCTCGGCGTGCACTTTTTCCTCACACACCCCATGGTCGGACATTCTCGCACACCTCTTTTTTTGCACACCAGACCTGTCGCACACTTCACCAACGGCCTCTCACGAACACCCGGATCCAAACCAATCCCCAAGCCGACTGAAGCTTTCCTCACATCATGTACATTTCCGATTATATCGCCACTCACCTTGGCACCTCGTCTCCGCACCTCCTTTGCCACCTGCAAACTCTTTATTTGGTTAGTGAGCAGCACATTATGAGTTGAGCACCGACCTTGTACCAATTCCATTACCTCCTCCTGGATTTCTCTCTTAGTTTCTGTCCGTCTCTTCTTAATTTCACTCACCTCTTCTTCCACTTCCTCTAATTTTTGTTTAACCTCTTTTATTTCTCGGTGCGTCTCCTCAAGTTCGTCCTCTAAGGCTACCGTGACCGTCTCTATGTGCATCCTCACCTGCCGGTCCTTTGTCTCCATTATCTCTGTCACCTCGTCCACCCTCATTGTCAGTTCCTCACGTACCATCTGACATTGCCTCTGTGTCGCTATTAATTCGTTTTTAATTTCTTTTTGTGTCGCCTTTAACCCTCCTAGTACCGCAGTGTTCTTTTGAACCTGCTCCTCTAGTTCTTTTTGTCCCTCCGTCAGCTGTTCCACCTCCTCCGTCAGATCTTCTATTCCCCCTTGTAACTTTGCCGTATTATTTCTCACCTCTTTCTCCATACGCTTCTCACCTCGCTTTACCTCCTCGCGTAGCCCCGAGACCTCCTCACTCACACCTCGTCGTATCTCCTCTTTCATCTCCTCCATCTCCTTTGTAGATGCCACCCTCATCTGTCCCAATTCATCCCTCTGAGCATCCAATTTGGTTTCTACCCCGATTTTTACCTCCTCTATCTGCTCTCCCATTTGTTTAATTTCTCGGGCGGATTGCTCCCCTATCTCCCGCAATTTGCCTTCCATCCTGTTTTCTAACCCCTCTAACCCCTTTTTCATCCCTTCCATTTGATTCTCTTGAGCGGCCATTCTGTTTTCTACCCCCGTTAACCCATTTTTCACCTCTTTTATCCCGTTGTCTAACCCCTCAAAATTATTGTCTAACTTCCCAAATTTCTTGTCTAACTCTTCAAATTTCTTGTCTAATCCCTCACCGGTACCCCTCGCTTCGTCCCTCATTACTCCCAATTGCTCACTCTGAGCATCCATCCGGTTCCCCATTACCCCCATCATTCTGCTTTCCATTTTCTCACTATCAGCCCTCCTTCTGTCTTCCATTTTTTCACTATCAGCCCTCCTTCTGTTTTCCATTTGTTCCATACTGTCGTTTTTTTTCTGCATTTCCACCATGAATTGGGCAATGAAGGCTTGTATTTGGGCCGCGCTCATTGGTTCCGTGACCGTGGCCCCCTCAACCACGTGCGCGAGAGCGCCATTTTGTGCGTCTGAAACCTCCGCAACCACATTGCCATTTTTCTCCTCCTCCCTTTCCTCCACATACATTTCCCCGAGGTCCTGGGTCGATTCCACCCTGTCTATCTCTCCCACCGACATCCGATCGCCTTGATTGTCCATGGCGCGATCTCAAAATTCGGGTTTTATAAAACAAAATAAATTTCGGCAGCTTGTAATTTTGAGCGCGTTAAGCGCGCTTCGGGTCCGATCTCACTCCTCGACACCAATTGTTACAGACGCGGTTTAGATGTTATGATGGGCCGAGCGGATGGTCCAACCGCGACCGTTACAGGATCCCCAATTGGCCCGATTCCACCCGACGTTGACCAGATCGCCCCACAGATATTCAATCGGGAAACCTCTAAAGCGACCGAAAGAGAAGGAAAAGAGAAGAAGACAGAGTACGGAGGAAGAACAGATTTATTATACACACACAAGCAATGGATGGAAGAAGCAGTCACACAGCGAATCGTTAACTTACACTATTCAATTTACTTAACCCCAGGACAACGATTAGGACAGACGACGTTCACACTTACACGGGGGAAATTGCAGGCAGGGATGGCGGAGGTGGGTTGCTGGAGAGGGAGGCAGGGTCGGAGGTAGCAGCTCTCAATTCCTCGCGTTTTTGGCAGGAAAACCCTCCGTCGCGTATCCGCTGCCGATGCTGTAGACGTCACGCGCTGGCTCGGTTACTCCTGCTCCTCTCCTTCTGGTGGAGCCGTCTCCCTCCTTTCAGCGCGTCTCTCCAAAGCTGGTTTCCTCTCCGAGTACCTCTCCTCTTTGGCTTGGAGCGTCTCGCATCTCACCGCTCACCGCTCCTCTCGTATGTCGCCTCTTCGCTCATCTCCCATCTGGTGAAGCAGTCCCTTCCAGTCGCTTTTATCACTCGGGGCGGAATCAAGCCGCCGGCTGCGAGGGCACGCCTACCGGGTCGCTAACCGCGGTGCTGGTTGGCTGTTAGGGCTGTCCGATTCCTCCTTTGCTCATGACGACGTGCCACGCCTGTGAGTTGGCGGCTCCTACCCCCCCTCTTCTCCGAGATGAGCACATGGGCAATGGCGGCTTGCGGGATTGAACACCACTCGCACCCCTTTTGAAAGGAACTTTGGAGAGCGGAGATGTGTGGGGAAATTGAAAGGGCCTACGCTTATTTCGTTTGATACAATGCAAAGTCAATCTAGTGGGAAACACATATTTAGCCTACATAGAATAAGGAAATACACTATTTAAAAAGATATATCGTGGCCTGTGTGTAAGTTTCATGGAATTAACTAGGAGGACGGCTGCGACCATTATTTACATTACGAGGGTGTTACACACAACAAAACCATACTTTTCACATTCGTTACACTTCCTCCAAAATTGTTACACTTCTCAAAAACCGTTACACTTCTCAAATTCGTTGCACTTCTCAAAACCGTTACAGTATATTTAATAGAGATCTACATGGAGTAACACTATTTAAAACATATATTTTGCCTTCTTTTTCGACAAATCCAATCTCCGCCGCCCGATGTTGTACCACCATTTTGCGTTGGGTGGTTTTAAGTAACTCAGATGTTTGTCTCTGAGTGAAACAAAGAGTGCAACACAATTACCAGTAACCGTTTTAAAGTCCATGAAATCATTTAAATTGATAGGTTAACTGAAACTTTTTCCGTCACTGAAGGCGGTACTTTTGTTAGTTGTACAATATTACCAAGCTTCTAAAATGTTACTACTTTCAATATCAACAATATCCACATCCCATTTTCTTTGATAATCATGGTACCACAAATTGTTCATGTGCTGTAAAAAAGAATATGCTGGGGCTCCCACGTCGATCGGAAGAATGGACGCGACAAAAAGCTTGAATTCATCCGAGTTGCTTTAATCAAACCAAACACTCAGGCACTCTGAAAAGCCCGTTTATCGGGCAGCAATATATATACATATTATCCCGGAGCGTTTGCCCAGGAAAGGCGAGAGGGGGCGTGGCCCAGCGTCCTGGCTGCGGCCTGGCAAGTTGAGGGCGAGCCTGCCCGGGCATGCCCGGGCATGCCCGGGCGTCCCGACCGAGGCCTGGCAAGTTGAGCGCGGGCCTGCCCGGGCGTCCTGGACGAGCCCGGCATGGTGATCGCTCCGCGTCCTTGATAGGTGCAAGGCGATTGTGAAAACCCAGCGGTAGCCGCTACACACGTCCCCCCAGAATCGACTTGCACCGGCAGGGTCAATTTGAGGGGGGTCCTGATGACCCGGCCGAAGCGACCCCTGGCGGGTCGTGGGAGGGGGTCCGGTGTGGTGGTGGGCGGTCGAGTGGGGGGCACCATGGACGGGGGGCGGCCTTGCCACGGCGGAAGGGCCACCCGTGGTGGGTGGTCGACGTCCACGTGCGCCGGCTTGAGGCGGTCCACCGCAATCCGGTCCGACCTGCCGCTGATGTCAATGACGAACGACTTGTCGTCCCGTCGCAGCACCCGGAAGGGCCCGTCGTACGGCGGCCGGAGTGGCCCCCGATGTGCGTCGTGACGCACAAAAACATACTCCGCTGTGCGAAGTGCTGGGGGGACGTAGGACTGGGGGTCACCGTGGTGGGATGTTGGCACGGGGGCAAACCGTCGGGCGGCCTCCTGGAGGTCCGAGCGCTGGTGAGCTGCGGACCAGGGACTGGTAGCGTCGGGCACGAATTCGCCCGGAACGCGTAGCGCCTGGCCATAGACAAGCTCGGCGGTGGATGCCTGGAGGTCCTCCTTGGGGGCCGTGCGGAGGCCCAAAAGGACCCACGGCAGCCGGTCGGCCCAACCGCCGTCTTGAAGGCCGGCCATGAGCGCGGCCTTCATGGAGCGGTGGAATCGCTCGCACAACCCATTTGCTTGGGGGTGGTAGGCCGTAGTACGGTGGAGCTTGACCCCCAGGTTGCGGGCGACCGCGCCCCACAGCTCGGAGGTGAACTGTGGTCCGCGGTCTGACGAGATGTCCGCCGGTGCGCCGAAGCGGGCGACCCAGGTGGCGATGAAAGCCTGCGCCACGTCGGCGGTGGTGGTGGAGACGAGGGGAACGGCCTCCGGCCACCTGGTGGTCCTGTCCACCATGGTGAGCAGGTGTGTGAACCCCCGTGACGGGGGGAGGGGGCCCACCAGATCCACGTTGACGTGGTCGAAACGTCGTTCGGGCACGGTGAAAGGTGCCAGCGGGGCCTGGGTGTGTCGGTGGACCTTGGCCCGTTGGCAGGCCGTGCAGGTGCTGGTCCAATCGCGGACGTCCCGACGAAGGCCGTGCCAGACGAATCGCGCCGACACCAGCTTCTGGGAAGCTTTCCGGCCCGGGTGGGAAAGGCCGTGGAGGGAGGCGAAGATGCGGCGTTGCCAGGTGACGGGCACGATGGGGCAAGGCTGGCCTTGGGAGACGTCGCAGAGCAGGACAGTGTCCGCGAAGGGGATGTCGGCCAGGCGGAGGCCCGTGTCCGCCGCCCGGAGGGCTTGCACCGTGGTGTCGGTGGTTTGGTCCGCCGCCATAAGTGCAAAGTCCACGCCCAGGTGGACCGCGTTCGCGCTGGCCCGGGAAAGACAGTCGGCCACGGCGTTGTTTTTGCCGGCGACGTGCCGGATGTCCGTGGTAAACTCCGACACGGCGGAGAGGTGGCGCTGTTGGCGGGCCGACCACGGCTCCGTGACCTTGGCCATGGCGTAAACCAACGGCTTGTGGTCGACGAACACCGTGAAAGGTCGGCCCTCCAGGAGGTGGCGGAAATGGCGGACGGCCAGGTGTAGACAGAGGAGCTCCCGGTCAAACGTGCTGTATTTGAGCTCGTTCGGCCGGAGCTGCCGGCTGAAAAAAGCGAGTGGCTACCAAACCCCGTTCACCCATTGCTCATGTACGGCGCCCACCGCGTAGTCGGAGGCATCCGTGGTGAGGGCGATGGGAGCGTTGAGCACCGGGTGAGCGAGCAGTGTTGCGTCGGCGAGGGCCCGCTTTGAGCTTTGGAAGGCCGCATCCATTGCTGCGGACCAGGCGATGACGTGCTTGGCCGGCTTGCCCCGGAGGGCTTCGTAGAGGGGCCGCATGAGTTGAGCAGCGCGGGGCACGAAGCGGTGATAAAAATTCACCATTCCCAGGAATTCCTGCAGGGCCTTTATGGTGCGGGGACGCGGGAACGTGGTGATGGCCTCGACCTTGGTTGGCAGCGGCACGGCCCCGTTCTTGGTGATGTGGTGGCCCAAAAAATCAACGGCCGTCGTGCCGAAGTGGCATTTGGCCGGGTTGACGATGAGGCCGTGCTCGCTGAGGCGCCCGAACAGTGTTCAGAGGTGGAGGAGGTGCTCGGCCCGGGACGTGCTGGCGACGAGGATGTCGTCCAGGTAAACGAAAAGGAACGGCAGCTCACGCAGCATGCCGTCCATCAAGCGCTGGAACGCCTGAGCCGCGTTCTTGAGACCAAACGGCATCCGCAAGAATTCGAATAAGCCGAACGGCGTGATGACTGCCGTTTTAGGGACGTCGGCTGCCCTGACAGGTACCTGGTGATATCCCCGTATGAGATCAATTTTCGAAAAAATGACCCGTCCCGCCAGACGGGCGGAGAAGTCTTGGATATGCGGGATCGGGTACCTGTCAGGGGTGGTAGCATCATTGAGACGGCGGTAGTCGCCACACGGGCGCCATCCACCCCCCGGCTTTGGCACGATGTGCAGTGGCGAGGCCCACGCGCTATCGGAGCGCCGCACGATGCCGAGGTGCTCCAACGCGTCGAATTCGGCCTTCGCCACGGCGAGCTTGGCTGGGTCGAGGCGGTGGGCCCTGGCGTAGACCGGCGGGCCCGTGGTTGGTATGTGGTGCTCGATCCCATGCCGTACTGCGACGGCCGAAAACGTCGGCCGCGTGAGGGCCGGGAACTCCGTGAGCAGGCGAGCAAACTCGTTCGCCGCCGGGATGGCGCATGCCAGCTCGGTCGGCGCGGAGCTGCTCAATGTGCATACCAGGGAGCTGAAGGTTTCGGCGTTGATTAAACGACGCCGTTGGACGTCCACCAGCAGTCCGTGTGCGCAGAGGAAGTCGGCGCCTAGCAGAGCCATGGGCACGTTTGCGGTTACAAACGTCCAAGCAAAGCGTTGGCCGCCGAAGCAGAGGGTGACGTTGCGCGGGCCGAAGGTGCGGATGGTCGATCCGTTGGCCGCAACCAAGGAGGGGCCGCAAACCGCGGATTGCCTGTCCTGGTCAGAGGCGGGTATGACGCTCAGTTGGGCGCCGGTGTCACACAGGAAGCGCCGTCCGGACGCTTTATCCGTGATGAACAGTAAGTTGCCCGTGTGGCCGGCGCTCATGGCTGGTAATGAACGCCGGCCCGGCCGTTTCCCGGCCTGCCGAAGGTGCACGGGGGTCGGCATGTCCGGGCCTTCTGTCCGAACCTGGCATGATAGTAACACCACGCTTGGTCAGGTGGAGGCCCCGGTCGTCGTGCTGGAGGTGGTCGGCTCGGTGTAGCGGCCCCCAATTACGTCGGCAGTTCGGTCGTCGACCGTGCCGGGTGCTCGGGCGCCATGGGTGTTGCGTCGGACGGCGGTGGGTCCCATGTCGCCGCTGCGATGCACTGTCCTGCGGCGGAGATCTTGTCGGCTTCTCTGGCAAGGGCCCGGGGATCTGTGATCGTCGTGCTTGCCAGGGCGAGGCGTACCGGGTTAGGCAGCTGACGGAGGAACAGCTCCCGGAACAGGAATGCCGGAGAGTGCTCGCCGAGCAGTGAAAGCATGTAGTCCATTCGCTCGGAAGGGCGCGTGTCGCCGAGCTCGGGCAGGTCGAGCAGGCGCCGTGCGCGTTCCGCCGATGGGAGGGCGAAAGCGTCGAGGAGAAGCTTCTTAATCGCGCCGTATTTGTCAGCGGCTGGTGGGCTCTCGAGGAGGCTCAGGGCGCGGGCCGCGGTGGCCGAACCGAGCGCTGCTACCACATGGTGGAAGCGGGTGTCGTCGGCCGTGATGCCTCGCAGGGCGAACAGGGAATCCGCCTGTGCGAACCAAACCGCCGCGTGAGCCTCCCAGAAGGTAGGCAGTTTAAGGGCGACTGCCGTGTCCATGTCGGTAGGTCACCAATGAAGGAGCTGGGGCTCCCACGTCGATCGGAAGAATGGACGCGACAAAAAGCTGGAATTCATCCGAGTTGCTTTAATCAAACCAAACACTCAGGCACTCTGAAAAGCCCGTTTATCGGGCAGCAATATATATACATATTATCCCGGAGCGTTTGCCCAGGAAAGGCGAGAGGGGGCGTGGCCCAGCGTCCTGGCTGCGGCCTGGCAAGTTGAGGGCGAGCCTGCCCGGGCGTCCTGGACGAGCCCGGCATGGTGATCGCTCCGCGTCCTTGATAGGTGCAAGGCGATTGTGAAAACCCAGCGGTAGCCGCTACAATATAATGATACAAATAAATGTATTGAGGTTTTTGAATGAAGCGCTTCTTTATTCATTTGATTATTTATTGCTTCAACTCTCCAATGCAACTGTGACGGTTCCATGAACCGTAATCTCTAAATGTGCAGGTGTAACAGCACCATAAAGCAATATGTCCTTCAAAGTGGTTATTCAGCCAACTGTCCTTTCCAGTGGGTTTATTTTTATCAGCCAAATCAACACCACGAAACTCTTTAACTTCTCCCTCAATTTGGCAACGCATTCACCATCATTTCCTGGGAAAATAACCAGCTGTGAAATCTCCTTGGCACATAGATGGCAGCTAAATGAGGTGTCCTGTGTTAGTCACAAACGGTATAATGTTTATTTGAATAAAGACGATGTTTAAAATACAAGATCTACACACTGTCACTGGACACTCTTCATTTACAGTTTGTTTCATTAAAATCGGTTCATCAATAAAACTTCTACAACAATTTAAAATTGGGTATTGACTTATTATACATCCTCCACACCTATAATGATCTAATGTTAATATACTAAAAAGCTATATGGACAAGGTGTAAAACTGAGTTAGGATCCATTATCTAAAAATCAATAACATACAGAGGCCTGCAAAAGTATTCACCCCCCTACAAATAATGCCTCATTTGGATGAACTAGTACACATGCAGACTCTGGGAGGGGCAGGAAGGGTCATTCCTCTTTGGGGTATATAGATTACAGTCGATCTATTGGCGGGTCTCAAGAACATTGGGTGTGTTCATTTACCAAGTTTCTTGTGAAGAGATCGCCAAGTGGTTTAAGCATTTGAGCAAGTGCCAAGTACTCCATTTAAAACCGTTAAGGAACGGCTGGCTTGGCAAGCGCTAGCTAGCTGCTTGGTAAAGGAGCACAACCCGAGCTTCTCCCTTTAAGTTTCGTATGAAACAGCAGGAGCGAGTTTCAAAAGTTCACTACGAAAAACGCCACGGGAGCGGCAGAATGGGCCATATTATTAACCCAACATTCGTGGGTTATATAGAGTGTAGTAGATCTTTGCTCAGTTCTGTAAGTAAACCTTACTTCACGGATGTGAAGGAGAATTCATCCAAATTTCTTCATTTAGTGTTATAAAGAGCATTAGCGAATGTTTAAAAAGCTAAGCAGACGTGTTTGTGGTTTATAGCCGGCGAAGCCGGTGTTGTCAATAAACGAGTACGTATTATGTTGAAAACCTGATTATGCCTTGGCTCGAGAATCCGAAGCGCCGTGGACGCAGCCATCTTGCGGATGCGGAAGTATGCATAACAAATTTAAAACGTTCATTAGGAGTTTCTTTCACCCATCATCGTTTGATTCACAATCTTATGCACCTCCAATGTATTGTTACAGACGTGGCTTAGATGTTATTTACTGAGCGGTTTTGGTATGACCACGTCTGCACAAGATTATACTCGATATTATACCCGAACGTTGACTAGTCGCGCGATGCTAGGTCAATGAAGGAACAGACACACGGCTGGGATTAAAATGACGACACCAGGGATACGGTTCTCAAGACCTCCGGAGGAGATTATATTCGTGCGGAAGGTCAGATTACAGGGACGAGAGGTACAGCACAGAAAGGTGGGCACTTAGACACAACCTTATATTAACCCCAACAGACGACAGGCAAACGGGACAAGGCTGACTCACACGGGGATTGATAGCAGGAAAGCGGGTATCGATGGCTCCAGGTGCACCTGGGCTCAGGGCAGAATCGACCCGGTTCGGTCCGGTCCAAAGATGCGGGGAGGTATCGTCGCGCTGGGGGTGGCGGTGGCTTCCTCTGCTCTCCGTAGTTCAGGCGCATCTGACGTCACGTCCGCTACGTGGCCGCGTATATCCGGCGGGGAGTGACACGCCCTCAGCTCGTCAGCTCCGCCTCGTGGAATCGGCACGTTGCTTCTCATTGGGTGCGTGCGGGGGGGTTACCGGCTCCGCCGCTGACGAGGAGCTGACAAGGAGCCCCTTCGTGGTAACCCCGTGGAGCGCATGGTCTGGAGCGCATCGTCTGGAGCGCATTGTCGATGGCGGCGAACCGAGCCGGTGGGAGGACGCACACTCCCCCCCGCGCAGCGCCCTTCTGTTGTTGTAGACGGGGAAGAAGATGGGAGGAGGTACGGGAAAGGTCCTAAACTCACTACTGGTGCCATATAATCACATTCTGGTGCAACGAAGAGTCATAATTAATGGAAACGAGTCCTTAACTGACATAGACTAAGAATAACTAGCAAGATGTCCGAAAGTTGTCTACGTGTGATGCGGTGGACCTGGGCACGACATTTAATGGGGGAAAAAGGGGAAGGTCGGCTCTACTGATTGTTGTTTACAGACAATGGGACTAGGGAATGGGGGATTGGGGATAGTTGGGGAGTATTGGGGAAAATAGGGGAATATTTACAAGCGGATATGGAGGCCAAATTCCATATTCGCAACATTGCACCCTTCTCTACCCTCGGGGCGTCCCGACCCGATAAATTTTTACCTACTTTAGTGTGGCACGCAATGTAGTTCCCTCTACTATTAACTCTACCCTGAGTGCGACAGTTTTACAGATATTCACAAATGAGTAAATATGTCCCCCTGCGACGTTGCACCCTTCTCCTCTCAGAAACACACCCACAGGATAACCGAATCCGGAAAGAATTCTCAAACTAAACATACAGCCGGTAGGGAGCATTATTTACACAAGACTACGCTGATATTTACACTACGATCCAGGACCTGTTTTTGGAGGAACACATGCAGATGTTATGCATAGAGAGAGCACGCTTGCCAGCATCGATACACCAACCCACGAGTGCTCTGTGGCCGACGGCCTTTAATAACGTGCAGAGCACCCCTTCCAAGCATCAAGCACCACCCCATCACACAGTGAGCACCATCCGGTGCACCAATAAAGTGTTTATAAATCATTGTGTGGTGTCGCAGCCGGCCGATGTTCTGCCGCTGGTCTTGCCTTCGTGTGGTGCACTTGGCCTTCTTACTTCTTTTCAAAAATAAAGAAAGGCGCCAACCGCGTCCATTTCTGTATTTTGGCCTTCAGTGGTGTCAACTATAAGTGGTTCACCTGGTTGGCATAGGTGCCACGTTGACCCATAGGTCCTTCCACGGGTGGTGCTTGGCCGCAAAAGAACTGCGGTCCATTGTGGGTGGCCACAAACATTGCGGTCCGTATGGTGTATCGATCCAAGCAGCAAGCAGCGAAAGTGCAGGCCCACAACTGCGTAGCCAGCACCGCTCTCTCCTCTCTCTCTACCCCAAAGCCAGATCCTCGGAGGTGGGAGACAAAAGAAGAAGACAAGTGGGTAAGGTGGTAAGGGCGCAAAAGTGCACGCAATATAAGATGATGCACACTGGGGGCACATGGGAACCAGGTGAGACAGGTACGTTCCTATCGTACGCCCCCCCCCCCCACCAGGTAACCTACATGGCCCCTCCCTTACCCCTTACTGCATCCACAAAACACAACACTACCCATAAACATCTACTTTACAAATCAACAAACATCCCTACTGTCTTCCCCGTTCCTCCCATAAACCAAATTCGTCTTCTCTCCCTCCTAACCAATCAAATTTGCCATTTTCAACTCTCATCAAAATTTGCCATTTTCAACTCAACATCAAAATTTGCCATTACCAATTCATCATCAGTCCCTCCTAGGGAGGGAGAGATGGAATCACCCCAATGTCTCATCCACGTCGTGATGCGTCTCACAAATCCACAGCAATCTCATTTCCTGCTACAAACCAAGAAAACACAGGTGTGGAGTCATCATCATCACCTCAGGTAAGTGGCTGCGTATGGTGCGACAGGTTCATCAATCCTAACTATCTCCTAAATGACTTTAACAACTTTACACTACCCGGGGTCTTTCTCCGGCCAAACCATTGGCCCTCTTACACTATGGGTTCTAAAAACCAATTCCCATTGGCCAAACTGTGGTGCTCTTCAATTTGGGGTCTCACTCCCCCGATTCATCTCCCGGTGCCCTCGCACAATTTCTGGGCTGTGGCGTGTACCTCTCCCAGCGGGTCTACCCACCTGCACACCTCCACCACTGTAGTTGCCTCCGAGCTTACCTGTTCCTTACCCTAACCTATCTACCTGGGGAAGGCCCTCTGGCGCTCTCCCCACTCCGTGCCCTCTCTGGCACTGGGCTGCCCGATCCACACCCGGGATCCTCAGGCACCCACTCACAACTACCGGCTCCCAGAGCCCACCTGCGGCCTCACCTGGCCGACATCCTCACAGTGGTGGAGTGCCCAACCAACTACACACACTAACAGGCTACACGCCCAGCCATTTCCACAACACTAATGCACCCATCCACAATACCATTCTGCAACCGCACCACAAATGCCAATATCCAACCACAATTTACCTGCACCCTCTACCTAACACTTACACTACCCGCCCCGGGTACTCGTGAAAGGGGTCCACTCTTCCCCCATCCACACCTTCGCACCATGCACACCACTCCGTACCACTCACTCCAACTCTCTCCACACACCTGTACCTGCACACCTGTGCTCTCACACCTGGTGCCACCTGCACCCTTCTCTCCCCAAGCGCATTCGCGCTGATCCACAACACTCATTACTCATACACTGCTCCACACACCTGTCCAGTTGCACACCTGTGCAATCACACCTGTTCAATTCTCACAAACACGGCATCATCTCAGCTAACTACTCCCTTCTGAAACTTGCGCTTCCCAGTCGTCCCTTTAAACTATTGCGCTCCCTCGTCATTATCATCCACACTAATCTACCTGCGTCCCTACTACAGGTATCAGTCACTAACTAAACTTAACGTCACCTAATGTCAATCCTCGCTAGATCCCTACACACCATATCCTAACCCACCCGGGCTAGTTTTCACTGCCATACACCCCATAAGCTATTGCTCCTTTGCCCCCCCCCCCATGGGAAGGATGGTGGATTTGCCATCCCACCACATCGGGGGTCTCTCACTACCAATTTTGCACATCAAATTTCAATAAATCAAAAATTTGCCAATCACTACCCATCATCTGCCAATCACTACTGCCAATCCCTTGCCAATCATCAAATTTTGTTTTTCTCTAATTTTGGGTCCAAAACACTAACCTCATCACCCAGTCGACTCACTAATACCTCTCGGTGCGCCAATCCCTGTCCAAAGCCCGGCTTCGTAAAGCCAAGCAATGGATGCTGGTTGTTTTGTGCCAGCGGCTGGATGCGTCCGGCACTCGGTGCAGGGACGGGGGCTTACCCGGGCCGAGATCCCACGCATCACCTCGGCGTGGAGCCATCCAATGTCCCGATCTCGACCTGCCGGCACGTCTCAACAAAACGTGGTCGCCATAACGACCCTTCCTATCGGGCTGCCAGCTCCGCCTAGTGGAGCCTGGACGCGGCCGTTCAAAGCGAGGCCCGGCACGCACCGAGGGCCTGCTTCGGCTAAAAGTCGCTCTAACCTCTAACCCGTGTAACGTCGATGCTTCACCTGGACGCTTACACCCCGCAGCCCGTTCCTTGCTCACACATCCAGCTGTGCCCATGCTCCTCGTACCCTTCCTTACACACCCAGGTACACCCATTCCACTCACAGCCTTGGTCACACACCTGACCACCGAACACTTTGGCACACATTCGTTGATCGCACACCTCACCAATACACCGCTTCGCGCCCCCTCCTCGGTCACCTCCTCTGTGACAATCACAGGTGTGCCCTCATTCGCACACCCAACCATGTGCCTCACCACCAACTCCAGAGTGCATTCCCACTCACGCTCTACCATTCCAGGTGTGCATCCTTCCATCCCAGGTGTACATCCTCGCTCACCTGTCACAACCAACTCACTCTCCTTGTCACTCTCAATACTCTCACCACCACTCTTGACAACGCACTCACCCTTACTCTTGACAGCGCACTCTTTCCTCGTACACCTGTCCGTCACACACCTTTCTCGCGCACACTCTCCCGTTACACCCTCTGTAACACTCACCACAGGTGGACACTCTTCCTTACTTCTGACAGCGCACTCTTTCCTCATGCACCTGTCCGTCACACACCTTTCTCGCGCACACTCTCCCGTCACACCCTCTGTAACACTCACCACACCACGCTTCCATGTGCTCCCTCGCACACGCGCTACGACCGACTCACTCTCGCCAGCACCCTCACTCCTTGGCACGCACTTTTTCCTCACACACCCCAGAGTCGGACTTTCTCGCACACCTCCTCTTTCGCACACCAGACCTGTCGCACACTTCACCAACGGCCTCTCACGAATACCCGGGTCTATCTCGACCCCCAAGCTTCTTAAATCCCCTGGCGCATCATACGCACGACCATATTGGTCACCACTTACACCGGGTCCTCTTCCTCTTCGCTTCTCCTCCATCACCTGCGAATCCCTCATCCGGTTAATGAGCACATCATCACGATCCAAACACAGACTTTGGACCAATTCTTTTATCTCCTCTTTTATCTCTTTCTTATCCCCTCTCCGTCGCTTCTTAATTTCGCTCATCCCTTCTTCCACTTCTTCTAATTTGTGCTTCACCTCTTTTATTCCCCGGTACGTCTCCTCAAGCTCATCCTCTAAGGCTACCTTGACCGTTTCCAGGTGCGTCCTCACCTGCCGGTCCTTCGTCTCCATTACCTCTATCACCTCGTCCAACCTCGTTGTCAGTCCCTCACGTACCATCTGACATTCCCTCTTTGTCGCTATCAAGTCGTTTTTTATGTCGTTTTGTGTCGCTTTTAAACCTCCTAATACCGCAGTGTTCCTTTGAACCTGCTCCACTAACTCCGTTTGTCCCACCGTCAGCTGCTCCACCTCCTGCGTCAGGTCCTCTATGCCCCCTTGCAATTTTACAGTCCCCTTTCTCACCTCCTTCTCCATGTGCTCCTTACAGTGCCTCACCTCCTCGCGCACTCCTCCGACCTCCTCACTCACTCCTCTCCTGATCTCCTCTCCCATCACTTGCATCTCCTGCCCAGATGCCACCCTCATCTGCTCCATTTCCTCCCTGTGAGCATCCAGTTTGGTTTCTACCCCCATTCTGACCCCCTCTATCTGCTGCCCCATTTGGTTAACTTCCCTTTCCGCTTGGTCCCTCATGTCCCTCAATTTGCCTTCCATGGTGTTTTCTAACCCCTCTAACCCTTTTTGCATCCCTTCCATTTGATTCTCTTGAGCGGCCATTCTGTTTTCTACCCCCATTAACCCCTCCTGTATTTCCCCTAATCTATCGTCTAATTTCCCAAATTTCATGTCTAATCCCTTAAAATTATTGTCTAATCCCTTAAAATTATTGTCTAATCCCTTAAAATTATTGTCTAATCCCTCACTGGTACCCCTCGCTTCGTCCCTCATTACCCCTATTTTGCCCTCCAATCGCTCACCCTGAGCATCCATCCGGTTCCCCATTACCCCCATTTGGTCCTCCAATCGCTCACCCCGAGCATCCATCCGGTTCCCCATTACCCCCATTTGGTCCTCCAATCGCTCACCCTGAGCATCCATCCGGTTCCCCAACCGCTCACCCAATCGCTCAATTTGGCTCTCCATACTCATCTGTACAGCTGCCTGTAACTGCGCAATGAGGGCCTGCATGTCAATCGGCTGCATGTTAAAGCCCGTTGATACAGCGGCCTCGGCTACCACGCGCTCTTGCGAGGCGCCATTTTGCGCGCCCGCTACTTCGTGCGTGACGGCGCTATTTTGCGAACCTGCCGCCCTCACTGCTTCGCTCTCCTCTTGTCCCTTGTCAGGGATTAAATATTCATATTGACAATATTGCTAGAATATATATCAATGTAATCTTGTTTAAAGTGGAATTATGTTTTTACTTTACGAATGAGCAAAAGAGCATAGAGCTAGCATTAACATGTGGTCAGGAGAGTTAATTTCAGACAAGAATGTGTAACGCTCTTGGACCGCCACCTGTCGATCATTAATAGCCTATGTTCAGGGCACTGCGCACACGCTGCAAATTCTCCTTCAGCAGGTCAGAGTATTTGACCTCTTGAAACAGAAATAAGTATTTGCTGGCCGAGAGAGCCAAATAAGGTTTTGGATAAGGAACACCCTGCATGCTCTGCAACATCAAAGGAGTTTGGGGCTTTAAAACCAGGAGAAAGTTGCGAGCAGAGAGGAGAGTGGACTAGGAGAGTGGACTGGGAGAGTGAACTGAAGAGGAGTGAAAACTGAAGACCAGTTGAACTGATCAACCAACTGGAGACTGGTCAACAACTGAACGAGCTTCAAAAGACCTACAGACCGAGCTTCAACCGAGACCGACCGAGCTTCAACAAACTCTGGAACAAAGACTCATTAAAGATCTCGGCTTAGTATACAACAAATTCTCAAAAGTGAATAAAACATTGATTTTGCTAAAACGAGTTTCTGAAGTTTCTGAAGTAGAACAGTAGTTAAAATTATTATTCTACAAGTGGTGGCCCGTAGGGACTCAACTGCCCAGGTAAGCTTTTGTTTGTTATCTGTGTAGTCTGATGTTAATCTGTGAAAATAGTTCAGTGTTTGAGTTTTGTGTACGTTTGTTGATGTGTGGAAGGAAAAAACACGAGGCCTTTAACAGGTTTCAGAAATCATGCCAATTTTTTTTCTTCCAAAATTTATGTATACGCATTTTTGAGGGATGGTGCCATGAACTGTCACAAATATCCACTAAAGCTTGGTGTCTTTAGAAAAGGTGCTGTGCTTTCATGAAGGATTTGTTTTAAAAAATTTCAGAAGTCATGACGATAAAAAAAAATTTTAAAAATTAATAATCAATTATTTTTTTGTTTTTTCTGTAATTTGAATTTTTTTTCGGTACATTTTACGAGTTTAATGAGACGATTGCAAAGAGCCACTAACGAACCCCGGGCGTTAGCCAACAGGTGCTGCATTCGTCTTGTCATGTACAACTGAAATATGGATTTTGTATATTTCTTGCTCATTTCATGAATGTCATGAATTCATGAAATAGAACGTCAATTTTGTAAATATCTTTAAAATGATTTCCAGCAATGGTCTGCATTCAAATCTCTGCTCGTTTTCGTGATTAAATGACTTATAAGTGTGTCGATTTTCCCGTTAAAATAATGGTTGAGATCCTGCTTGGGTTGTGACCACAGACGAGCAGATTGCAGAATGGACACTATTTGATTTATAATCATATTCGCGGTTTTTGTAAAAAGCGATTTTTCAAGCGATTTTTTAAAAGCGATTAAAGCGATTTTATACAGCATCTGTACAGTAAGCCAAATAATGGTAAAATCGGCTGGATTCGATTTTCAAACATGCATTTCCAGTGTGGTACCAAAAAGTGAGTTTAGTATTTAGCATTGTTTAGCATTTAGCCAATTTGTCTGCACGAGTCGACAGACAGTCCAAAAATAGGCATTCTTTTCCACACTGACCCTGCCACTGGAATGCGTGCAGGCAGGTTGCCCATGGTAACCGTTTGGTGTTGTGTCCTGGGTCCCGTAAGATTTGCACACACTGACCCTGCCACTGGAATGCGTGCAGGCAGGTTGCCCATGGTAACCGTTTGGTGTTGTGTCCACTTATCTATGGAATCAGAAGCGATTTTTTAAATGTAACCTCTTTACATCCTGATTAGAAAAAATATATATATATTTTTAGGATTTTTATGGCGGCGGCCATCTTGGACCACAGCTAAAAATCCTTCAATCAAGATGAAATTTAATGTGAGCCAATCCCATGCTACTGTGATCCGTAATCTCTAAAAAATAGAACCATCCAATGTACCTTTGATCATTTTATATTTCATCTGTCTTTTAAGATTTTAAAAAGGGAATTTATTGATATAAGATCCTATGACATTTGCCAAGGCAATTAAATGGAGGGAAACCAATGATGAAATATATTGTGATCTGTTTATACATGAATGAATTTACATGTACATGAATTTGTTGACCCCAACCCAATCTTAACCCTAACTTCATTCTACCATTATCCATCCCCTTCAAATCATGTTATATTACTGATAGTATGAGGCATGTAAAGGATTGTTGATCCCATATCCCATTGGATCCCATGTTGATTTAGCATATCACCTCATTATGTGGCTTTATGTGTTTTTGTGTGTGTGGGTATGTGTTCTTCATTCTCATTTTTAAAAAATTTTTTCCCTCTCCCTAAAGAATATGGCCCCATAGTGTTAAAGTGATGAGTGCCATGGTACGACACAGTTGAAATGGTTAAAAAAAAAAAAAATACACAGATGAGTGTAATGGCTCGCACAGAAGTTCGAGAGGGAGACAGTATTTACCATATAATCTCACAGCCTTGTAAGGGAGTCATGAGTGCGGCCAATGATACACAGCTATCTTTAGGTTAAAATACAATGAGTGTCGTATTTCGCATAGTATTAATTCCTCATTCCTCCCTTGGCATTCTGCCACTTCTCCTCCTCCCTTCCCCACCCTTTTCCTCCCCCCTTTCCTTCTCCTTTCCTCCTCTTTTGCTTCTTCTTTTACCTGTTTTCACCTTTCATAGTTCTCATTGTTTTCTCATTTCTCTCATTGTTTCTCATTCTCATTGTTTTCTCTCATTGTTGATGAGATTCATCATTGTCATCATGATTGTCATATGCTGATTATTATTGATGTTCATTCTCAAATTTTGTACAATTATGGTAAATTTATATTTACAATTTATAATTACAATGATTTACAATGGTCATGATTTTACAATCATGAAAATTGCTATGATTATCAGGCATGTCATCATTGGGTTTTGATGTAAATCGATTGCATGGACTTTAAGGATAGCTTTATAGCCCTGCAGGATTAATGATGTATTACAAGTTACAAAGTTTATTGGAGTGTCGAAATTTCGGTATGATTGGATTCCATTGATAAATATTATGAATTGTCATTCATTGGTACACATTTCAGGAATCTTACTAGTCTAGTAGGAAGACTAGGTCCCCCTGCACCCCCCGGAGATATACTTCTAATCAGTGTTTCTAGATTGGAAGAAATGTGTAGAAAATGACTAGCTATGGCCCCAAGCTGAAAAATGTCCCACATACCATTTTTATGCAAATTACTGCTGCAAATTTTATGCAAAATTATGCAAATTTTATGCAAATTTTTGATGAGGAGTAGAGTTGAGGGGTCTTTGAGGGCTTCATCGAGGTGCTCTCGGTTGCAAGACTGGGTCATTCTGAGAAGCACAGCAGGGTCAGAGATCATGATGTTCTCCTCCTCAGTGAATCTCTCCATCAACAGCCTCTCCATTGCCTCACACACTGTTTTGAGGCAAAAGAGGGACTTTGCGTAGGCCTTTCCACTGAGAACACCTTTGAGAGATCCACTTGTTACTAGTTGTGCCTCAAAGAGAATCTCTGCATATCCAGAACCACGCATCTTGTGTCCAGTGAGCATCCCGATGTAGTTCATGGATGTGTGGAAGGGTCCAATCGTTACTACATGACTAGCAAATTCATTTGGCCAGCGCCAGATGATGGGAAGGGCTTTCATGCAGACACCCAGATCAAATGTATTCAGGACCCATCTCTGACCCACCTCAGCAGTTGCTGCCTCGGAACGCTTCAGTAGCTCACGAACAACTGCGTTGTCTGTGATCGGTCTGTGCCTGGTGCCTGCATGGCATGGCAATGGCCTGCAGCCTGTGCCTGGGCTAGGGGGTTTCACCTCTGCAACTGGTTCTCCCCCACCCAGCAAATCAACAGTCGACTACTGCACGCCTATCCACCAACCGATCACAGACAACGCAGTTGTTCGTGAGCTACTGAAGCGTTCCGAGGCAGCAACTGCTGAGGTGGGTCAGAGATGGGTCCTGAATACATTTGATCTGGGTGTCTGCATGAAAGCCCTTCCCATCATCTGGCGCTGGCCAAATGAATTTGCTAGTCATGTAGTAACGATTGGACCCTTCCACACATCCATGAACTACATCGGGATGCTCACTGGACACAAGATGCGTGGTTCTGGATATGCAGAGATTCTCTTTGAGGCACAACTAGTAACAAGTGGATCTCTCAAAGGTGTTCTCAGTGGAAAGGCCTACGCAAAGTCCCTCTTTTGCCTCAAAACAGTGTGTGAGGCAATGGAGAGGCTGTTGATGGAGAGATTCACTGAGGAGGAGAACATCATGATCTCTGACCCTGCTGTGCTTCTCAGAATGACCCAGTCTTGCAACCGAGAGCACCTCGATGAAGCCCTCAAAGACCCCTCAACTCTACTCCTCATCAAAAATTTGCATAAAATTTGCATAATTTTGCATAAAATTTGCAGCAGTAATTTGCATAAAATGGTATGTGGGACATTTTTTCAGCTTGGGGCCATAGCTAGTCATTTTCTACACATTTTTTCCAATCTAGAAACACTGATTAGAAGTATATCTCCGGGGGGTGCAGAGGGACCTAGTCTTCCTACTAGACTATACACCATTTTAATTGTCAAGAACTTTGAGTGTCTTTCAAAGTGAGACATGGTGGGTGACACATGACATGACATGTGACATCACATGACGTGTGACATGTGACACGTGTGACATGTGCGACATTGCCCAATGAACTGGTTCATATCGGTCAGATCAATTTGGTTGATTGTCTCACAAATGAAGGGTTGAGTTGCCTTCAGTGGTTGTTAAACTTTAATTTGTGATATGATGACCACACAGGATTGAAAAAATATGTCAGATATGATCCAGAGGCGGAACGGTGATTTGTCAACTGACGGCAGATATGGGTCAAACGGTGACCATGGACCGGCGATCATATTTCCCCGTGAGTAGACGGAACTGTTTTGCCAACATTGGGTACAGGCTTAGATATAGGGTTATCAGACTGATAAATGTGAATTTTGCTATTTTGATATTTGATATTTTGATATTTTCAATGATAATTTCAATGATGATTTGATATTTGAATTTTGATATTATCATTTATGATATTTTATTATGTATTATTATTAGGATTTTATTGATGAATATTGATAAATTGATTGAAATTGCATAATTGAATTCATTCTGATGCTGATCTGATTGATTTAATCTGATCTGATTTTATTTAAATTTAATTTAATCAAGTCAATTGATGGATGAATAAAAAGTGCGGTCTCAAGAAAGAAGCTTTGAGACATTTGCAAAACATCAATGTGCAGACAACCTGGGACGATGAGCGAGGTGGTGAGTCTAGTGGTTATTTGTTATATTATGTGGTTATTTTTGTTTGACCCCCCCTTAACAGGACTTACTGATCCAGACTCATCTGCAACACTGATCAGTGAGATTGGGGTGTGGGAAAAGCCACAGAACAGGGAGACTCTCTGGCAGTCACTTGAAGTCATCAATTGCAAAGGTGGAGAGACACTTCCTGGACGATTACGGAGTCGAGCTTATAGGACATAAGCTAGGAAATTGACAGGGGGTACAAGTGTAATTTAAAGTGTAGTCTTGGTAGTTATCTGGTACATTGAGTAAATACTGAGTGTTATTCATATACAGCCAGAATGGGGAATGCAGCTTGTAAGAATACACAAGGACAACCAGATATTCCAAAAAAAAGGTACTTGTGCATATTATATGTACGACCGATATGGTGAAGAGGCTATTAGTGAGGTTGAAAATTGGTATTTGTGGACAAAGGGACATGATAAGGAGTTTCCAAGAGATGGTACATTTGAGCGAAATCGATTGGAGAGATTAGGACAAGAATTGAAAGCCAGGAAGCAACATAATTTAACAGTAGACTGGCTTGCATTCCATTATTGGGATATGGAATCCAGGAATAGGGCACAGCAAGGACGTATATTGGACCTAGAACTTAAAATAAAAACGATGCAGGATACATTGGAGGACATAAATGCACAACTGCCCTCGAACATAGGAATAAAAGTGACAGTTGTCCCATCTGATTCCCATTTGTCTCCCCAAAAAGGACGGTACAGAGAATTTTTTCGTGTTTCAGGAGAGAACCAGAGATTGCAGTGGCAACTCAGGGATCTGGAGATGCAGCCTAGAAATACAAGTGAACAGGTGGACAAACCAGCCAATGACAGACATCGATGTTACAAGTGTGGAAATATGGGACACTGGAAACGACGTTGTCCATATTCAAATAGGAAGACTAGTTCATAGAAAAAAACCAGGATCAAGGGTACCAGTGCTTACTGGTACCTCAGATAACGTTTAGGCTTTCATTGCTGCAGATCCCAAATGACGACAGGCCTCAACAGATCAAATGCCAACAGACCAACATGAATAATTGTTCCTGCTTCTTGTCTCAAAATTTTTTTCGGAGCAAGAATGAATTTTACTTTTGCTTATTAGCGAATTAATAATTAATTGATTAAATGCCAAAATTGGATTTTTTTGGAACATGAATTAAAAGATCCAGAATTAGAGTTCATTCTGGAAGCCTCATATTTGCCAATTATAGATGGCGTTTTAGGGAGTATTTTGGGTGAAACAATTTTTTACAACAAAACAATTACCAAAGTGTGGAACATTGCTTTGCAAAATTTTTTGGGAACCAAGTGACGAGCATCACATGATCAGCAGGTGGGCATTTTGGACTATTTTTTTGCATGCTGATAGGTCAGTGGTTGACTGACATGTAAATAGATGTATTGTCAAATTGGGATAAATTATTGTGGGACCAAAAAAGGGTAATTTCAATGTGACATTATAGGGGTTTTCTAAAACAAATAAACTTTTTGTCTATTTGTGTATTAGCGTTTCTAAAATTAAAGGATAAATTTTACGAAATTGAAATGCAATTGACACCCATCTTGATCTGTTAATGATGGTTCAAATGCAAACAAATATACATAATGCTTGGGTTTGTGTATGTTTGTGCGTCAATGTTTGTGTTTTTTTTGGTTTTGTGTGTCAATCTTACTAGAATATCCAGAAAATTCGTAAAATAAAATAGGAATATAATTTGATTATGAACATTATCTCTTTTGTCAAGGGCGATGAAATATACAGATTTGATGTGCTAGGTTATGAGCAGCCATTAATTAATGGTAAAATTGTGAGTAATTTTGGGATTCCATTTTTGATAGAATTTATATGAGAATAACAGCTATTTATGGATAGGAGCTTCATAAACAAAATGAGTACAAAATTAGCCAAATTTGGAAGTGGTCTTACATTGACTTTCCAGAGTACTCTGCTCATGGATTTTTACATATATAAACTTGACCTTTATCAGCATATAAATTGTGCTGTATGTATGGATGTGTCTTAGGCATAGACGATATGGGCAGATAGTAAAGAAAGTTTTGTTGAATTGAACTTGTGAGTTTTAAAACGAAATGCATTGTGAATCTTAAAACCAAGGGGCAGACGTGAACGCGCTGTTATGTTTTTTACACTCAGAACACGATGTTACGTGTACCTGCAACATATTTTGTTACTCTGCCACACCTATATTGGCATACTGGTGACAGTAGTATTCACTAAGTTGCATAGAAATGGAGGAACAACTTTTAAGGGAGTATACAACCACGTATTTGGATATTTTCTACAAAAGTAGGGGTTTCAATGAGTGGTAGCTGTACACATGGGATTTATCAAATTAAGTTATGCAGTTTAAACAAAGTTACTGGTAAACAGAAGGGAAATGGATAGTAAATAAATTCTTCAATGCTGGGTAAATTTAATGAGATATTACAAAGACTTATAAGAGCTACTGTTCTTCCTTATAGCAGTGGGAAAAGAGTGAATTAGAACCAAATGAATCTATAAATGAATGTGATAGGGATAATATCCTCAATTTGTGTTACTTATTTGATTGTGGGTAAAGGAATTATTTTATCGTAATGGATTGATAACAGCAGCCTGCAATGTCCTGAGAGTGTGCATCCATGTAATTAGAAATCCCAGATTTGTTTTTACAAACAACATTTGGTAGAGGTCTTATGTCGACGAGCACTTACTTGGTAGATAAAAAAGGTACTGCATGTTGGCAGCCACTTTTGCGGCCATTTAGGCCAAACACATTGAGAGAAAATTGTCGTTCAATACGTAATTTACACATGGCTATTTGTAAAAGGGAAGTTGTTGCGATGGGAAACATTTCTGAAGGTTTATTAAAATGTTATAATATGACATGTGTCAAGGCAAACTATTGGATGGGAAAATTAGATCTGGTTATAGAATGAATTTGCTGACCCTTTGAAGTTAATTCTTTGAAATTGATTGTTTTACTAGTATTTTGAGTTCACATTGGAAATGGTTTGGTAGAGCTTTGTTAAAACCTATGGTTGTGGTATTTTGGAACGAATTCACAGATCATAGGAAGTTGATAACAATAGAAATAAATATGGACCCCGGGAAATAGGGGCATCAGAATAAGGCAAATAATCAGATTTATGTTACATATTAAGGGATTTTTCTTTAGTCACATTTTAAGAAGTTTGTTAGTTTGGTATATAATGTTGAATGTCATTGACATAAATGAGGGCATAACAACTTGTTGTGCACTATGTCCGTTTTACACGATCGATGAACTCATATCACCACAAGTAACACTGTTAAAGAAAAAAAAGCGGGGAGGACTATGCTAATAACATATTAGGCATAGTTTGCTTGTTTGCAAGAATTGTTGGGAATTAGATATTCCTGTTTGTGATTTAAATCATATAATCATTATTAATGCATTTATTTTCTTTGAGTTGAGTTACAACACCTGCATGAGTTTAATTTTTTGAATTATATGAACCTGAAAGCAATTGTGGATGCTATTCTTAGTTTTAGTAGTGTAAAACACATGTCTGAGTTGAATATTATTCGTGTGAAGTTGTTATAAAATATAGTGATTTCATGTTACAATGTACCCCATCTGATTCAATCTGTGTGGAGAGCAGATATAAATGTGGCTAAGTAAAGGAAAGACAAGACCACATCCCAAATGGAGTGATAACGACATCTGGGAAGAAGTTTGAAAAAGGAAAATTTGTGAAAATGAAGTTAATCTTGGCATACACCCTCTTTCTCAAAGAATGATGAAGAAATGCTCCTTTGGAAGATGGATGTTTACCTTCACCAAGGGAAAATTATGTGACCATTTGTCTGGGTCACACTGCAACATATGGAAAAGGGCGATCACTTACTTGTGTTCAAATACCTCGAACAGTCATCACATCAGCAATTGCAGGACGACGATATTTTACCTGCAACGTTTACGGGATACGGTGACGTGTGTCATTACTTCACCAACTTCCGGGGAGCCAGCATGGAGCTGCAAGCGAACGACTGCCTTTTCCTTCACAACAGCTGTGCACGATTCTGCTGTGTGCTCCTGGTATGGACCATGGACAACTGAGTACCATGGTCCCAACATCATCATTGCGGATGCATCCGGCATCCCTGCTCCACATCTTGTTGACAAATCAACATCACATCAATACTTGCTCCATGCTCACGATTAGTGAGGAGGCAAGTCAACTACAACTGGATGGAGGCCTTGTTCAAATCTACTATGGCTCACAGCAAGAGTGGCAAGGATGCTGCATGGAGAGCAGGGTCAGTCTTTGACTCTGCCCAGTTATCACAACAGCAGAAAATCCTATGCAAATAGTGAAGGTGTGATGAAGACAACAGGAGAAAATGTTTTATGCTGAAATTCCAAACACAAGTGATCCGCCCCTTTTTTCAAAACAAAGAAAGTCAATATTTGATTAAAGGCAAATATTTTGCCAAATGTTGCAGATGCTTCATTATTTTGATGAACTGAAATTATTGCGTTTTGGTAAAGGTGAAATGTTTTGTGATCTTTATGCAAATGAGTTGAATTGAATTATCAACATAGAAAGAGTCAATGAACAAGGAAATGCATTGTGATCAAAATTCTTCCAGAATGACGGTGTATGCCTTAGGAAATTGAATTACAAGATTAGTGGTTTGAATATTTAATGTGGTAATGTTTAGATTAATGGTTAATATAAACATAAAAGAAAAAACTGGGGATTGTCAGGGATTAAATATTCATATTGACAATATTGCTAGAATATATATCAATGTAATCTTGTTTAAAGTGGAATTATGTTTTTACTTTACGAATGAGCAAAAGAGCATAGAGCTAGCATTAACATGTGGTCAGGAGAGTTAATTTCAGACAAGAATGTGTAACGCTCTTGGACCGCCACCTGTCGATCATTAATAGCCTATGTTGAGGGCACTGCGCACACGCTGCAAATTCTCCTTCAGCAGGTCAGAGTATTTGACCTCTTGAAACAGAAATAAGTATTTGCTGGCCGAGAGAGCCAAATAAGGTTTTGGATAAGGAACACCCTGCATGCTCTGCAACATCAAAGGAGTTTGGGGCTTTAAAACCAGGAGAAAGTTGCGAGCAGAGAGGAGAGTGGACTAGGAGAGTGGACTGGGAGAGTGAACTGAAGAGGAGTGAAAACTGAAGACCAGTTGAACTGATCAACCAACTGGAGACTGGTCAACAACTGAACGAGCTTCAAAAGACCTACAGACCGAGCTTCAACCGAGACCGACCGAGCTTCAACAAACTCTGGAACAAAGACTCATTAAAGATCTCGGCTTAGTATACAACAAATTCTCAAAAGTGAATAAAACATTGATTTTGCTAAAACGAGTTTCTGAAGTTTCTGAAGTAGAACAGTAGTTAAAATTATTATTCTACACCCTCAATTTGGTCCTGGATCGACCCTACCTAACTCTCCTTTACCGGACCCCAGCTGTCTTGATCCGCCATAGCGCGACTTTCAAAATTCGGTTTTTTTTTTATTTTCGTAAAACAAATTCAAATTTCGCCGTTATAATTTCGCGCGGGAAACGCGCTCCGAATCGATTCTACTTGTTACAAATTTGGGCCTAATAACGCGCGGGAAACGCGCTCCGAATCGATTCTACTTGTTACAAATTTGGGCCTAATAAATTTAGTCCCGGGTTCGAATTCCACTCCTCGACACCAATTGTTACAGACGTGGCTTAGATGTTATTTACCGAGCGGTTTTGGTATGACCACGTCTGCACAAGATTATACTCGATATTATACCCGAACGTTGACTAGTCGCGCGATGCTAGGTCAATGAAGGAACAGACACACGGCTGGGATTAAAATGACGACACCAGGGATACGGTTCTCAAGACCTCCGGAGGAGATTATATTCGTGCGGAAGGTCAGATTACAGGGACGAGAGGTACAGCACAGAAAGGTGGGCACTTAGACACAACCTTATATTAACCCCAACAGACGACAGGCAAACGGGACAAGGCTGACTCACACGGGGATTGATAGCAGGAAAGCGGGTATCGATGGCTCCAGGTGCACCTGGGCTCAGGGCAGAATCGACCCGGTTCGGTCCGGTCCAAAGATGCGGGGAGGTATCGTCGCGCTGGGGGTGGCGGTGGCTTCCTCTGCTCTCCGTAGTTCAGGCGCATCTGACGTCACGTCCGCTACGTGGCCGCGTATATCCGGCGGGGAGTGACACGCCCTCAGCTCGTCAGCTCCGCCTCGTGGAATCGGCACGTTGCTTCTCATTGGGTGCGTGCGGGGGGGTTACCGGCTCCGCCCCTGACGAGGAGCTGACAAGGAGCCCCTTCGTGGTAACCCCGTGGAGCGCATGGTCTGGAGCGCATCGTCTGGAGCGCATTGTCGATGGCGGCGAACCGAGCCGGTGGGAGGACGCACACTCCCCCCCGCGCAGCGCCCCTCTGTTGTTGTAGACGGGGAAGAAGATGGGAGGAGGTACGGGAAAGGTCCTAAACTCACTACTGGTGCCATATAATCACATTCTGGTGCAACGAAGAGTCATAATTAATGGAAACGAGTCCTTAACTGACATAGACTAAGAATAACTAGCAAGATGTCCGAAAGTTGTCTACGTGTGATGCGGTGGACCTGGGCACGACATTTAATGGGGGAAAAAGGGGAAGGTCGGCTCTACTGATTGTTGTTTACAGACAATGGGACTAGGGAATGGGGGATTGGGGATAGTTGGGGAGTATTGGGGAAAATAGGGGAATATTTACAAGCGGATATGGAGGCCAAATTCCATATTCGCAACAGTATTAATAAAATAATTGAAGACCAACATCGGCCCGCACGGGCCTGGTTATCTTCAACAAAACGCGTCACCAAACACCGGACCCAATGAGAGTCGAGCATTTGCAAAAATATTTCTAAAATGAAAGCGCTCAATGGTGGGCGCCATCGACCGGATGCGGAAGTTTGCATAAAACAATTGCGAAAAAGTTCAATAGGAGTTTGTTTCACCCGTCGTTCTTTGATTCACAATCTAATGAAACCTCTAATTAGTAATTAAAATACGTTACGACCAACCTCGGTATCTTCAACGAAAATTGTCATCAAACACCAGAACCAATGAGATTCGAGCATTTGAAAAAAAATTTTTTTTAAAGCTTATTACGTGTTTCGGAGGGTGAAAATGGAATCAAATATTCTAACATTGACGAAGAATTATTTTTTAGAAATCTCGCGGCCGTATGGGATAGTTTTTCACGGCCAGAAATACGGTATAAGCGGTTTACATATTTACTTTAGAAATACGGATAGTTTTTCACGGCCGGAAATATCCGAAGTTGAGACGGAATTCACCGAATTAATCACTGCAAGCTAACGTCTTCTGGTGGAGGAAGCTGCCGTGCCCGGAGAGTCAGAGAACCAGCCCTGGCGCCTGACAGCGACTGAAGTTAGAAGACTACACACTTACTGTGAAAACGTATGTTAAGCCAAGTTAAAAATAGGCCTTAAGCTAGCACATTGTATAGTTACTTCCTTAAGCTTCTTGTGACATTTATTGTATGCAGGTATTGCCATTGGGGAGGACTGTCTGCTCTTCTCTTTTACCAAGTCTTACCAGGTACGGTACCTACTACACCTACCTACTACCAACTACCTACCTACCTACTACCAACTACCTACCTACCTACTACCAACTACCTAACCTACTGATGCCATGGTGATGGGTAAAATAGTGGCAAGAGGTTTTGGCTTCGCCGGCTCATTGCGGCTTTGCAGTCGGTACTAGTAATATTTTTACTTCCTGTAGAAGCCGTTACTCCCACAGAAACTCCATTATAACTATAAGCTATTTATACACACTAGGGCATTGCCCGTACTATATCTATATCTAAAATTATATCCCCCCCCCCTCTATTTACATGAAATGGTTTGATCCAAAGCGAACGGCTTCCGGAGTTTGGTAAAGAAATCGCCATCGCGTGCACAAACGCGCAGGAAAGCGAATGAATCGCAAATTCGTTTTTATTAGTTTTAAAACATAGTTTAACGCCAACATAGTTTGCAAACGTGAAATAAATGAATACGCTCTCAAATGTGCCATCCGAGGCAGAGTGTGTCCGCCACGTTCGGCACACGCGATAGTTCGCTGCTCTCTGATTGGTTGAATCGTTTTTTGGACATAGCTCGGTAAGTAATTGTCCGATTAATATGAAACCTTGAAAAGGCACATCCTCGGGTCCCCAGCAATATACCTGGCAAGTTAAAAGTATATCGGACCCGTGGTTGTCGAGAAACAGCGGTCACAGACAAACAAACGTACAAACGTACAAACAGAGATTACTGGAATTATAGATAGATTATCACTGCAGGAAAAAGGCCTTGGGGAAGTGGGACATTATTAGTATTAACATTGTTTTGTAATAACATTAACAATATGCGATTATTATTAATTTTGTTATTAAAAGCGTCTTTGGAAAAACAACACGATAAATCTTCTTTGGAAATACGCCATGATAAAGCTCATTTAACATTTATATACACCTCGACGTGCAACCCCATCGACGGCAATGGCGGGCAAACTCGCTCGGGGGGAGAAAACCTCCTTTGGGAGGGGGGCAAATGAATGTGCTACAATCTTCATTATGTAACCCTTCGTCATCCTGTCAAGTTTGGTTGAGATTGGATAAGTAACGATAGAATGTATTGGCGTCAAAAATTCATCAGACAGACTGACACAAATGGCGTATTTTAGTATGATTACAAGTTATGTGGAATTTTTATTTCAAAATCAACTTTTTTATTGTAACTGAAGAGATCAAACTAAACAGTGTTGTAGTTCGAGGAGGTTACATGTCAGGAATATCTGCAAAAAGCATGCCCAAATCAAAATTCACTGATTCCAAAAGTATTCAGCCCCTTACGTCAGTACTTGGTAGAAGCATATTGTTGCGGATATGAGGACTGTATATTTTTTTGATTGTGTTGTATTGTGGTAAATTGGTGTGAATTATTATTATTGTTGTTATTGTTATTCGGTGCCTCCTGCCTCCGGAGCTGTGTAAAGATCAAAAGGGCGTTCCATAATTAGTCCACAAGCATACACGTCAGCCAATCATAGAATATCCATGTTCGATAGTTATATCTTATTCTGTGTATTAGTGTAAGGCTGTGTCTTCCATTAATTGAAATACTCCATTGCACCAGTGAAAGAGAATAGATCCCCTTTCCTTCCCATCCCCAAAACCTCCATTTCCATATTACATCCCCTCTCGTCACTGCTGAGCCCTCGATTCCCAATCACCTCCCCTCCAATAACCGCCATTGACCATGTGCTTTGAGTCGGAGAAGAAAGGCGTGTCTCCACCTCGTCAGAGGGGAGGAGGGGCGTGCCCGCCCGTCGTCATCCAAGGCGGAGCCCGAGGGTCGCGCAACCAACCAGGGCCGAGGTGAGCACCCCGATGGGCGTGTCCAAAACGCCGGGGGCGTAATCGCTGGAGGCGCTATAAAAGGCGCAAAACGGGAGTTGGTCAGGGATGCACGAGGAGTTGGTCAGGGATGCACAAGGAGTTGGTCAGGGATGCACAAGGAGTTGGTCGCAAGGAGTTGGTCTGAGTTGGTCTGAGTCGGTTGCGTTGGTAAGGAGTCGGTGGTCAGTTGGTTGCGGTGCGGAGTCGGTGGTGAGGAGTGAGAGAAACAAGAAAGAGTTGAGGGTTTGGACCAGACAAGTCCTGGGAACGCAGCGGACGGAGGCCGCAGCAGCAAGAGCACCCAACAGCCAAAGGGGGCCTGAACGGCAGTTTGGAGCAGGGCCGAAGAGGAACGGCGGCTACTAAATGCGCCGGTGGTGCTGCGGGACCCCCTTTGGACCTCCCTCTCCCTCCAACCATCCACCTCCTGCCTTTCCACCCTTCTTGTATACGTGAGTTTGTTTTGTTTGTTCTGTCCCTGGGTATTTAATTAAGTCTGTAGGTAAGCTAAAATTTGCACTGTGTCACCTGCGTCTTATGTGTTGTAAATAAACTTGATTGCTCCTTTTTGCTTGTGTGTGTAAATAATAAACCCCATTACTCGTCTGTACGTCTTCTCGTTTGATTCCTTTTCCTCTTGCATTGCGTCGTTTTCGTCTTTTCCCCTCATTGAGCAGCTACGGTGCGATACGGCCAAAGTTCTGGGTGAATCGGGTGAGTCAGGGATCCTGTTAGGTCGCGGTCATACACCACCGCTCGGTCATCATAACATCTAAACCACGATCTGTAACAATTGGTGTCTGGGAGTGGGATTCGAGACCCGAACCAAATTTTTAAAACGAATAGAAAAAAAAAAAAAAAATTTGGTCAAAATTACGAGCTGCCGAAATTTGTTTTGTTTAAAGCAAAACCCGAATTTTGAAATCGCGCCATGGCTGGGCAAGGCGACGGGATGCCGGTGGGAGAGCTAGAAGAGGGGTTAGGAGTAACCCAGGATCAAATGGAGGGGAGCAATGAGGAGGCGGTTGAGGGAGTATCAGACGCACAAAATGGCGCGCTCGCGCACGTGGTTGAAGAGTCCCAAAATAGCGGCGCCGCGGAGGGCGAGCCCGCGGTGGCGGCTGGGGACGCTGGGCAAACCGGGTTTGACCTCAGATTATTCTTGACCCAACTGAATGCAAAAATGGATAGTATGGGGGGCCAAATGGGGGCAATGAGGGACGAAGCGAGGGGTACCAATGCCCAAATTGGGGAGTTAGACAAGAAATTTGGGAAGTTAGACAATAATTTTGAGGGGTTAGACAACGGGATAAAAGAGGTGAAAAATGGGTTAATGGGGTTAGAAAATAGGATGGAGGACAAATTGCGGGAGATAGGGGAACAATCTGCCAGGGAAATCAAACGAATGGGAAACCAGATAGAGGAGGTGCAAATCGGGTTAGAAAGTAAACTGGATGCTCAGAGGGATGAATTGGGACAGATGAGGGTGGCATCTACAAAAGAGATGGGGGAGATGAAAGAGGAGATACGACGAGGTGTGGGTGAGGAGGTTTCGGGGCTACGCGAGGAGGTAAAGCGAGGTGAAAAGCGTATAGAGAAAGAGGTGAGAAATAATACGGCTAAGTTACAAGGGGGAATAGAAGATCTGACGGAGGAGGTGGAACAGCTGACAGAGGGACAAACGAAGTTAGTGGAGCAGGTTCAAAGGAACACTGCAGTACTCGGAGGGTTAAAGGCGACACAAAAAGAAATTAAAAATGACTTGATAGCGACACAGAGGCAATGTCAGATGGTACGTGAGGAACTGACAATGAGGGTGGACGAGGTGACAGAGATAATGGAGACAAAGGACCGGCAGGTGAGGATGCACATAGAGACGGTCACGGTAGCCCTAGAGGACGAACTTGAGGAGACGCACCGAGAAATAAAAGAGGTTAAACAAAAACTAGAGGAAGTGGAAGAAGAGGTGAGTGAAATTAAGAAGGGACGGACAGAAACTAAGAGAGAAATCCAGGAAGAGGTAATGGAATATGTACAAGGTCTGTGTTCAAATCATGATGAGGTGCTCACTAACCAAATAAAAAGTTTGCAGGTGGCAGAGGAGGTGCGACGACGAAGTACGGAGGTGAGTGGCAATGTATATGATGTGAGGAAAGCTTCAGTCGGCTTGGGGGTTGCTTTGGATCCGGGTGTTCGTGAAAGGCCGTTGGTGAAGTGTGTGACAGGTCAGGTGTGCGAAAAAAGAGGTGTGCGAGAATGTCCAACCATGGGGTGTGTGAGGAAAAAGTGCACGCCAAGCAGTGAGTGTGCCGTCAGGAGTGAGCCGGTCGTAGCGCGTGTGCGAGGGAGCACAGGGAAGCGCGGTGTGGTGAGTGTTACGGAGGAAGTAACGAAAAAGTGTGCACGAGAGGATGCGCGAGAAAGGTGTGTCACGGACGGGTGCATGAGGAAAGAGTGTGCTGTCGAGAGTAAGGGTGAGTGCGCGGTCAAGAATGGAGGTGAGAGTAGTGAGAGTGAAACGGAGCGTGAGTTGGTTATGACAGGTGAGCGAGGATGTACACCTGGAATGGAAGGATGCACACCTGGAATGGTAGAGCGTGTGTGGGAAGGCACATTTGAGTTGGTGGTGAGGCACGTGGTTGGGTGTGCGAATGAGAGCACACCTGTGATTGTCACGGAGGAAGTGACCGAGGAGGGGGCGCGAAGAGGTGTGTTGGTGAGGTGTGCGACCAACGAATGTGTGCCAAAGTGTTCGGTGGTCGGGTGTGTGACCAAGTCGGCGAGCGGAATGAGTGTACCGAGGTGTGTAAGGAAAGGTACGAGGAGAATGGGAACAGCTGCATGTATGAGCAAGAAAGGGGTAGCGTATGCTTGTAAGCATCCAGGTGAGGGGTCGACGGTAACCAGGTTAGAGGTTAGAACGACTTATAGCCGAATCAGGCCCTCGGTGCGCGTCGGGCAGCTTCGCGTGCCGCGAGGACCAGCGGGGATCCGAACCACGGCGGTTTCGAAAGAACCGCCGTACGCGATCCACGCTGTGCCTCGCTTGGAACGGCCGCGTCCGGGCTCCACTAGGCGGAGCGGGCAGCTGGATAGGAAGGGTCGTTATGGCGACCACGTTTTGTTAAGACGTGCCGGCAGGTCGAGATCGGGACATTGGATGGCTCCACGCCGAGGTGGTGCGTGGGATCTCGGCCCGGGTAAGCCCCCGCCCCTGCCCCGAACGCGGGACGCATCCAGCCGCCGGCACAAAAGAATCCGCGTTCATTGCTCGGCTGTACGAAGCCGGGCTGTAGACGTGAATTGGCGCACCGAGAGGATGTAATAAGTAGACGGGTGAGGGTGATAGTGATAGTGATTTAAAACGAAATTTAGAAAAGTGAATAGAATTGGCAGTAAATGGGAAATTTTTGAATTGGTTGGAATTTGGGACGAACAAAATTGATAGTGAGAGACCCCCGATGTGGTGGGATGGCAAATCCACCATCCCTCACAGACGTGGGGCAAAGGAGCAATAGCTTATGGGGTGTATGGCAGTGAAAACTAGCCCGGGTGGGTTAGGTTATATTGTAGGGATCTAGCGAAGATGACATTAGGTGACGTTAAGTTTAGTTAGTGACTGATACCTGTAGTGGGGACGCAGGTAGATTAGTGTGGATGATAATGACGAGGGAGCGCAATAGTTTAAAGGGACGACTGGGAAGCGCAAGTTTCAGAGGGGAGTAGTTAGATGAGATGATGCCGTGTGGTTGAGAATTGAACAGGTGTGATTGCACAGGTGTGCAACTGGACAGGTGTATGGAATAAATGGTATGGAGTATTGGAATGGATGGTCGTGGAGTGAGTATGGTGGAAATTGTGGAGTGGAGTGGATGGTGCGAAGGTGTGAATGGGGGAAGAGTGGACCCCCATCACGGATACCCGGGGCGGGTAGTGTAAGTGTTAGGTAGAGGGTACAGGTAAATTGTGGTTGGATATTGGCATCTGTGGTGCGAGGTGAAAGAATGGTATTTGGATGGGTGCATTAGTGTCGTGGAAATGGCTGGGCGTGTAGCCTGTTAGTGTGTGTAGTTGGTTGGGCGCTCCACCACTGTGAGGATGTCGGCCAGGTGAGGCCGCAGGTGGGCTCTGGGAGCCGGTAGTAGTTGTTGTGGATGGGGCCCGAGGATCCGGAGGACGGACCCGGGTAGCCCAGTGCCAGAGGGCACCGAGTGGGGTGACAGAGCCAGGAGGGGCCTGCCCCAGTTAGATAGGTTAGGGTGAGGAGCTAGGTAAGCTCGGGTGGCAACTACAGTGGTGGAGGTGTGCAGGTGGGTAGACCTGCTGGGAGAGTTACACGTCGCAGCCCAGAAATTGTGCGAGGGCACCGGGAGATGAATCGGGGGAGTGAGACCCCAAATTGAGAAGCACCACAGTTTGGGCAATGGGAATTGGTTATTAGAACCCATAGTGTAAGTTGGCCAATGGATTGGCAGGGAAAGACCCCGGGTAGTGTAAAGTGTGTTAAAGTCATTTAGAAAATAGTTAGGATGAAGGATCTCCTCGCACCATCTGCATCCACTCACCTGAGGTGACAGGTACTCCACACCATGCCATGTTTTGATTATTTTTTATGATGCAAATGTTTGGATTGTGAGACGCATCATGACGTGGGTGTGACATTGTGCGTAATTCCATCTCTCCCTCCTTATGAGGATTGATGATGAATTGGTGATGGCAAATTTTGAAGTAGAGGGATTGTGGAGACGAATTTGGTATAGGGGAAATATGGGGAAGACGTGACAGTAGTGACGAATTTGTAAATGGGTAGATTTTTGTACATATGGGGTAAGGGCAGGGGTAGGGTAGGTGACAGGGGGGTGACGTACGGTAGGGACGAGCTTTCTCACTTCGCCCTCCGTACGCATTTCGCCTTGCATTGCCTTATTGACGTGTACCCTTGTGACCTTACCCCTCGCTCAATTGTCTTTCTTTTGTCTCCCACATGACCTGTGCGCCGTTGGGCGCCGAGGGGAGCGTGCGTGGGTCGGCCATTGTGCGCCCGAAATTCCCAGAACCAGCTGTCTGCATCGATGCACCACATTATGGACCACATGTCTGTGGCCGAGCACCACTTATGGACCCCATGGGTTGGGGCATGGCCCCTCTGCTGGAACCGGCCATGAGGGCCCGAAATCTTGCTGGCGGACCTTGGCCACAGGGCACCGATGCCCCACAGGTGAACCACACTAGTCGGCCCTGTGGGCCATAAATAAAATCAAATAAAAAAGGGACACATGGGGCACACTTTATTGCAAATAGGCCGCCAGTAAGAAAAGCAAAGAAAATGACAACAACTGGAAGAGATAATAATAACCAGCAGAGGGAGCCGAAGAGCAAGAGACACCTGCAGGGTTAGGGGTTGTTGATTTTATTTTTATTGAACATTGTTGAACAGTGATGACTGCACCGATTGGTGCTTGAGGGTGCTTTGGTGCGTTTTTGGGTGCGTTCATGGTGCGTCGATGCAGAGCAGACTGTCTCCCCCCCAGAAAGAACAATTACAGCTCCTGGGTTAGTTTTGTAAATAAAAATAGCGTCAATTGTAAATAATGCTTCCCACCGTCAGTGTGTAGTTTGAAGACCATTCCGCAATTCGGTTAACTGTGGGCGTAAGTCTGTTAGGCAGGGTGCAATGGAGCAGCGGGACACATTTATTATGTTTTAAAACTGTCGCACTCAGGGTCAGGTTAAAAGTAGAGGGAACTACACCTACGTGTCACACTAAAAGTAAAAGTTGTAGGCCCGGGACGTACCTAAGAGGAGGAGGGTGCAGTGTTGCGGATATGAGGACTGTATATTTTTTTGATTGTGTTGTATTGTGGTAAATTGGTGTGAATTATTATTATTGTTGTTATTGTTATTCGGTGCCTCCTGCCTCCGGAGCTGTGTAAAGATCAAAAGGGCGTTCCATAATTAGTCCACAAGCATACACGTCAGCCAATCATAGAATATCCATGTTCGATAGTTATATCTTATTCTGTGTATTAGTGTAAGGCTGTGTCTTCCATTAATTGAAATACTCCATTGCACCAGTGAAAGAGAATAGATCCCCTTTCCTTCCCATCCCCAAAACCTCCATTTCCATATTACATCCCCTCTCGTCACTGCTGAGCCCTCGATTCCCAATCACCTCCCCTCCAATAACCGCCATTGACCATGTGCTTTGAGTCGGAGAAGAAAGGCGTGTCTCCACCTCGTCAGAGGGGAGGAGGGGCGTGCCCGCCCGTCGTCATCCAAGGCGGAGCCCGAGGGTCGCGCGACCAACCAGGGCCGAGGTGAGCACCCCGATGGGCGTGTCCAAAACGCCGGGGGCGTAATCGCTGGAGGCGCTATAAAAGGCGCAAAACGGGAGTTGGTCAGGGATGCACGAGGAGTTGGTCAGGGATGCACAAGGAGTTGGTCAGGGATGCACAAGGAGTTGGTCGCAAGGAGTTGGTCTGAGTTGGTCTGAGTCGGTTGCGTTGGTAAGGAGTCGGTGGTCAGTTGGTTGCGGTGCGGAGTCGGTGGTGAGGAGTGAGAGAAACAAGAAAGGGTTGAGGGTTTGGACCAGACAAGTCCTGGGAACGCAGCGGACGGAGGCCGCAGCAGCAAGAGCACCCAACAGCCAAAGGGGGCCTGAACGGCGGTTTGGAGCAGGGCCGAAGAGGAACGGCGGCTACTAAACGCGCCGGTGGTGCTGCGGGACCCCCTTTGGACCTCCCTCTCCCTCCAACCATCCACCTCCTGCCTTTCCACCCTTCTTGTATACGTGAGTTTGTTTTGTTTGTTCTGTCCCTGGGTATTTAATTAAGTCTGTAGGTAAGCTAAAATTTGCACTGTGTCACCTGCGTCTTATGTGTTGTAAATAAACTTGATTGCTCCTTTTTGCTTGTGTGTGTAAATAATAAACCCCATTACTCGTCTGTACGTCTTCTCGTTTGATTCCTTTTCCTCTTGCATTGCGTCGTTTTCGTCTTTTCCCCTCATTGAGCAGCTACGGTGCGATACGGCCAAAGTTCTGGGTGAATCGGGTGAGTCAGGGATCCTGTTAGGTCGCGGTCATACACCACCGCTCGGTCATCATAACATCTAAACCGCGATCTGTAACATTTTTTTTCCAGAAATTTTTTGGAATTTTTATTTCAAAATCAACTTTTTTATTGTAACTGAAGAGATCAAACTAAACAGTGTTGTAGTTCGAGGAGGTTACATGTCAGGAATATCTGCAAAAGCATGCCCAAATCAAAATTCACTGATTCCAAAAGTATTCAGCCCCTTACGTCAGTACTTGGTAGAAGCATATTTTGCAGCAATGACTGCGATGAGTCTTTTTGGGTAGGCCTCTACCAGCTTCCTCAGTGAGATGGTGAAATCGTTGCCCATTCTTCACGTGAAAATTGCTCTAATCTGCCAAGTTTGATGGGGATCGTCGATGGACTGGAATCTTCAAGTCTCGCCATAAATGTTCAATTGGGTTCAAGTCAGAACTTTGACTGGGCCACTCAAGAACATTTATTTTCTTCTCATTCAGCCACTCCAGTGTGGCTTTACCTTTGTGCTATGGATCATTGTCCTGCTGAAATGTGAATCTCCTACCCAGTTTCAGATTCATGGCTGACTCAACCAGGTATTTATCAAAGATTATCCTGTACATTGTACCATCCATTACCCTTCTATCCTGACAAGCTTGCCAGTTTCTGCTAATGAAAAGCAGCCCCATAACATGATGCTGCCACCACCATGTTTAACAACTAGTGGGGATGGTGTTGACTGGGTGAAGTGCAGTGTTAGGCTTTCACCAGACATAACGCTTTGCATTTAGACCAAAACATTCAATTTTTGTCTCATCTGACCACCAAATCTTTCTCCACATGCCTGCAGTATCATTAAGATGCTTCTTCGCAAACTCCATACGAGCTTTTCGATGCATCATTTTCAGTAATGGTTTGTTTCTTACTACCTCTCCATTATAGAGGCCAGCTTTGTGAAGGGAACGAGATATTGTTGATTGATATGAACATTAACCCCCATCTCGGACAGAGTCTTGCAGATCTTTCAAAGTTATTGTTGGATTTACAGTGACATTCCAAACCAGTTTCCTCCTTGCCCGGCTGCTGAATTGTGATGGGCGACCTGGTCTGGGTAGAGTGTAGGTGGTGTGATACGTCTTCCACTTCTTAATGATGAATTTCACTGTACTCAAAGGGATAATGAGTGACTTTGAAATTTTCTAATAACCCTCTCCTGAAAGGTGCTTCACCATTTTATGTCTGACTTCTTTGGAAAGCTCCTTGGTCTTAATGTTTGCCTTGTTGGGACTGAGTGGGTTGAACCTTAAAACTCCTTAGATAAGTGGGGGAGTTTAATTTTTAACTTAAACCACTGATTACATACAGGTGAAACCTATTACACTTCTTTTGTAACCTTTCAAACAAATAATTTGCTCCTGAAGTGATTTGGGGTTAATTAGGCAAAGGGTTTGAATACTCATGCAACTGAGAATCATTTGATTTTCTGTTAATCGAACTTATTCACATTTTATCTAATTTTTTTTGCTTTATCACTTTGGAGTAGTTTGTGAAGACTCTATATATTTAGTTTGATTTGAAAGCATCATGAAATAAGCTCAGGTGGCATCAAATGTGAAAACATTGGAGAGGGGTGAATACTTTTGCAGGCCACCGTATTTGACGTGCATGACTGCATTATCTGGTTTATACTTTATCATGATTGACTTTTGTTTTTATTTAATCAAGCAATAGCTTCAATGTATGCTCAGCTGTGTCTTCTAGAAATGTTATCTGTTATCTGCCATTTGGAACACCTAATATAAAAGTACGAGTTCATCTTTACACCTGCTATAATGGTTGATTGATTTGTTAAGTACTAAATGACATGTGTTACATATATTACGACTAGGTGCTTTTGCAGTCTTCGGCACATTATAATTTGAGCAAAACAAGTGGTAAAATGGTGCAAGCCTGTAAGGCATCGTCGACACAAGTTGCCTTGCCACTCGGTTGTGCACAAAAGGAATGGGACATCTGCACCTGATTACCATTCAAGTGTGACTTTGAGCTGCAATACAATAACAACTTCTTCCTCATCGTCTACATTGAGGTGTTTATTTGTGGAGACAGCTGGAGGAGGCTTAGAACATTGAATCGATCAAGCACCATGCTTCTCTACAAGCAGTAGGCAATCAACTTGGAACTTATTTCTTTAATAGGCTATCTTAGTAGCCAATCAAATTTCCCCCTACATCGCATTGAGGTAGACCTATAGGAAGTTGTCTGCGTAACTGAAGGCAAATTTTTGGGTAGGCCTCAATTTGTTTTAGGTTGGGCAAGCATATACTTTCAAAGGCTTAAAAAATCCAAGAATATCGTGAAATGGGGTGAATAGGGACAGCAAGGTGAATAGGGACACAAACTGAAAAAAAGTTCGGAAACTTTTTTCGCTGAAAATTGATAACCACACTGATTTGTTGATATTTGGGTTGAAAGTGTTCTCTTGTTTTTTTAAAAAGCAACTTATAGTCCCTATTAACCCCATATATGGGTTAAATAGGAATAAATTTTGGAATCTTTTCAGAATCATTGGAATCTCCCGCGATGACGCTATCTCCGAGGGCCTTTCACTTAATCACCGCAGGCAGGTTGGTGGTCTTTCCGTCTTCTACCGACTCCTCTCCGGCCTTGCTCCCCCAGCTCTCTCTGGGCTCTGTCCCCCAAATATTCCTGCAGGTCGCACAAGATCTGCCTGCAACCCTCTTATGGTTAAACTGCCAAAATCAAGACTTTCTGCTCACCTTCACTCCTTCATTCCTCTTTTCTCCCACCTCTGGAACAAACTCCCTCACTCTCTTCAATCCCACTCCTCCCTCCAGGTCTTTAAAACGGCTGTTCACAACCATCTCTTATCTTCCCCAATCCAAAACCTTGATCTTTTCTACCCCTGCTAATTTCACCCCAAATCCACTTTTTTGAGGTGACTTTTAACTTCTTTCCTGGAAGTCCTTGGTGTCCTTGCGTTTTATACCTATCCTGCCTCCTCCCAGGCCCTCTCCCTCCAAAAACATCTCCCGATGTCCCTGCTCTCAAATGTTGTGTTTGTGTGCTTCCTCCCCTTCTCTCCCCATCTTGTCGACCGCTCCCCTTTTTATATACTTTGTTTGCTTGTTTGTTTGATTTGTTTGTTTGATAAATGTTAGCTCTTTCACGAGCCTCGACTCTGTATACAAAAAAATAAATAAATAAAAAATAGGATTTTTATGGCTGTCCCTATTCACCCCGTTTTACGGGTGAATAGGGAAAGTCACTAATACAAAAAAATAATAATCAAGAAACAAACCTGAGTTTCCAACTTATTGCTAAATTGATAGCTCAGATGGATGCACATAATATGTACCCATAAATATAAACCACGGTGCCAATGAAAAAAAATATGGGATAAAAAGTTTCTCCAAACTGTCCCTATTTCTTGATTATTATTTTTTTGTATTAATGACTGTCCCTAAAAAAAAAAAAAAAACACCTTTAGAGGCCATTTTTCCCCGCAAGCGGGGGTTGGCCTTTTTCGGGAACCGTGGTAGTTGTTGTTTTTCGGTCCCCTTTTTGAAGCAATGTTTTACGGCCGGATGCCCTTCCTGACGCCAACCCTTTTTGCCGCCTTTAACGACAAGCAGGGAATTACCAGTGAACTGGTACTCAATTAGCCGGCCTCGGAAGGTATGACAGGCTGAGTCAACCCCCCTGGCGTTAATTCAGCGATCGACCGGGTTTCGAACCCAGGATCCTAGGATCCTAAGCTGACACCCTAGCCGCTAGCCCAACACCAGGGATTAGCCCGTAAAACGGGGTGAATAGGGACAGCCATAAAAATCCTATTTATTCCTATTTAACCCATATATGGGGTTAATAGGGACTATAAGTTGCTTTTTAAAAAAAACAAGAGAACACTTTCAACCCAAATATCAACAAATCAGTGTGGTTATCAATTTTCAGCGAAAAAAGTTTCCGAGCTTTTTTTCAGTTTGTGTCCATATTCAGCTTGCTGTCCCTATTCACCCCATTTCACGGTACTCAAAATATATGTTTCTTAATAAATATCCCTCATTGGTTCAGACTAGAATACGACGAGAATTGACTATTGGTAATGCAAAGCAAAAAGCAAAATACCACAGTATTATACATAGGCTCTGAAATTTTGGGTAGGCCCGGCCAAACCTTAGGGTACCCAGGCCTACCCAGGGCTAAATTAATTACAATCTACAAAACATAGCAATAATGAAAATGAAATTGGAAAATGACTTTTGCATGCACTACAATGTTAATTATTACCTAAAAAACAACTAATATATTACAAAATAAGTTTATACAAACTGCATCCACAGGAAGAAGATTGTACCAGAGCTTTGGGGTAGAGGGGCAACAGACAGAGCTCAATCACCACAGCGGGGTTGAGTGTGGGGTCCAGGTGCCATTTTCATTTGTGCTGTGGATGATGAACGGAGCTTGATGGAAAATGTAGACACCTTTGGTTTGATGAGCTCCGTAACGTATGAAGGCGCAAGTCAATTTTGAGCATTGCAGGTGAGAAGCAAGAGGAAGCAATTATCCCTCTTGTTTTGTTTGGTGTCTAGGGAGAGCGTCCCAGAAGGTATAAAAATGGTAAAACCTTCGTTTTCGGTCAGACAATTTCACCCACAACACTGTTGCCCTTTAAGGTTTGACAACTTTTTTCAAAAGGGGAAATTGATGGTGCATCATTGATTCACAGCGATTCTAACTGAAGCTTGTTGCAGGTCTTACCAAAACTCTTCACTGATTGGCTTTTTCACTGGACTGTGAAACCTCTTGTGGGCAAACTACAGTTTGCAGTGGATATTATAAAGATATCATTATTGTAATGGCATTCACATTTGGATGTACCGGTATTTGATTTCTTAGGCCATCCCCCCAAGCCCTCTCCCTCCCACACATCTCCCTGCTCTCAAATGTTGTGGTTGTGTGCTTCCCCTTCTCTCCCCATCTTGTCTTCCACTCCCTCTTTTTGTATATTTTGTTTGTCTGGTTGATTTGTTTGTGAAATAAATGTTAGCTCTTTCACGAGCCTCGATTCAGTATACAAAAACAAAAAAACAACAACAAAAAAACAACACAATATTGTAATGGACTCTGCCTCCCGAATGGGTGACATGAGATCACCGGATATGAACTCCATACACAAGATAAAAAATGGTTTCAAGTCCTCAAAATACACTAGATTACAGACAAACTAGAGGAGATTTTATCACTCTAAATACCAGATTCTGCACAGGGGACTCCAAGTTTCATTTGAAGAGCCGCCTTCGTGGTCACTCCTGGAAACTGACCACGCCTGCGGCCTACTGCAGAAGGAGAGCAGTCTTCTCTACTCATTGCCTGGTTAACGTGTGAAGTGGACTTGAAGAAGAAGCCGTTCAATCACCGCCTGTTGATATATTCAAAAATAATTTTAAAAGACTGCTGTTTCAACATTAATAGGACCACATAGGGCGATGCCCTCCTGTCCTACTTCCCTACCTGACCTGACCTGACTTAAAAGTGACAGGTTTAATAAATAATGGTGATGGGGCCACAGGAAGCAAAACTGGGAATTACAAAATACAGAGATAACCGCAAAGAAGGATCTGGGGTGGTAATACTAATACTAATAGTAATCGATGCAGCCACATAGGCCAGAGGGGAGGGAGCCATATTGGTTGGCATGCTAGAACAAACGAGAAAAGGTAACCGAGACCGAGACAAGGCCAAATAATTGGTAAGTAACCTTACATTGCAGTAAGTGAGAAGGTCCGATATTGTAAAGCTGCTGATGCCATGTCGTTGCCAGAGAAGTAAATCCAAAAACCAAATGGTGGCGCGCACGGCATTATGGGAAACTCTGAAAACCCTCTCTTGTCGGTAAAACAAATTGGGTTTTCGGTCTGTTGTATTCGTTGGTGGTTGGCAGGGCTTGGAGGTAGCTTGTGTTTGGTTGGATGTGTGAGGGTCTCTATGCGCATTTAGGGCCCGCACAGAAGGCCTGCCTTTTTTGCAGTGAAAAAAGGTAAAAACTCAAACATTTGAACAGCCTTGGACGTGCACCTTGACCCCATGGTCAAGGCACATCGTCAACAAGGCTGTCCCCATTACAATACACATGCGCCTCAACCCCGAGGGGGAAACGCATGGTCATTCAAAACGCATGCATCATGCCCCCAGACTGGTGGGACCACTCCTCTTAATAGGAGTGAGACCCCTTAATCCACTGGCAGGGAATTACTCCTGCCAGGTCCGATTTCCATGCAGTACTTGCGCACAGCCACAGGGCGGCACACTGCGAAAAATCTGGTGCAGCACAGGCATGATGGGTCGAATGGCCCCCCTCTCTTGCACCAAAGCTCCTTGTAGTCCCCCTCCATCAAATGCACCAACATCGGTGGTGTAATTGTTGGAGTGTGCACTTTGAGTCTGCGAGGTCGGAGGTTCGAACCCCGGACCAAGTCACACCGACAATTGTAAGAATGGTACGCGCTGCTTTCGAGGCTTGACGCTCCGAATTTTAAAGCAAGGGACAGAGCACGGACGAGCAACCGCAAGTCAGTAATAATAGCGCAGGCTTTGGTGGGCCTAATAGTCTCTCCTCCTGCGTTGACCTTCCTTCTTAGAATTTAATAAGGGAACTCATATTTATTTATTTATCAATTTATCTATACCTGTCCACTGTCCGTGAATAAATGCTTCGACTTCGCCAAATCAGCAAACCTTTCGCGATGACGTAATTACGTACACTGACGTCACCCGATGACGGCACGACGCCAGCGGTTAACGTAGAATGGATACAGGCGCTGGCGAGTGATTCTGCGCAGCTTTGGCTGTGTTTTTGGCGTTGTGGCCGAGGTGTGAAGATGTCCCAATCGAACGACGATCCTCGGGGGCCGGTGCTCCATGTGGTGGTCGTGGGTTTTCACCACAAGAAGGGGTGTCAGGTGAGAGAGGGCACTGTGTGGGCGCCTCGGGTCGGAGAAACGAACCAGTGCTGTGGAGATGGGACTGGGCCAGGTTAATCATGTATGAGGGGGTGGGGAGGTTGGCACTTGTCAGGTCCATGAAATGAATGAATTGATGGATGGATATGCGTTTTCCTGCCGTTGGGAGCTTTTTGTGAGTCGTCATGATGAAAATGGAGGAATATGTCTGTACAGGTAAGCATTGGACATGGTGTGAGTCTTGCTGAGGAGTGGGAAATGAGGACTGGTGGGGTTATAAATATGGGTGAGACGTGGGAGTGGAGGTTGGAAAAGTTAATGAAGTTGCAAACTGAGGGATTGGTGACTGGTGGAGGCAAGGGGAGGAGTTGTTTTTCGTGTAAAGGGGGAGAAGGGGCAGGTGGACAATGTAGAATTGTTTTAAGAGATAATAACCACTCATTAAACTAGAACGACACACGGTGGAGAGCTTACCTCGACCAGGATGTACAGTTTGCGGTTTCTATCCCACTGATAGATCAGGTCTGGATTCGGACCTGAACAAAAATCTAATTGGCTTGTTCTTGTCACTTACTGAACTCATCAAAACGGAATTTCAAATGACCGAGTAAAATTACTCACACACACACACACACATATATATATATACAGGGTGCTTCAAAAAAATGTTAACTTATTTGGGATTATTTATCTCAGAAGTGTTAACATTTTTTTTGAAGCATGCTGTATATATTTTTTATATATATATCATGCTGTATATATATATATATATATACATACAACAACAACAACATGCATTTTAAGGCCATTTTCCCTGCTACAGCAGGGGTTAGCCTTGCGGTCCCCATAACAATCTTCTCCATTTTGCCCTATTTTCTGCATCTCTCCTTGTTAACCCCCTTGCCCGCATTTCTTCTTCCACCATCTTTAGCCAAGTCTTTCTCGGTCTTCCCCGTCCTCTACTTCCTTCTACATTCATTTCCATCACTCTTCTCAACCAGTCACTTTCATCCTTCCTCAACACATGACCAAACCATCTCAACCTGTTCCTCTTCACAGCATCAATCACAGGCTCTATTCCCATCATCTTTCGCAATTCATCATTTGTCTTCCTCTCTCTCAACGATACTCCACACATCCACCGAACCATTCGCATTTCCACCCTTTCCAGCCTTCGTTGCTGCTCTACGTTCATTACCCATGTCTCGCTCTGCATTTATTATGCATCATTTATGCTCTGCATGTCTGCATTTATCAAGACATTCAAGAGCTTTTTGTCCTGGCTATCTGCATCTGTTGAATCGCATACAGGTGTGCATTTAGCGTGACATCATCTCCATATCCTCTCCGTCACAGGTGCGTAGCTTGTTTTGCATTATAGGCTTTTAGACTGAGACTATCCATGGATATACGCAAGTGATTCATCATGTCAGTTGTCCCAGATGATATCCAGTCTGACTTGAAATGCTTCATAGCACAAAACCCCCTTTGAATGTCTGATGATATTGGTCAGGTCAAAAATATGGCGAACAACTAATACAAGTTTTTGAATCTGTCCTCAGAAAGGTACATCTCTGATTAATATACATGCCGAGCTGACTTGAGGCTTGTGGCAAGAAATTGTATTTGGCTGCTTGCTCTTTCGCTGTTCAAATATGATTGAAATTACTGATTTTTCATATAGCTTTTTTATTGTTTGTCCAGGAACTTTGATGATAAATACACATGATGTGATCAGCAGAAATAATGACTTGTCCACTGGACAACTGGCACACACTCTTGACTTGCTGGAACAGAATTTCCATTTGTCCCGTACAATCAGACAACCGTCGATGTCGAGTGTAGGCTTATGAAGTCTTTAAGCTCCTCTACTTACATTTCCTGAAATGTTTTCTGTAACTCCTTTTCAGTACATCGCTTTAGCCATTCTTTCCTCTTAAAAAAAGTTATTTTGTGGATATTATTTTTTCATTAGAAGTGCAAATGGATGTACATATATTACAAATTTTTTGGAGTAGGATGTGCCATTGCATACCAATCTCAAACAAAAGCAAGAGTGAAAATCATTGCCATTTCATGCCATTGCATGCCATTGCATGCCATGCCATTGCATGCCATTTGCCATTGCATGCCATTGAAAATCATGCCATTGCATACCAATCTCAAACAAAAGCAAGAGTGAAAATCAGCGAGATCTCAAACAATATAAATACACACTGTCGCATGTGTCAGTTATAACTGACATCCTTATTCATATTTTTTTTGATGTCGATCCAGTCACGGACCTGGCCTATATAGTCCTCATCGAGGCCAGGCCTTAAATAAAAGAAATGAATTGATCGAAAAGTGAAGAAAGAGAGAATGGTCTAAGAGTTTTTGAGGAAGTAAAAAATCTGCTTTTTGAAAAGAGGAAGGTAATAAGTGTTTGGAAATACATGGGAAGGTATATAGTTCCACAGTTTGCCAGTGGAGGGGAAGAAACAAACATCATAACTGCCCACCCTTAATTTGCCAATGACCACACAATAATCATGCAATGTAGTGACTTGTTGAGCATTCCGTGGGCTGGCTAATGGAGGTACACAAGCAGCAAGTTATTGGGAGCAGAAACCGAAGTAATATCTGTAGAAAAGAGAAAGAGAGACAACTTTGTGGTGTAATTCGAGCAGGTCGAGTTTTTGGGTCAGATTGGGAGAGTTGATAAGTCGGATTACTTTGGATTCCATTCTGCCGAGTATGTGGAGCTCGACCTCCCCAGATGTGAGAGTCAGTACTCTATACAAGGACGAATTCATCCTTTATATAGTTGAAGCAACTGTTGAGAGGTGAAGAATCTTCGACATCTAAACAGGACTCCGAGTTTCTTTGAGGCAGACTTAACTATTTGTGTAATGTGTGGATTCCAAGATAAACCTGATGTGAGGGTAATAGCTAGTAGGTTTATTGAATCACATGGTGTAATTGTGGAGCTTTCAAAGGAAATTGGAGAGTGGGTGGAGTTTTAGAGAGAGAGAGAATGAATGAATGAATGAATGATCGTTTTAAGGCCATTTTCCCCGCGAGAGCGGGGGTTAGCCTTGCGGGCCCCATGACAATCATGGTTCCCTGTTTGAGGCAATGTTTTTATGGCCGGATGCCCTTCCTGACGCCAACCCTTAGTCGCCTCTTTTGATGCGCAGGGATACGGTGTACCTATTCTAAACCGGGGTACACACCGGGATCATTCATCCCAGCAAGCTGGTACTCAATTTGCCGACCTCTGAAGGATGACAGGCTGAGTCAACCGTCCTGGCGTTAATTCAGCGATCGACCGGGATTCGAACTCAGGATCCTAAGATCCCAAGCCAGCACCCTAACCGCTAAGCCAACACCAGGCTAAGTTTTAGAGAGAGAGATGGGAAGAAATTGAGTTTTAGAAGCATTTAACTTAACCTGGTTACATTTGCCCGACTGGAAAATATTGTCCAAGTCCGAATTTATAGAGGGAATGACTCCGAGCATCTGCTTGATTTTCACTCTGGCTATGATGAAATGAGATGTAGATCGAGTGAGGGAAGATGGGGCAGATTGGAAAAACATGGAGGAATGTCTTGTCGATTCATCAGCATATGAGTGCATTTGGTTATTTGTAGAAGAAAGAAGGTCATTGATAAAAAGAAGGAAGAGTGTTTGAGACAGGACAGAACCCTGAGGGACACTGCTGTTGATAAGGAAGGAGGGAGATGTTGCACCATCAACAATAATGGAGATAGAGCGGTCGGAGAGAAAGCTTGATATGAGAGAGCAGAGTGAAGGAGGAAAGCCAAAAGAGGGAAGTTTGGATATCAGACCCCGATGCCAAACTCTGTAAAGGCTTTTGAGATATCAAGGCCTACAACAAAGGATTCCCCAAAGTCTCCGAGAAGAGGCCCAGGTAATGAGGTAATGTAAGAAAGGATATCACCGGTAGATCTTGCCTTGCGAAAGCCACATTGATAGTCAGATAGAAGACTGAGATTCAAGATACTTGAGGAAATGTGAATTGAGAAGACATTTAAAGACTTTGGAAACAGTAGAAGTCAGAGCAATAGGACTGTAGTTGGAAGGGTTTGAATGATCACTCTTCTTTAAAATAGAAATAAAACTTTGTCAGTTATGAACGATTGTCTGGGCTGTGCCTTAGAACAGCACATTTGATAAATCAACCAGCACTGTTGGCTTGCTGCAAAAGTTTACATTGACAAGTTTCTTTACCTTTCAGGTGGAATTCTCCTACCCACCCCTTGTCCCTGGCGAGTCGCATGACAGCAAAAAGTTGCCTGATGAGTGGAAATACCTGCCCTTCCTCGCTTTGCCAGATGGTGCCCACAATTATCAGGAAGGTGAGCCAAATACCTGAGAGATTTATCACAAGAATCAACATTAATCCCCCAACCCCCACCCCTCTAGCCGATTGGGTGCAGAGATATTCTGGATAAGCAACAATCACAACGACAAAACTAGCTTTGGCGCAGCAAGATAGCTGTGATCACCAGGTGAAACATACAGGTTTTGCTGTAAACATCCATTTCTCATTTTCTGGAACCATCGTTTTGTTTAAAGAACATGACCAACAAATTGTGACTTTCGCTTGTGCAATGCAAAACTGCTTGGTTTGTTGAGCTTTCCACCCCCCCCCCCCCCCCCCCTTTTTATTGATAATTGGAAATTTCAGTTTGGGATTGGGATCGTGGTCATTGATACTCTCCATAGTGAAAGGAAAAAAGGGGGAAAAATAGGTGCAATACCCATGCACACTCATCTGGTAGAATAAAGCAGTATACTACACTGACTGAAGGTATTTTAAACAGTATCACGGTGATTTAAACCCATTTCAATGGTTGCTAGAAGACAGGGCAGCATGTACAATCATACTAACGTAATTATAAGACTTTCAACAAATAAGAACACCTATTTTGTGGGACAACCCAACCCGCCCCCCCCCTCCACCCATTGCCCTCCCCCCCATTCCCCTCCAACCCAACCCCCCCCCCCCATTCCCCTCCAACCCAACCCCATTGTAGACCCCCTTAGAACCCGATTTTTCTAATGCCGTGAACAAACCTTGGTACATCACGGGTGATGAAGTTTGTGGTCAGGTTTCATCAAAATTGTGTATGTAGTTTCTGAGAAGAAAGCAAATACCTCTTTTGGGGGGCAACCCCTCACCCCCACCTCCCCCCCCCCACTCCTCCCGCTCTGTAGAACCCCTCAGGGCCCATTTTTTTTTAATACCGTGAACAAACTTTGGTACATCACGGGTGATGAAGTTTGTGGTCAAGCTTCTTCCTAATTGTGTGTGTGTAGTTTCAGGGAAGAAAGCAAATACCTATTTTTTTGTGGGGGGTGGGGGGGGGGGTCAAATCTGGATCCACTTTGACCCACGGTAGACACCCTTAGTCCCAGATTTATTATTATTATTACTAGCAGAAGTACCCGGCATTGCCGGGCGGGGGAGGGGAGGGAAGGGGGAAGGGGAGGGGAGGGGAACAGGGGGGAGAGGAGGGGAGAGGGAGGGGGGTGGGGAAGGGGTAGGACAGAAAGGAAGGGGTATTGGGGGAAAGGGAGGAGCATGGGGGAGGGGGATGGGGAAGGGGTAGGGCAGAAAGGAAGGGGTAGGGGTGAAGGGAGGGGCATGGGGGCAAGGGAGGGGGAGAGGAGGGGAGGGGGGAAGGGGAGAGGGTAGGGTGGAGGGAGAAGGGAGGGGGAGGGGGGAAAGGGAGGGGGAGCGGGAGGGAGGGGGAGGAGGGAAGGCGAGGGGGAGGAGGGAAGGGGAGGGGATGGGGGATGGGAGAGGGGAGCGGGGGGAGGGGAGGGGAATGGGGGGAGGGGGGAGGGGAGGGAGAGGGGGGAGGGGGAGGCATGGGAGGGGTGAGGGGAAGTATGGGAGGGGGAGAGGAGTGGGAGGGGGAGGGGAAGGAGAGGGGGGAGGGGAGGAGAGGGGGGAGGGGGAGGGATGGGAGGGGGAGAGGAGTGGGAGGGTGGGGGGGGAGGGCGAGGGGCGTGGGGGAGGTGGAGGGGGAGGGGGAGGGGGTATGACAGAAAGGAAGGGGTAGGGGGGAAAGGGAGGAGCATGGGGAAAGGGAGGGGGAGGGGGAAGGGGTAGGGGTGAAGGGAGGGGCATGGGGGCAAGGGAGGGGGAGGGGAGGGGGGAAGGGGAGAGGGTAGGGTGGAGGGAGGGGGAAGGGCAGGGGGAGGGGGGAAAGGGAGGGAGGGGGAGGAGGGAAGGGGAGGGGGGAGGAGGGAAGGGAGGGGGGAGGAGGGAAGGGGAGGGGGGAGGAGGGAAGGGGAGGGGGAGGAGGGAAGGGGAGGGGAACGGGGGGGGAGGGGAGGAGAGGGGGGGAGGGGAGTGGGGGGAGTGGAGGGGAACGGGGGGGAGGAGAGGGGGGAGGGGGGAGGGGGAGTGGAGGGGAACGGGGGGGAGGAGAGGGGGAGGGGGGAGGGGGAAGGGAGGAGAGGAGAGGGGGGAGGTATGGGAGGGGGAGAGGAGTGGGAGGGTGGGGGGAGGGGAGGGCGAGGGGGAGGGGGGGCGAGGGGGAGGGGGGAGGGGGAGGGGAGGGGAGGAGAGGGGGGAGGGGGAGGTATGGGAGGGGGAGAGGAGTGGGAGGGTGGGGGGGAGGAGGGGGTAGGGCAGAAAGGAAGGGGTAGGGGGGAAAGGGAGGGGCATGGGGGAAAGGGAGGGGAAAGGGGAGGGGGGAAGGGAGGGGAGGGGGATGGGGAAGGGGTAGGGCAGAAAGGAAGGGGTAGGGGGGAAAGGGAGGGGCATGGGGGAAAGGGAGGGGAAAGGGGAGAGGGTAGGGTGGAGGGGGAAGGGAGGGGGAGGGAGGGGGAAGGGAGGGGGAGGGAGGGGGAAGGGAGGGGGAGGGAGGGGGAAGGGTAGGGGGAGGGGGAGGGAGAGGAGGGGAGGGATATAGATGGTTACTGGCAATATTGATCACATCCAGAAATGATGTAATCCACACAATTTATGTACTTTACATAACGTTATAGGAATACATGGCCGTGTAGATGGGAATTCAGTTTGTTTGAAATAAATCACAAATATCAGATGAAAGTGACCAAAAACCTATGTGGTGTGAATGGCAATGTTCCTCGCTGAAATGTGAAAAAACTGAATTACGTGCGAACGCATAACTGCGAGATTATGGCGGCAAAGTTGGAACATCACGTGATCCTAGCAGAAGTACCCGGCATTGCCGGGTGGGGGAGGGGAGACCCGTACATTCGCCCTCTCGACTCAAGCTCGTATTTGATTCGTATTCGAAATCGAAAGGGGAAAGGGGAAATCCTTCGTATTCGAATTCGTAAACACGAAATATGAATTAAAATTTAATTCATATCGCACAAAATCGACACAAAACACGGTCGCATAAAGGTGAAAAACCGTAATCGCTTTTCGCCCTGAATTACGTGCAAACGTGTGACGTGTGACGGGATAGAACATCACGTGATCGCTCTGAGCGAATCAGCGAGCTCTGGCGCCGGCTGAGATTAGCGGGTACTTCGCTGAAATGCGCTGACGTAAATATGAATAAAAAATATGGATCTCGTCAAATATGGTCTCAGCCATGTTCGTCCCAGGCTCAATGGCCATGTCTATGCCAAATATCAAGCACGTGAGCCTCTCCGTTTCGGAGTCTATCGGTAACATTACACACACACACACACACGCACACACAAACTGTGTTTTATATATATAGATTATTTTATTTTTTTCATGCCGTGAACAAACTTTAGTTGCAACATACCAAATATAATTTGTGCCAAGTTTGGTCACAATCCCATCAACAGTTTCAGAGAATAAGTTGCAAGTGTTTATGGACTGATGACACGCCATCGCATAAGCTCCCTGGCGGAACTACGTTCCAGGTGAGCCAACAAAGCAAACCAGTATGTTGATGTTATCTGCTTGCATGTTTATATTGCACAAGGACAATGCTTCATCTCATCTCGATGGTTGTTTGGACACCTTAATACCTGGATAATTCCATCTGAAGTTCAACTTGGTTAGTGGAAAGTTGTGGAAAAGACATTTAAAATTACATCTTGGAATCTTTTAATTTTTAGCTCACCTATAATGTAGTTCTGGGGAGCTTATGGGATGGCATGTCGTCAGTACAACAACAAACAACAGGCATTTTAAGGCCATTTTCCCTGCAAGAGCGGGGGTTAGCCTTGCGGTCCCCATGACAATCTTCTCCATTTTGCCCTATTTTCTGCATCTCTCCTTGTTAACCCCCTTGCCTGCATTTCTTCTTCCACCATCTTTAGCCAAGTCTTTCTCAGTCTTCCCTGTCCTCTACTTCCTTCTACATTCATTTCCATCACTCTTCTCAACCAGTCACTTTCATCCTTCCTCAACACATGACCAAACCATCTCAAACTGTTTCTCTGCACCACAGCATCCATCACAGGATGTATTCCCATCATCTTTCGCAATTCATCATTTGTCTTCCTCTCTCTCAACGATGCTCCACACATCCACCGAACCATTCGCATTTCCACCCTTTCCAGCCTTCGTTGCTGCTCTACGTTCATTACCCATGTCTCGCTCCCATAAATCATAACACTTCTCACACATGCAGCATACACCTTTCCCTTCAGCTTCAACGACACGCCCCTCCTCGTCAGCATGCCACTCAGTTCCCGAAACTTCCTCCATGCACACTCACTCTAGCAACCGTTGCCGAGTCTGATCCACCTTCTCCATTCAGCATGTCTCCTAGGTAACAAAATGTTTTCACACCTTCCAGCTTCACGCCGTCCCCAAGATCCAACTCAACATTTCCTCCATCTGCATCTCCCTCTGTGCACACATTACACTTGAATGTAGCTGCCACACTGGTTAATGACCCTCTCAGACCACTACATTTTTGATGAACCCACTCAGCGCACATTGTACATTGAATGGAATTCACTCCGACACCCTTCCTGCACACAGCACATGGCCACTTCCCAGTTCTTTCCACCTCGCCACATGCTTTACCACTTGCCATCACCTTCGTTTTTCCGATATTCACCTTCAGACCTTTTGTCTCCATACATTCCTTCCACTTGTTCATCTTTTCCTTCAGTCCATCCATACTTTCGGCAATCAACACCAGATCATCTGCATACAACAACTCCCACGGTAAACCCTCCTTACGTTCAGAGCCAGCACCTCCATCACAGCTACAAATAGTAGTGGACTTAGTACCGACCCCTAATGCACTCCAACCTTCACCTCAAACTCACCACTGTTCCCGTCCTTCGTCCTTACAGCTGTGCGCGCTCTTTTGTACATTGCCATCACTAGTCTGATCAACCATTCCTCCACTCCTAACTTCCTCAATGCCCATGTCACTACTTCACGTGGAACCCTATCGAATGCTTTCTCCAGATCAACAAACCCAAGAAACAACTTCTTCCTCTTCTCCATGTACTTCTCCTGCAACTGCCTCACAATAAAAAGCGTGTCTGTCGTTCCTCTTCCTGGCATAAATCCAAACTGCATTTCGTGGATCTTCACTTTCTTCCTTATCCTCCTCTCCAACACCCTTTCCAATACCTTCATTCCATGCTCCAATAACTTTATCGCTCGATACGAGCCACTGTCCAGAGGGTCACCTTTCCCTTTGTATAGAGGGGACGAGGGTACTCAGTTCCCAATCCACTGGAATGCGGCCTTCTTTCACCACCAGATTACAGATCTCTGCCATTCTCTTCACACCCCAACTTCCTGCTGCCTTCAACATATCTCCCACAACTCCCGTCGGTCCTCCCGCTTTTCTACTCTTCATTGCTTTTATCGCTTCCTCAACTTCCTTCTCAGTTATCTTCTCTGCCGGTCCTAAAACTGGGTTACTCTCTATGTTGCCATCACATTCATTCTCTGCATTCAACAGCATTTCCATATATCTCTTCCATCTTCCTTTAATTCTATCTGGGTCCACAATGATTTGTCCCACTTCATCCTTCAAGCAACTCACCCCCATCACATCACACCTCACTTTCGCTATCCTTTATATCCATATCCCCCTTTATATCCATTTTGTGAAGTCAGCCAGGGGAAATGATTCTGGGCCACGTCTTTCTGGAACTGGCTGGCCAGTCCTGAAGTTGGACTGTGACCGAAGTTTGAATTGGTTTTGGGTGTGGGTGATAACTCGTGTACTCTTTGCAAAAGACACAGTGGGATCTTTAACGTTTTCTGACACCCCAGTGCTGGCCGACAGTCCCTCCAGTTTAACGTCAGTCCGACGGATGACGCATAGGTTGATGCTTCGCAATGCATGCAAAATACCAGGGTGAAAGTTCATAGATGTGTTGGCATTTCAACCAGGTTCGACAGCCCAAAAGCGAGTGTGCATGCCTCTGAGCTATTCTGCCAGCATGTTTGTGAAAGGCTTCGGTGTAGACCGTTCCCTGGCCGACCCTGCAAGAAGGTGGGAATAACGGGACCGTTAAAGTAGTAGTATTAGCACAAGCTTTGCATGTTATTCTGGTTGTTATACCATGAAGGTGTAGGTTTCCAATCTTTCGCTTGGTTCCTTGAGCAACCCAAATTGATGTCAAGGCTGCACAGTATTGGCATATTAAGGTGATGGAGATGAGTATTGAGGGTTTTCAGTAGTTTGTGCCAATTGGTTGCCAGGATAAGCTCGGCTGCAAGATGTCTTCTGGCTGAAGTTTGCTTTAATTTGGATCCCCAATTTTTTTGCCAAATCATTGCAAGCTGATAATTATGATACTGAGGTTCTAATTCTCGGAAAAAGGAAAAAGAGTGTTAAGGGGTTAAAAAATTATCGTAATTTGCATGTGTTCAGTGGATGTATTGTAACTCCAGTTTAGGTCTGCTGGGATAGTATTTAGTGGAACTTTGTCTTTCCCCTCCATTCCTTTGTATTTTTCACTGTTAAATGTACTTTTTCTCATTTATTTCATTAACACCATTATTCTATTTCCCCTCACCGGCCTCACGATTTATGGCTATTTAACAAAATAAAGCATGTGTTCCTTTGATTCGGGTCAATCAATTGTGTGCTCGGGTTAGGCGGCCAACGAGCATGCCTGCGGATGTCATGCAAGGGATGGTTTCGATCTGCTTTTTTTTGGGTGAGTATCGGCAGTTGAGCCAGCATCGTCACAGGGTGAGGAGCATGTGAGGGTTCTCGGTCTCCATACAGAAGTACTCATCAGGAATCCCTAACAGAGCATCGCCAGGGGTTATTTGGGCAATCACAGCGAAAGAAGGAACATGCCCTGTGATCCTGGGGACGCCAGCGGCAAGTTCGGTAAAAGGGCATCCGGCCGTAAAACATTGCTTCAAAAAGGGGACCAAAAAACAACAACAACAACCACGGTCCCCGAAAAAGACCAACCCCCGCCTGCGGGGAAAAATGGCCTCTAAAGGTGTTTTTTTATTGCTTTTATCGCTTCCTCAACTTCCTTCTCAGTTATCTTCTCTGTCGGTCCTAAAACTGGGTTACTCTCCATGTTACCATCCCATTCATTCTCTGTATTCAACAGCATTTCCATACATCTTTTCCATCTTCCTTTAATTCCATCTGGGTCCACAATGATTTGTCCCACTTCATCCTTCAAGCAACTCACCACCATCACATCACACCTCTCTTTCGCTATCTGCTTTGCAATCCTGAAAACAGCTCTCTGACCCTCTTCCGAATCCAAGCGTTCTCCGAACATTTTCCTACATGCCTCCTGCGCCTTTGCTACCTCTTTCTTTGCAGCCTTCCTGGCTGCCTTATAACTTTTATGCTCTGCTGTTTCTGTTCCCGTACCCTTCGCCTTCTGCCACTCCTTGAACTTCTTCCTCTTCTCGTCAATCCTCTTTCCAACTTCATCATCCCACCACCATGTTTCCGAGTGCCTCGGTGGTCCTTTTGTCCATCCACATACCTCACCAACGGCTCCCAACAGACTAGCTTTCATTGACATCCAACCACTCTCAAGCTCAACCGCATCATCCTCTACCCGACTCAGCCTCTCTTTTAATGCCTCCCTTACTGTCACCTCTTTCAACCTCCACACCTTCTTTCTCGGTTGGTACTTCACCCGCCGAGCTCTCCTTGCACCTTTCACCCTTATGTCGCAGACAACCAAGTGGTGCTGTGAAACAGCCTCCTCCCCCGGGATCACCTTTGTGTCCTGGAGGTGCCCCCTATCTCGCCTACGCACCATCAGGTAGTCAACGGTTGTCGTCGACCCACCTGACGTGTATGTAACAAGCTTATTATCCACTTTCTGGAACTGAGTATTACAATCAACAAATCAGCTCCATCAGCAAACTCCAAAATCCTTTCACCTTCTCCATTTCTCACACCATATCCGTAACCCCCATGAACTCCCTCAAAACCGTCCATAATCCTTCCCACATGTCCATTTAGGTCTCCTCCTACCACAACAACTTCCTCATCTTTCACGTTTTCCATCAGCTTCTATATCGCACACCAGAACTTGTCCTTCTCTTCATCGCTCCGTTCAACCTGCGGAGCATATCCCGAGATGACGTTCACCAATAGCTTTCCAATCATCATTTTCACCATCATCAACCTATCGCTCACTCTAGTCACACTCACCACACTGTCTACAAACTCCTCAGAAAACAGGACACTAACACCATTCATGCCCTCCAGGCACCCTTGCCACACAAACTTGTATTTCTGTCCCTGCCTACCCTTCACCATTCTCACACCACTTCCCTTCCATCTCGTCTCTTGCACACAACATATGTTCACTCTTCTTCTGACCAATATTTCCACCCCTTCTCCTGATCTCCCTGTCATTGTCCCTACATTCCATGTCCCAAACCTCAGAAACCGATCTCCACTTCGGGCTGTACCCTGCCCATATGTAGTTGTAATTGTCATGGTTCTCTTTTTGAGGCAATGTTTTTATGGCCGAATGCCCTTCCTGACGCCAACCCTCTTAGTCGTCTCTAACGACACGCAGGGATGCGGTGTACCTATTCTAATCCAGGGTATACACTGGGAAACGTTTAAAACATGGAAATTCTGGGGGTGGGGGGGCATCACGGCTGCGGGGGCCCCGTCAGCACCACGCCACGGCGGCCCGGTCAGCACCACACCACGTCGGCCCGGTCAGCACCACACCACAACATCTCCATGTGCGATTAAATTACCAGCAGGCACACGCAAGTTACGTTACGTTATCAGCATGTGCACCCGAATTGATTATTATAACATTCGCCAGGCCACCAATTGGCGTGCTCTAGTTTTATTCCAAGCCTCCACACTTCCATTCAAGCGTCAGTCCATCTTGCGGATTATTTACTCCGGCATCACTAGGTTCGATTCCTTTTGGGCATGGCTGGGTGTTCGTCACAATTTTTTGTATAGTTTTTTTTTTTTCCTCTAAAAGAAAACCGAAGTGAGATTCAAAGATTAGACAAACCAAACCAAACCATATGGGATGGTTGAATTTCCTTTCCACTATTCAAGCAGAAGTGAAAATCAAATTTAACATTTATCTCCAAACTACGAGGCTTCCGATGACACTGAAACTACAGGATGGCACTGAAAATAAATCATAAAATGGGAAATGAAAATCTCTGACTCAGGGAAAATTAATCTTGCAAAAATGTCATTTAAAAAAATGTCATTTTAATTCTGGAGATTAAACGATCGTTTAAAATACATTTCCCATGTACAAATGAGATAGGCCACTTCCTAATTGGTTTAATCTGTGCATGGTGTAATATATCTTTTTAGTATCATGTTTGCATCTCATTAATATGCACAACAGATTTATTTGGCTTCTTCGGCTACAAGTGGATAATTTGCCGGCCTTTATTTAGTTACCTCTGCCACCGTAGGTGGATGGAGGTTATGTTTTCACCCCTGTCTGTCCGTTTGTCTGTCTGTCTGTGAACAAGATATCTCAAAAAGTTGTGGACGGATTCAGACGAAATTTGGCAGAGATGTAGCGTATGTGACAAGGAAGAAATGATTAGATTTTGGTGAAGATCCGGATTTGGATCCGACTAGTAGAATTTTTAAAGTGATTCTTCACCATTGGGAGATAGGGCCAAGAACGATACATAGCAGGATATCTCAAAAAGTTGTGGACAGATTTGGACGAAACTCGGTGGGCAGGTTGTGTGTGTGTGTGTGACAAGGAAGAATCGATTTGATTTTGGTGAAGATCTGGATCCACATCTGGCCTATCAGTGGGATAGAAACCATAAACTGTTCAGCCTGGCAGAGGTATGCGCTCTACTGAGTTCTAGTTGCTTCTTTAACAGTTTCCCTTAAAATACTTTTCGGATACACATTTTCACATTTTTTGCATTCAGTCGTAAGGTCTCGAGAAGGCTTTCACATATTTTCGCAGGCTTGCGCTGGCACACGGTGCCTGTAAACCACAGCACAGCAGCGTAAAGCGTTTGTGAAATGCGAGGTAAATGAAGTCGTGATTTCTGAGTTATTTAAAGGTACAACTTTTCCAAAACTACCAATGGATTGCTCAGGTTATGTGATAAAAGTCCAGTTGCCAATTGGAAAGTAAATTAAACAAAATTAGAACTACTACTGGTAACTGCGAGCATTTATGCCGGGTATATGCCGGGTACCGTTCGATGCCCGTTCCAATGATGTCTACCCACACAGCGTGTTCTAATGATGATGCAAACTACATTTCTCATGGCTAGTCGATCCCAAGAACTGCCACTTATAACGAACTGCGTGCAGTGATTTCTACGTGGGCGCTTATTAGAAACTAGCAGAGGTACCCGGCGTTGCCCGTTGTATTCTTTGTGGACCTAAAACATTTTCCTACACCCACTAAGGAGTGGGGTCCCTACACACTTCCCCACTCCCATGATAGATCGATTAAAAGAAGAAAAAAATCCTCAAAATCCAACATTTATATATATATATATATATATATATATATATATATATATATATATATATATATATATATATATATATATAATATAATATAATATATATATGCCCAAAACACCCCCTGGCACTCACTGATGAACCTCTGAAAGTTTGATGAAAATCCATTCAGCCATCTCTGAGAAAAATGGCGACACATAGACAGACAAACGGCTCTCTTATAGTATAGATAACCAAATGTCACTGGGCAGAATATCCAATGAATTTGGTAAATTTGGGATAAGTTTAATGTATTACTATTTGAAGAGTTCTTGCACCTGAGCAGCCTAATGTGGTGGGGCATTGTTGTGGTAGAAGCGAAACCCCGAGTGTACAAATGTTGTGCCAACACCCCCATGGTACCTTGCCAGCAGTGGCGTCACTAGAGTTGGTGTCACCCAGTGCGGTAACTCATGGTGTCACCCCCTACCCCCCCCCCACCCCCCCCCACCCCATGGACCTCCTCCCGTACCAGACCATACAGAATCCTTAGTCATGTTTTTTTGTACTAATGTTACTTGTAAATCGTAATTCTCGTTTATCGCCGAATGTAATGGCAATAGTAGTGACATAAACAACTAGCAAAATTAAAATTACACCTTTAACTCTCTGGAGTCTACAAGCCGATTCAATCGGCTTCACGCATGCGCCGAAATGTCAACAAGCAGAATTTATCGGCTCTAACCGCATTCAAATTTACCGCGCAATTACCGCCTCCTGGATTCGATGTGCATAATATATAATAATATATCTATCTATAATTCCAGTAATCTCTGTCTGTACGTTTGTACGTTTGTCTGTCTGTGACCGCTGTTTCTCGACAACCACGGGTCCGATATACTTTTAACTTGCCAGGTATATTGCTGGGGACCCGAGGATGTGCCTTTTCAAGGTTTCATATTAATCGGACAATTACTTACCGAGCTATGTCCAAAAAACGATTCAACCAATCAGAGAGCAGCGAACGATCGCGTGTGCCGGCGTTGCGAATGGACCAAACCATTCCATGTAAATAGAGGGGGGGGGGGGTTCTGTGGTCGTTGCGAATGGACGAAACCATTTCATGTAAATAGAGGGGGGGGGGATTGTCACTGTACTCGCAAGCCGTTCGCCGTTCGCTTTGGCGTTGCGAATGGACCAAACCATTTCATGTAAATAGAGGGGGGGGATATAATTTTAGATAGATATATAGTACGGGCATATATATAGTACGGGCATGCCCTAGTAATAATAATAATAATAGTAGACTCCAGAGGGTTAAATTACAATATCATACGCACAGCCTAAATGTATTTACATTTACATAGTTTCATGTGGTTAAAGTGAAAATTCGGTAAGAAAACAATAGAATTCGAGGTAAAAACGTTTAAGAACTACATCAAAATTATGTTGATTTTAACGTTAAACATTATTGTTACATGAGATACATTGATGGATTAGTTTTGCATAATCAATAACGGCCCAAATAATGTAGAACTTGAAGACAAATGCATATGGAAATATACTCGTAAATTAAATAATACCATAAAAATAAACAGGAACAAATACACAAGCATTTCAGCACTTGGTGAACATCTCGACTAATTCAGAACTTTCCTTTCCTGGCCTTCAAAGCTGTGAACCTGTGAATCACTTCATCGAAATCAATGCCTTTCGCCAACTCACTTACAATTATTGATAATATCGCAAGATCGGAAAGCTTTGACTGTCCCATGGTAGATCGCAAATAGTTCTTTATAAGTTTCAGCTTTGAAAAGCTCCTCTCACATGAAGCCACAGACACACAGATCGTCAGAAATAATTTTAGGCTGAGTGAAAGGGTTGGGAGAGATTCTACAAAGTCCCATTCAGCTATGAATGTCAAAACGTCTAATGTTGCCTAATCTTTGGCTTCTTCCAGATCAATCTCTGCTGCTTTCAGGTGCCTTCTCAACCTTGGTATTTCTATTGAAAGCTCACTCTCGGTCGGATACCTCATCATAGAAAGTGGTCAATTTTGGAATGGACACCTTTAACTCTTCTTCAGTGGCAGATATGAGACTCTTCACATGAACAGCCTCAAACATGGCTGCTACTTCCTTGATGGCTCTTGATCTGATCTGGAGTTCAGAATGAAAGCGATCAATGCTTTCGCTCAAACCTGATTGATCTCTCCATTCAGGTTGCTTCTGACAATCCAGACTTGATCTGCTTAACAGAAACTTTCCTCCTTCAAGATGTCTCTGATTCCTTAATATCTCTTCCTGGTTACTCCCTCCTCCGGTACGATAGACCCGAGCCTCGTCCTGCTGGTGGGGTTGCTATCTTTATCAAAAACTCTCTTCTTCACTCTCCTTGCACTGCCCTCTCTCCACCCCACCCCCAGGAGTACCTCTGGCTACGGCTTCCTCTCCGCTCCCACCTTTTGTTCATATGTGTTCTGTACCGTCCTCCAAACAGTGATGACTCCATTTACATTTCGCTGTCTGACAACATGGACTAACTTCTATCAACTCATCCAAACTCTCTCTTCCTCATATGTGGCGACTTCAACTGTCATCATGCCAGCTGGCTGGGTGTGGGTTCCTCTCTCACCAGCCATGGCACCTCAGCAAAGGACTTCTGCGACTCATTGGGACTGACACAATCTGTCAATTTCCCGACCCGGATCTCAGTCAATGGAGTATCTTCTCTTCTAGACTTGGTTATGACAAACTTACCTGCAAATGTCTGCTGCTCTTCTTCTGCTCCAATCGGTTCTTCTGATCATGTGCTGGTCAAAGTGGACATCTCTCTGGCCATTCTCAGAGAGCCTCCTCAGCGCCGACGAGTCTGGCATTTCACTCAGGCTGACTGGCACAGTCTGCAAGCAGCCATCAATCATCTGGACTGGTCTCCCATCTCTACTGCCTCTGACATCAATTCTTCCTGGGAATTCTTCCAAAGCAAACTGCTTTCTCTCACGCACAGATTTATCCCATTTCGTCTTCAGTTGTCTTACCCTTCCTCCCGTCCATGGTACACTGAATCTTGTGGTGAGGCAGTTGCCCTGAAACAACTTGCCTTTGCCTCTTGGAAGACGAATCCAACTGAAGGCAATCTCAGTTCCTTCCACCAAGCTCAGAACAAGTGTGTGTCTACCCTCAGGAGTGCCAGGAAGCACTATCTCTCCACACTCAAGAATGAACGCTAAAACCTGTCTCCTTCCTCCAAATCCTGGTGGCGTCTGGTCAAATCCATTTCTGGTGTTTGTTCCCCCTCCATCCTCTCCCTTACCTCAAATGGCTACACAGTTGACACCACACGCGACAAAGCCAAATGCCTCAACTCTGTGTTTGCCTCAAAATCTTGTGTCCCAAACCCATCTCTCTCTGTTCCCACCTCACCCAGTCGAATCCAACTGCTCCTGGACTCTGTGTCTTTTTCTCCTGAGAAGGTGTCGAAGTTTTTGTCAAACCTCGACTCTGATTCTGCAACTGGACCAGACGGCATCAGCCCAGGGGTCCTAAAATCCTGCTCTGCCGCTCTATCTCACCCTCTCTCTGTTCTTTTCACCCTCTCTTTTGCTCAAGGTCATCTGCCAGCATCTTGAAAATCAGCAAACATTACCGCTTTGCACAAAAAGGTGCAAAAACAGATCCTTGCAACTACAGACCAATCAGCCTGCTCCCAATTATCAGCAAAGTCATGGAATCCATCATTGCTTCGGATATCAAATCCTTCCTCTTCTCCAATGGCTTGATCTCTGATCATCAATTTGGATTCAGACCAGGTCATTCTACTCTGGATATGTTGCTTCTGCTGTCTCAACAATGGATGGAGGTCCTCAATGCCAAACAGGAAATCAGAGCTGTCTCCCTTGACATATCACGTGCCTTCGATATGGTCTGGCACCCAGCTCTGCTCACCAAACTCTCCTCCCATGTTATCCATGGAAATCTCCACGCATGGCTTGCGGACTTCCTCTCTGGTCGTAGTCAACGTGTGGCCCTGAATGGATTTCTCTCATCTCTCCTTCCTGATATGGCTGGAGTTCCCCAAGGTAGTGTTCTGGGCCCTGTGCTTTTTCTGGTCTTCATCAATGATCTCTCCGACTCTCTGGAAAATCCTCTCTATCTCTTTTCTGATGAATCCACTCTCTGCCATTCCATTCCTCATCCCTCAGATCGGCAATCTGCAGCCTCCTCACTCTCTGCAGACCTGGACAAAATCACAGATTGGTAAAACAAGTGGAACATGTCTTTCAATCCTGACAAATCTCACACTCTTACTATGTCTCTCCGAAAAGACTGACTGGAAAACCCTCCCATCTGCTTTCTCAACAATCCTGTCCAAGAAGTTCTGTCGCTCAAGCTTTTGGGTCTCACTATCTGCCATGATCTTTCTTGGGAAACCACATTTCCAAGCTGGCCTCGCCGACTGGGCATCCTCCGTCCTGCGAAGTCCTTCCTTGGCACACTTGAGCTCCTCACCACATACAAAGCTTTCATCCGCAGCTCAATGGAATACTGTTCCCCTCTTTGGGCCGGTGCTCCTGCCTCACACCTAGCTTGGCTTCACGCTGTTGAAACCAAAGCTTTCAGAATCATTGGAATCTCCTGCGATGAAGCTAACTCCGAGGGCCTTTCACTCACTCACCGCAGGCAGGTTGGTGGTCTTTCTGTCTTCTACCGACTCCTCTCTGGCCTAGACCCGCAGCCCTGTCTGTGCTCTGTCCCCCAAATATTCCTACAGGTCGCACAAGATCTGCCAGCAGCCCTCTTATGGTTAAACTGCCAAAATCTAGGCTCTCTGCTCACCTTCACTCTTTCATTCCTCTTTTCTCCCGCCTCTGGAACAAACTCCCCCACTCCCTTCAATCCCACTCCTCCCTCCAGGTCTTTAAAACAGCTGTTCACCACCATCTCTTACCTTCCCCCATCCAAAACCTTGATCTTTTCTACCCCCGCTAATTCATCCCAGACACACTTTTTTGAAATTCGAACTTCTTTCGTGGAAGTCCTTGCAGTGTCCAAATGTTTTATACCTCTCCCACCTCCCCCCAAGCCCTCTCCCTCCCACAGTTCTCTTGATGTCCCTGCTCTCAAATGTTGTGTTTGTGTCCTTCCCCCTCTCTACCCATCTTGTCTACCGCTCCCCTTATTTTGTGTTTTATGTGTCGGTTTGACTTTCTGTGTGATTAATGTTCGCTCTTTCACGAGCCTCGAACTTGTATACTGTCAAGCGAATCCCTCAGGGTTAACACCAGAGACCGTTTTGGATGGACCAAAACTGCTTTACTGGAGGTGACGATCAAACACGTATTTTACTTATGCAGCGCGGGAAGAAGAAGAGAAGTGGAAGCTGCGGCAAAAGCGCTTACCTTCAGCGAACCGACGGCAGCTTCGATCCTGCAGGGAAATTAATGAACTCGAACAACGAATTAGAATGTATAAAAATAGAGATTTATTCACGGACCTGATACAATGAAACGCGACGGCAATCAAATAAACTAAATCCTATATTGGGATCCCACACACCTCACTTCAGAAACGAGACACAGGAATGAATTAATAAAAGAACACGTTCGTCGTGGGATGGTGAATGTGGTGCGTCTTAACTGTCCGTCTGTAGTTGTCGTATCCACCACGGCTTCAAACTCCGGTGCGGAGAAACCCTCCGTCCGCTTCGCTAGGCCCGAGCCAACGCCCTCGCTCCAATCCCCTCGCCGTTCGCACACGAGGTCCCGCCCGTTCACAGCACCGAGCCTCGCTCCTGCACCACGCACATGGTGAACCAACGACCACCAGGACCTCTCAAGACCAAGAAGAAGCACAAGAGCTTCAAGCACAGAGAGATATCGTGCAGCGCCAAGAGATCAAAGAGGGACGTGCAAGAGACAGAGCTAGAGCTGCTCAAATGTCGTGCAGCGCAAGACAGCCAGAGATAACCAAGAGCTCCAGAGACATGCAGCGCAAGAGAGAAAATGTCGTCCGGCACGCCCTTTTATAACCTGGGCGGTGACGTCAGCCTTGGCGCGCCACCAACCAGTGCCTTCCACCGAACCTTCCAGCACCTTCCCTCCAATCACACGTTCCCTGTGGCGTGGTCACGCGATGTTGCTAGGCCTAGCTGGTGGTGTAGCTGACGGCGGCCACCCGACGGTGCCCTGATCTGGCTTCTTCCAAAGTCGTTGTAAGGGAAGGGGATTTAATTACTGTGTGTGCTAAAGGGCCTATCTAAGTGTTTATATGGGTATGCCTTGCCATAAGTGACAAAGGTTTGATTACCAGGTGTGACACACAAGGGCTGTTATCTTTAATCCCTACAATTACCTAGCACACGAACATCCTGGTATGTTCACAGGTATACTTCTTAACCGACAAACCGGACTAAACACACAGAACTTATTACAGGGCAGATTCCCTATCGCGACAGTCGAATACATACGTCTACAGATCTACCTGGCTCTAGATATTCCTCTACCCCACGGACATAACAATACCAAAAAAAAAAAAAAAAATACACTCAAGCATCGCCCTCTTATTTTCTTCCTGCTCCCCTGCCATCCTTTTCTTGAACCTGGCTCTTCTCTCTACTGCAATTCCATATTCGTCTGATTTTAAACGCGCCTGTTCAATTGCATGCTCCACTAGGTAACTGCACTCCTCGTGCTTGTCGAGAGTTAAGCCCTTAGTCTGCAGGTACTGCTGTGTAAGATTAACTTCCTGAAGTACATCACACCAGAAGTACAGGTAGCACAGAAAAGTGAAATCACAGACAGCAGGCAAAAGACCTTGTGCTGCTCCTCTTGTGTCCAAATTTTCATGTGGATCACATAGAGCTTCAATCGCAGCCACAAACATCAAACTTTTCTTTAACTGGCTTAACTGCATCATGATGAGCACTCCAGCGTGTTGTTGATAGCCTTTTCAATGACACTCCAGTATGGTCAATTAACACATCCCATCGATTGGTGGAAGCAGCAAAGAAAGAAAACATTGTCTCAAGAGTTCCAAAAAATGTCACACGATGCATTTTCAGCAAAAGAGTGCTGACCGCACAAGTTAAGCTTTTCCTTTAATTACGACTTCATTCTCAAAACAGTTATTGATTTTGGTTCACAAATACTAATTACCACAATATTGTAGCTAAAACACCAGAAAATATGACAAAAGCAGCGACTATAAAAACACCAGCGGCAACGAAGACAGCGCATGCTGTGCAGACGAAACTACGTGATTCGAAGCGTCATTGTAATTGGGTAACAAGTCAAGTGAATCCACTTGGATTCCGCCCAGGTTGGCACATGGAAATTATGATGTAGCATAATTATCATCTCGGGTCAAGATTTGAAATTATGCCATGGTTTTTGTAAAATTGCTACTAGTATTCACATTATGTACTTTCACCAAAACATACATCATCATAGAAACATACATAGAATTTGGGTCCTCTGGGTCATTTGGGTCCTCTGGGTCATTTGGGTCCTCTGGGTCATTTGGGTCCTCTGGGTCATTTGGGTCATTTGGGTCATTTGGGTCCTCTGGGTCATTTGGGTCCTCTGGGTCATTTGGGTCCTCTGGGTCATTTGGGTCATTTGGGTCCTCTGGGTCCTCTGGGTCATTTGGGTCCTCTGGGTCATTTGGGTCCTCTGGGTCATTTGGGTCATCTGGGTCATTTGGGTCCTCTGGGTCATTTGGGTCCTCTGGGTCATTTGGGTCCTCTGGGTCATTTGGGTCATTTGGGTCCTCTGGGTCATTTGGGTCCTCTGGGTCATTTGGGTCATTTGGGTCATTTGGGTCATTTGGGTCCTCTATTCCTATCCTATAACATATATATCTCCTATAACCTATCCTATAAATATAGATTTGATGACGTCATGTTTACACATCTGAGCGACAGAAATGAGCGACAGAAATGGGTGACAGAAACTAGCTTCACTTTTGAGCGCCCGAAATTCCCAGGCAAACGCTATAACGCACCAGGTTTACAACCTGTAAACGCTATAACGCACCAGGTTTACAACCTGTGCGTTAATAATGACCGCTCTGACCGGAGCGCATTAGAAGGTTCAAAAAGTAAATTAGCATAGAGTTTTAGCCTTGTAGGTGTATTGATACGTGTAAGCTGGGCTTACGGAAAATGTTTTTGTTGTTATAACTAACTACAGGAATATTTTTATAAAAATTAATAAATTTCTGCTGAAACACTGCAAACATTTGGTGTCACCCCCTCTGATAGTGTCACCTGGTGCGGTCCGCACGCCCCGCACTCCCCTAGTGACGCCAGTGCTTGCCAGTAACTGTTATCCCTTTTGTAATGCAGTCGCTGAGATTGATGTCGTGAGCATCCCAAAATATGAGAACCATCATCTCTGGCTGATGCATTCCCACAAAATGTATTCAGCGAGGTGAATGCTTCCACTGTGCCAGCCGCCTATTGGTTTCCGGATTGAAGAAAGACATGTATGTTTCGTCTATCTCTATGTAGTCACAATGGTGTTCACAAACCGTTCCCCACTTGCTCCATTCCTGATCACCATGTTCTGAGACATGGAGAATCGTGTGGCTTTTTGGTCGTCTGCGAGCATTCGCACATCCAGAATGCAGAAACTTTTGACATTATGAGATCAGTATGCAAAATTGTACGCACAGAACCATCTGATACACCTGTTGCCATGGCGATTTCTCCCGCTGTTGTTCTGTGATTGCTCATCACTGATTCTTCCATATTCTGAATATAGTTCACTAAAAGGCTTGGTCGGGGTCGTCTCACGTGATGTTCAGTTTTGCTGCTTCCATGCCCCTCATTTAACCTCCGTGTCAACCTTCGAACGTTTTTCACGTCCAGAGTTGACGGACAACTCCCCGATCCTTTGCCCAATTGTTGATTTAAAAAAAACAAGACATCGTTATCATAGAAATATGAAAATAATGCAAGAAAACTAAAGGGAGAAGCACATTGCAGGTTTGGGACTGTCAAGGTAAACCTTCATCACAGCCTCGTGGTGCTACTCGCACCCATTGTTCTTTGCTGAATGCAAAAACTATTTTTGACACCCGATGCAGGGTGATTGGTAACCAAATACGAGATCGTCCAGGTGTTAGTGGGTCCGATTTTTCGAACCTTTCAATTTTGTGATGCCGAACCATACCAGGAGTATAACCAGGTGAACTGCTTAGCTTTAAACATCAGACTTTTTCTTCTAATAATTGGGTTTTTGGTTTCATGTGATTAGGCCAAAGCACAATGTCTGCTGCTCTCACATCGCAGGCAGGTCAATGGTTTCTGTTTTATACCGTCGATTCTTCCACTGCTCTCTGTCTTCTGACGTTCCAAAGTAAGTCCAGGATGCACACATGTTCTTCCAGTAACCCTCTTATGATTAAGCTGTAACAATCCAGGCTGACTACACAGACTACATATCAGATAATTTTAAAGTGATTCTTCACCATTGAGTGATAGGGCTCTGAAATAGCATGATAAATGATAAATGCAGATATCTATATAGCATGATGTTTAAAACCACTATATAGCATGATACAGTATTTCAGAAGTTATTGATGGATTTGGACGAAACTTGGTGGTGTGTGTGTGTGTGTGTGTGTGTGTGTGTGTGTGTGTGTGTGTGTGTGTGTGTGTGTGTGTGTGTGTGTGTGTGTGTGTGTGTGAGTGTGTGACAAGGACGGATCGTTTCAATTTTGGTGAGGATCCGGATCTGGATACGAGAAATTTTAAATTATTTGAAGTGATTCTTCACCATCGAGTTATAAGACCAAAAAGGACAAAACTTGGTGGACGAGTTGGTTAAATGACAATAACAAGAGGATTATATTTTGCTTCATGTCGGATCCAGATCCGGCCTATCGGTGGATACAAAACTTAAACTGTTCAGCCTGGCGGAGGTATGCTCTCTATTGAGTGCGTTCTAGTTTGTATGGGTTTTTAATTGCTTAAAACAAGACTTGATTGCTTGTTAATTTGTTATTATAGAACTTTTCAAAATTGAAATTATATCGTCCTAATATTTTTTGGCGGTTTATTTTTGCATTCTGTAGATGTCGTCTATTTCCTGCTGCCTGCCAGACGAGGAGAGCAAAAGTGTGTGTATGCCGTTTCATGCTACAAGCAAATCGAAGCAAAGGTGTGTCCCAAGAATGCTGTACTTGGGGGTAAAATCCTTACTGTTTTTTACCTGTGAAATGCTGGGCTAAGTGCATTTGTGCGTTCAATTGAAACTTGGTTGCTTTTTTGTTCCAATGGTGTCCACTTCATCATTAACTCCACATTTGTAAAATATCCCATGGTGTCCTTCGTGAAGATTAGCCGAGTCGAAGCAAAGTGTGTGGTGTCACCCACACACTTTCGGCGGTCGTCGGGTGGCCGGTGTCACAGGCATTGTGGCGAAATTCCAAATTCCTACCTCCTTCAATTGCACGTCAGGCCTGCCCAGAGATTTCCTGAAAGAAAAAGAATAAAAGAAAAATAAACATATGTCACCCACAGGGTGAACCGTATCTTGCCAAAATGTGAAAATTCCGTTTTTTCGTCATGACGTCATCAAATGACGTCATAGCGTCAAACTGTTTACAGATCTGGGAAGCACTCATCAAGGGCATTCATATGAGGTATTACTCGATATGGTACCTACGATTTCAAAATTTGACCTTGGGGTCAATAATTTTCGACCTCCAGCGCTAACCATGAAGGTCAAGGCCGATCGCCACCAAAAACTAATCAGCTGAGCGCCGGACCATATACTAGATTCCCATGAAGTTTGGAGACGATCCGATCAAAGTTACTCAAAAAATAAGGGTTTCGTTGACCTCCATGATTGACCGCAAAGTGACCTTGACCTTTGACCTTGACCTTCAAAATTTTGTGTGCTGAAGGGTATCTCTATAGGACTCTGATATGCGAAGTTACAGGAGTTTCCAATAATAACTGTGGTCTACAGAGTGATCTAAACGTGAAAAAAAAATGATTAACCACAAACAAAAAAACAAAATAAACATATGTCACCCACAGGGTGAACCGTATCTTGCCAAGTGACCTTGACCTTTGACCTTGACCTTAATAATTTCGTATGGTGAATAGTATGTCTTCATGACCAACGCACATGAAATATTGAAAGATTTTGATGAGAACTGAGGAAATAATTTTTTCATGAAAATTCCGTTTTTTCGTCATGACGTCATCAAATGACGTCATAGCGTCAAACTGTTTACAGATCTGGGAAGCACTCATCAAGGGCATTCATATGAGGTATTACTCGATATGGTACCTACGATTTCAAAATTTGACCTTGGGGTCAATAATTTTCGACCTCCAGCGCTAACCATGAAGGTCAAGGCCGATCGCCACCAAAAACTAATCAGCTGAGCGCCGGACCATATACTAGATTCCCATGAAGTTTGGAGACGATCCGATCAAAGTTACTCAAACAATTAGTGTTTCGTCGACCTCCATGATTGGCCGCAAAGTGACCTTGACCTTTGACCTTGACCTTCATAATTTTGTGTGCTAAAGGGTATCTCTAAAAGACTCTGATATGCGAACTTACAAGAGTTTCCAAAGGGAACTGTGCTCTACAGAGTGACCTAAACAATGCGAACTAAAGCAATACAATATACATGAAAAGTGCAGTTTTTTCGTCATAACGCCGTCAAATGACGTCACATTGTCAAACTAGTTATACGTTTGGAAAGCACTCAACAAGGGCTTCAATTTGAGGTACTACTCGATATGGTAACTGAAACTTGAAAATTTAACCTTTTGGTCAAAATTGAATGACCTTCAAAATGACCTTGAAGGTCAAGGCCGATCGACACCAAAAACTAATCAGCTGAGCGCCATACCACACCCTATATACCCACCAAGTTTGGAGATCATAAGATCAAAGTTACTCAAAAAATAAGGGTTTCGTAATTTGACCTTGGGGTCAATAATTTTCGACCTCCAGCGCTAACCATGAAGGTCAAGGCCGATCGCCACCAAAAACTAATCAGCTGAGCGCCGGACCATATACTAGATTCCCATGAAGTTTGGAGACGATCCGATCAAAGTTACTCAAAAAATAAGGGTTTCGTCGACCTCCATGATTGACCACAAAGTGACCTTGACCTTTGACCTTGACCTTCAAAATTTTGTGTGCTGAAGGGTATCTCTATAGGACTCTGATATGCGAAGTTACAGGAGTTTCCAATAATAACTGTGGTCTACAGAGTGATCTAAACGTGAAAAAAAATGATTAACCACAAACAAACAAAAAAACAAACATACAAGGTGACTGATACATCTTGCAAAAACTTCGTTTTGGCAAGATAAAAACAAACAAACAAACAAACATACAAGCTGACTAATACATCTTGCAAAAACTTCGTTTTGGCAAGATAAAAACGAATACCCACCCAAAGAAAGGCTTTTTTGGTCCAAAAACGATCCTCGGTCGATACCATAAGGTGGGAATATTCGGGGCTGTAAAATAAGTAGAAGCAGTCATAGATATAATTGTAACCTTTACAACTGGAGTTTAGTTTGTAACGTTTAACCATTCACAATGGGTGTTTATAACCAATGTTCTATTTCTATCTGTTCTTTCTTTTTATCTGTGCCAATAATAATTTGTTTTAAACCTTTGCTATCTACAGTCACGTGAAAAAGTAAGTACACCCCATGTAAAGTTTTGACTTTTTCAACATATTTCAACATACAGCTATTTGATCTTCATTTCAACAATTTTGACAGATAAACGTGATATTGTAGCGGTTACCGGTAGCATGACACAATTACCATGCACCGGCCGATGACGCAACCGGCGAGCGGTCACGTGTCCGGACTCGCCCGGGCGTGTTGAGACTTGCCTTTACCGGGCGAACGCTTGCCTTGCATACCACGCCCCGTTGAGAGGCGTGGCTTATCTATTTGCATACCACGCCCCGCCTGAGAGGCGTGGCTTTTGTGTGTTGAGTTTCTGATATATATTGCCGTCCGTTCGATGGGTTGATTCAGTGCTTTGGAGTTCGTTTGAGTGAGCTGGGAATAAATAGCTCAGAGAAACCTAATTCCTGGCGTCGTCCATTTTGTCCGATTTTATCGTGCGAGCACAGCTCCCACAATTGGTGACCCCTTTCTACGAACACGGCGATGGAGTCAGCTGTAGCTTTGAAGCTCCTGGGCTTTGGGGAATCTCACGCGGCCGTTTGGTTTGCTCAAGCGGATTCTCATTTCGCCCTGCGGAACATTACGGAGGACACGACGCGCTACCACCACGTGGTCTCAACGCCTCCTCCGCTTCCCGGGTTCTGAGCTTCCTACAGCACCCGCCGGACGCCGACAAATACGGCGCGCTCAAAGACCTACTCCTCGGTGCGTTTGGACTCACGGAGACTGAACGCGCACGACAACTACGACACCTCCCGGAGCTGGGCGAGGCCCGTCCGTCCGAAAGCATGGACCACATGCTTGCTCTTCTCGGTGACCACAGCCCGGACTTCCTCTTCCGCGAGCTGTTCCTCCAGCGGCTACCCAGGCAGGTACGGTTAGCTTTGGCTAATTCGCCCATCACGGACCCTCGCGCCCTGGCCGAGGAGGCCGATAAATTTTGCTCGGCCAGGCGACACGTCGGAGCGGCCGCCTGGGACCCTGGGCCGACCGAGGCAACGCCCGCGCCACGACCGGCGCCACCACCGGCCGAGTCAACGCCACTGGCGGCAGCGGCCGCCGCGACGCCCCGCCAACCGAACCTGACGCGACCGCCGGAGCCTCCACCAGAGCGGACCATGTGCTATTACCACGCCAGGTTTGGGCAGAAGGCCAGAACGTGCCGCCCACCGTGCACTTTCAGCGGGTCGGGAAACGACCAGGCCGGCGCTCGCTGCCTGCCATGAGCGTCGGCCATTCAGGCAGCCTTCTGTTTATCACGGACACGGAGTCCGGGCGGCGTTTTTTGTGTGACACCGGCGCTCAGCTGAGCGCGATACCCGCCTCGCTGGAGGACAAACAGGCCGCGCTTTGCGGCCCCGCTTTGGTCGCCGAAAACGGTTCCTCCATCCACACCTTCGGTTGGCGCAGCGTCGCATTCTGCTTCGGGGGCCAGCGCTTCAGGTGGGACTTCATCACAGCGAACGTGCCCATGGCCTTGCTGGGTGCAGATTTTCTTTGTGCGCATGGGCTTTTGGTCGACGTCAAACAGCGTCGGCTCATCAACGCGGAGACCTTCAGCTCGCTCGCTTGCTCATTGAGCGGCTCCGCTCCGACCAAGCTCGCCTGCGCGCTCCCGGCCGTTGGCGATTTCACCCGCCAACTCGCCGAGTTTCCCGCCCTCACGCAGCCGACGTTTTCGGCCATCGCCGTCAAGCACAGCGTCGAACACCACATCCCGACCACAGGTCCACCGGTCTACGCCAGGGCTCGCCGCCTCGACCCGGCCAAACTCGCCGTATCGAAGGCGGAATTCGACGTGCTGGAGCGATTGGGAATTGTGCGGTGCTCGAATAGCGCGTGGGCCTCGCCCCTGCACATCGTGCCCAAACCGGGTGGCGGATGGCGACCATGCAGCGATTACCGCCGCCTCAACGACGTCACCACCCCCGACCGGTACCCGATACCACACATACAGGACTTTTCCGCCCGTTTGGCGGGGCGGGTGATCTTCTCCAAGGTCGACCTCATTCGGGGCTACCACCAGGTACCTGTCCGGCCGGCCGACGTTCCGAAGACGGCTGTAATTACACCTTTTGGCCTCTTCGAGTTCCTCCGAATGCCGTTCAGCCTTAAGAACGCGGCCCAGGCCTTCCAGCGGCTGATGGACAGCGTGCTGCGCGATCTCACCTTTCTGTTCGTCTACCTGGATGACATTCTCATCGCCAGCACTTCCCGGGCGGAGCACCTCGTCCACCTGCGCACACTTTTTGAGCGCCTCGGCCAGCACGGCCTCATCATCAACCCGGCGAAATGCCAGTTTGGCATAACGGCCGTCGACTTCCTGGGGCACCACATCACGAAGCGCGGGGCCATCCCGCTGCCTACCAAGGTGGGGGCAGTCACAAGTTTCCCGCGCCCTCGCTACATCAAGGCCCTACAGGATTTTTTGGGGATGGTAAATTTCTACCACCGGTTCGTGCCTGTACGAAGGTTCGTGCCACCGCCCAACTCATGTACCCCCTGTACGAAGCCCTCCGGGGCAAGCCGGCCAAGCACGTCGTCGCCTGGACCACAGAGATGGACGCGGCGTTCACGGGCGCTAAGCTGGCCCTCGCCAACGCGACCATGCTGGCGCACCCGGCGCTCGACGCACCCATCGCCCTCACCACGGACGCTTCCGACTACGCGGTGGGCGCCGTGCATGAACAGTGGGTGAACGGAGCTTGGCAACCGCTGGCCTTCTTCAGCCGGCAGCTTCGCCCTAACGAGCGCAAGTATAGCGCTTTCGACCGCGAGCTCCTCGGCCTTTACCTGGTTGTTCGCCACTTCCGCCATGTTTTGGAGGGCTGCCCGTTAACGGCGTTTGTGGACCACAAACCCCTGGTCTTCGCCATGGCCAAGGTTACGGAGCCGTGGTCGGCCCGCCAGCAGCGCCACCTCTCCGCCGTGTCCGAATTTACGACGGACATCCGGCACGTCGCGGGCAAGGACAACGCTGTGGCCGATTGCCTCTCCCGGTCCGGCGCGAACGCCGTCCACCTGGGTGTGGACTTCGCCCGCATGGCGGCCGACCAGACCGCCGACCCCACAGTGCATGCCAGCGGACACAGGGCTGCGGTTGGCCGACGTCCCCTTCGAGGACACAGGCACAGTTCTCCTATGCGACGTCTCCCTGGGCCAACCTCGCCCCATCGTGCCCACCGAATGGTGGCGGCACATTTTTGACGCCCTCCACGGCCTTTCCCACCCGGGCCGGAAAGCATCACAGAAGCTCGTGGCAGCGAAATTCGTCTGGCACGGGCTCCGTAAAGACGTCCGTGACTGGGCCAATGCCTGTGTCGCCTGCCAGCGCACGAAGGTCCACCGGCACACCCAGGCCCCGTTGGCACCATTCGACGTGCCCGTGCGGCGCTTCGACCATGTCAATGTGGACCTGGTGGGACCCCTTCCCTCCTCGCGGGGCTTCACCCACCTCCTCACAATGGTGGACAGGACCACCAGGTGGCCGGAGGCCATCCCGCTGGCATCAACAACATCCGCCGACATGGCGCAGGCCTTCATTGGCACCTGGATTGCCCGTTTCGTCGCCCCCTCGGACATCTCCTCCGATAGAGGCCCGCAATGCACCTCCGAGCTTTGGGGCGCGGTCGCCCAGGCCTTGGGGGTCAAGCTTCACCGCACCACGGCCGACCACCCCCAAGCCAACGGCTTGTGCGAGCGGTTCCACCGCTCGATGAAGGCCGCTCTCAGGGCCAGCCTCCAGGACGACGGTTGGGCCGACAGGTTCCCGTGGGTCCTATTGGGCCTCCGAACGGCCCCTAAAGAGGACCTCCAGGCTTCCACCACCGAGCTGGGCTACGGCCAGCCACTGCGCGTGCCGGGCGAAGTCATCCCTGACGCCACCGGCCCCTGGTCCGCGGCTCGCTAACGCTCGGTCCTCCAGGAGGCCGCCAGGAGATTTGCCCCCATGCCCACGTCCCACCACGGCTGCCCCCATCCCCACGTCCCCCCAGCACTTCGCACTGCGGAGTATGTTTTTATCCGGCACGACGCACACCGGGGACCGCTCCGGCCCTGTACGATGGACCTTTCCGGGTCCTGAAGAGGGACGACAAGTCATTCACCATCGACATCGGCGGCAAGGCGGACCGCATCTCCGTGGACCGCCTCAAGCCGGCCCTTTTGGACATCGACCAACCTCCACGGTTGGCCCTTCCTCCACATCGGGTCCGTCCCCCGTCAACCAGGCCCCCCCGCCCGACCATCCACCGCCCCGCCACCTCCCACCCCCACACGAATCGTCAGGGGTCGTTTCGGCCGGGTCATCAAAACCCCCCTCAAACTGACTCTCCCGGTGCATGTTAATTCTGGGGGGGCGCGTGTGGCGGTTACTGGTAGCATGACGCAATTACCCTGCACCGGCCGATGACGCAACCGGCGAGCGGTCACGTGTCCAGACTCGCCCGGGCGTGTTGAGACTTGCCTTTACCGGGCGAACGCTTGCCTTGCATACCACGCCCCGTTGAGAGGCGTGGCTTATCTATTTGCATACCACGCCCCGCCTGAGAGGCGTGGCTTTTGTGTGTTGAGTTTCTGATATATATTGCCGCCCGTTCGACGGGCTGATTCAGTGCTTTGGAGTTCGTTTGAGTGAGCTGGGAATAAATAGCTCAGAGAAACCTAATTCCTGGCGTCGTCCATTTTGTCCGATTTTATCGTGCGAGCACAGCTCCCACAATATAATATAACAAATATCATGAAACATTTACATTTTGTAGTCCATTGTATAATTTAAATAAACATAAATGCAAATTTCGCATGTGGAAAAAGTAAGTACACCCTTGGCTCTAATTGGTGGTATTGCCCCGTTTGGCAGAAACAACTCAAGTAGGCGTTTCTTATAACTGTCGACCAGTCTCTGACATCAACTGGGAGAAATTTTTGCCCACCCCACCATGCAGAATTCTTTCAGCTGTGCAATGTTTGATGGGTTTCTTGCATGCACAGCTCGTTTCAAATCCCCCCACAACATCTCGATGGGATTTAGATCCGGGCTTTGACTTGGCCATTCCAGAACCCTCCATTTCTTTCTTTTCAGCCATTCCTTGGTGGATTTACTGGTATGTTTCGGGTCATTGTCATGTTGCAAGGTCCAACTTTGGTTGAGCTTCAACTTTTCGACAGATGGCCTCACATTATCCTCAAGCACCCTCTGGTACAATGAAGAATTCATAGTGGATTCTATGATGGTGAGCTGCCCAGGCCCTGATGCAGCAAAGCTGCCTCAAACCATAATATTTCCACCACCATGCTTTTCAGTTGGTATCAGGTTCTTGTGGTCAAATGCTGTTGTTGGTTTTCGCCAAACATGTCTTCTGGTACTGTGGCCAAATAGCTCTATCTTTGACTCATCTGTCCAGAGCACATTGTTCCAGAAGTGCTGGTCTTTGCCTCGGTGTTCATTGGCAAACTTTAGTCTTGCCCTGATGTTCTTTCTGGACAGCACAGGTTTCCTCCTGGCACACCTCCCATGTAGATCAAATTTGTGCAGCCTCTTTCTAATTGGTAGACTCGTGCGCTTTGACATCAACAGTGGCAAGAGCTACCTGTAGGTCCCGTGATGACATTCTGGTGTTCTTAGAGACTTCTTTCAGCATCTTTCGGTCTGCTCTCCGGCTGAACTTGCTGGGCCGGCCTGGCCTGAACAAGTTGGCAGTTGTTTGGAATCTTTTCCACTTGTAGATGATCTTCTGGACAGTCGAATGATTGATTTCAAATTGTTTGGAGATCTTTTTAAATCCCTTCCCAGACTCGTAGGCATCTATAACCTTCTTTCTGAAGGCCTCAGAGAGCTCTTTTGATCTAGGCATGGTGACGCCGCACACTTCAACAACAAAGAGCAAACCAAACAAAATGTCTGAGGTTTAAATAAGACAGGTTCCTCCAAGATCCTCTCTAACGATGTTCTAATCATTTGCACCTGATTCTAATTTTAGGTATTTGAAGTAGTGATAAATGTAGGGGTGTACTTACTTTTTCCACACGCGAAATTTTCATTCATGTTTATTTAAATTAAATAATGGACTACAAAATGTAAATGTTTCATGATATTTGTTATATTATATCACCTTTATCTGTCAATATTGTTGAAATGAAGATCAAATAGCTGTATGTTGAAATATGTTGAAAAAGTCAAACCTTTACACGGGGTGTACTTACTTTTTCACGTGACTGTAGATGTGCTTCATCATTAACCATTACAGTGCCACCAATGACGCAGATAATCATGGTTGGATTATTACTTGCAATCCCAGACCCAGATGTCGTCGGTTGTCGACCCAGATGGAATTAAAGGAAGATGGAAAAGATATATGGAAATGCTGTTGAATACAGAGAATGAATGGGATGGCAACATAGAGAGTAACCCAGTTTTAGGACCGGCAGAGAAGATAACTGAGAAGGAAGTTGAGGAAGCGATAAAAGCAATGAAGAGTGGAAAAGCGGGAGGGCCGACGGGAGTTGTGGGAGATATGTTGAAGGCAGCAGGAAGTTGGGGTGTGAAGAGAATGACAGAGATCTGTAATCTGGTGGTGAAAGAAGGCCGCATTCCAGTGGATTGGGAACTGAGTACCCTCGTCCCTCTATACAAGGGGAAAGGTGACCCTTTGGAGTGTGGCTCGTACCGAGCGATAAAGTTATTGGAGCATGGAATGAAGGTATTGGAAAGGGTGTTGGAGAGGAGGATAAGGAAGAAAGTGAAGATCGACGAAATGCAGTTTGGATTTATGCCAGGAAGAGGAACGACAGACGCGCTTTTCATTGTGAGGCAGTTGCAGGAGAAGTACATGGAGAAGAGGAAGAAGTTGTTTTTTGGGTTTGTTGATCTGGAGAAAGCATTCGATAGGGTGCCACGCAAAGTATTGACATGGGCATTGAGGAAGTTAGGAGTGGAGGAATGGTTGATCAGAGTCGTGATGGCAATGTACAAAAGAGCGCACACAGCTGTAAGGACGAAGGACGGGAACAGTGGTGAGTTTGAGGTGAAGGTGTGAGTGCATCAGGGGTCGGTACTAAGTCCACTACTATTTGTAGCTGTGATGGAGGTGCTGGCTCGGAACGTAAAGGAGGGTTTACCGTGGGAGTTGTTGTATGCAGATGATCTGGTGTTGATTGCGGAAAGTATGGATGGACTGAAGGAAAAGATGAACAAGTGGAAGGAATGTATGGAGACAAAAGGTCTGAAGGTGAATATCGGAAAGACGAAGGTGATGGCAAGTGGTAAAGCATGTGGTGAGGTGGAAAGAACTGGGAAGTGGCCGTGTGCTATGTGCAGGAAGGGTGTCGGAGTGAACTCCATTCAATGTACAATGTGCGCTGAGTGGGTTCATCAAAAATGTAGTGGTCTGAGAGGGTCATTTACCAGTGTGGCAGCTACATTCAAATGTAAGGTGTGCACAGAGGGAGCTGCAGATGGAGGAAATGTTGAGTTGGATCTTGGAGACGGCGTGAAGCTGGAAGGTGTGAAAACATTTTGCTACCTCGGAGACATGCTGAATGAAGAAGGAGGATTAGACTCGGCAACGGTTGCTCCAGTGAGATGTGCATGGAAGAAGTTTCGGGAACTGAGTGGCGTGCTGATGAGGAGGAGAGTGTCGCTGAAGCTGATGGGAACGGTGTATGCTGCATGTGTGAGAAGTGTTATGATTTATGGGAGCGAGACATGGGTAATGAACGTAGAGCAGCAACGAAGGCTGGAAAGGGTGGAAATGCGAATGGTTCGATGGATGTGCGGAGTATCGTTGAGAGAGAGGAAGACAAATGATGAATTGCGAAAGATGATGGGAATATTGCCTGTGATTGATGCTGTGAAGAGGAACAGGTTGAGATGGTTTGGTCATGTGTTGAGGAAGGATGAAAGTGACTGGTTGAGAAGAGTGATGGAAATGAATGTAGAAGGAAGTAGAGGACGGGGAAGACCGAGAGACTTGGCTAAAGATGGTGGAAGAAGAAATGCGGGCAAGGGGGTTAACAAGGAGAGATGCAGAAAATAGGGCAAAATGGAGAAGATTGTCATGGGGACCGCAAGGCTAAGCCCCGCTCTAGCAGGGAAAATGGCCTTAAAATGTATGTTGTTGTTGTTGTTGTTGTATTATTACTTGCAAAATCGAAAATTTTTCAAGTATATTGGCCGGTTGCGTTTGTTATTCTGTCTGTGTCTGTCTGTCTGTCTGTCTGGTTGTTTGTTTGTTTGTCACCGCCCTACAGGTCACAATTCTAAACCGATCGTCATGAAACTTCACCAAGTTTTAGAGGTCGTCACAGTTGAGAAGCCTATTGATTTTGAGGTCAAAGGTCATCTGGAGGCCAGATTTCTAAAATTGCCATTTTTAATCCGATTGACTTGAAAATTGAACAGCATTTGTCTATTGTTACTGAATTGGGAAACAACTATTTTTGAGGTCAAAAGGTCAAAGGTCAATTCAAGATCAAACTTCTAAAATCATCAATTTTCATCTTAAAATCATCACTTTTCATCCTATTGACCCGAGCTTTGATCAAGATCATCAATTTTGATCTTGATGAAATGGACAATTTGCTGGATCAATTGCAACCTTTTTGGGAGGGGAGGGGGGGGGTAGAGGGGAGGGGGGTGGATTTTGCAAGTGTCGTGCTCTGCATGACGTCTTCTTGTTTGTTTGTTTGTCTCTGTCCGTTTCTTTGTCACTTGTCTGCAGGTCAAAATTCCAAACCGATCGTCATGAAACTTCACCAAGTTGTATAGGTCGTCACAAATGAGAAGCCTATTGATTTTGAGGGCAAAGGTCAAATGTCATCTGGAGGTCAAATTTCTAAAATCGCCATTTTCATCCGATTGACTTGAAAATTGAACAGCATTTGTATATTGAGTCACTAAATTGGGAAATTAGTTATTTTGAGGTCAAAATGTCAAAGGTCAACTCGAGGTCAAATTTTCAAAATCATCAATTTTCATCTGAAAAGCCATCAATTTGCAACCGATTTAATTGAAAATTGAACAGCATTTGCATATCGAGTCAATAAATTGGGAAACATACTATTTTTGAGGTCAAAAGGTCAAAGATCAACTCAATGTCAAACTTCCAAAATCATCAATTTTCATCTGAAAACCCATCAATTTTTATCCGATTGACTTGAAAATTGAACAACATTTGCACATTGTCAATATATTGGGAAACAAACTATTTCTGAGGTCAAAAGGTCAAAGGTCAACTCTAAGTCAAACTTCCAAAATCATCAATTTTCATCTGAAAAATCGTCACTTTTCATCCTATTGACCCGAGCATTGATCAAGGTCGTCAATTTTCATCAACACATGAAAGCCCACAGCATCTTGTTTCTCACAGTCTGAGAGTTCTCTAGGTGCTTTTTTGCAAACTCCAAGCAGGCTTTCATATGTCTTTCACTGAGGAGAGGCTTCCGTCTGGCCACTCTGCCATAAAGCCCAGATCGGTGGAGTGTGTTGCAGTGATGGTTGTCCTTCTGGAAGTTTCTTCCATCTCCACACAGGATCTCTGGAGCTCAGCCAGAGTGACCATCGAGATCTTGGTCACCTCTCCGACCAAAAGGCCCTTCTCCCCCCGACTGCTCAGTTTGGCTGGGCGGCCAGCTCTAGGAAGAGTCCTGGTTGTTCCAAACTTCTTCCAAAGAAGTGGGGGGGAGGAGGGAGGGAGGGAGGGGGGAGGGGGGGAGGGAGGGAGGAGGGGGGGAGGGGGGGGGGGGAGGGAGGGGAGGGGGGGAGGGAGCGGGGAGGGTGGGGGGGAGGGGTAGGGTGGGGGGGAGGGGGGAGGGGGGAGGGGGTAGGGTGGAGGGGGTAGGGGTGGAGGGGAGGGGGAGAGGGGGAGGGTGTAGGGTGGAGGGGGTTAGGGGGTAGGGTGGAGGGGGGAGGGGGGTTAGTGGGAAGGGGGAGGGGATGAAGGGAGGGGCCAGTCAACCAATGACGTTGCAGTTCTCATGGTCGGAGAGCAGCACAACAATCGCGACATCGTCCTGCATCTTCGCAACAGCACGAAGCGGATTTTGGAGACTCACCGATCCTGTGACGCCCTCCAGTACCGGCGTTGCCGGGCGGGGGAAGGGAGACCCGTACATTCCCAACCCGTACATTCGCCCTCTCGACTCAAGCTCACTCGGACAAAAGCCTCGCACAAATTACACCGTGAAGGCCCAATGGCCATGTCTATGCCACAAATCAAGTACGTGAGCGAGTCGGGCGCACTGAATTGAAAATATATAGAACGCTCATACTCCGTGAAAAGTGAAGCCGCCGTGTCGCCATCTTGGTTAGCACGACTCGACCAACTCGCTTCGCGGATCTCGTTTGTTTTGAACGTGTGAATTACGTGCGAACGCGTAACTGTGAGTTTATGGCGGCAAGGAACATCACGTGATCGCTCTGAGCGAATCAGCGCGCTGCTCTGCCACCTGCTCAGATTCCGTGTATAATATTCCTCGCTGAAATGCGCTGAGGTAAATATGAATAAAAAATATGGATCTCGTAAAGATGAAAGCAAAAAAAACCTATGTGGTGTGAATGGCAATGTTCCTCGCTGAAATGTGAAAAAACGCAATCGCTTTTCGCTCTGAAATACGTGCGAACGCGTAACTGAGTTTATGGCGGCAAGGAACATCACGTGATCGCTCTGAGCGAATCAGCGCGCTGCTCTGCCACCGCCTCAGATTCCGTGCATAATATTCCTCGCTGAAATGCGCTGAGGTAAAAATATGGTAAATAAATATTATGAAATAATTTTTTTTAGGTCGGCCATGTTCTTCCCAGGCTCAATGGCCATGCCTATGCCAAATATCAAGCACGTGAGCCTCTCCGTTTGGGAGTCTATCGGTAACATTACACACACACACACAAACTGTGTTTTATATACATATATAGATTGCTTTGCATTCAGTGTCAAAGTTTGCAAAATGCCTGTAATTTAGTTGTCACCATGAAATTTATCTTTGTGCTCTGACATCTATCTGTACTAGGCTTTGAAAGTCCGAGAGGCAGATGTGACGCGGGACATGGTGCAGAAGAGCGTATGTGTCCTCAGTAGCCAGGTGAGGGAGCTTGGCTCTCCATCAGTTTTGGAACCCTGTTTACAATACAAGACATTTTATACAGACTTGGCATTTAATATGGAATATATATTTTTTCTTGACTTGGGTTTACTTTCTTAACTCAGTATATCAATCTGGTGAGTTTCTTTTACACTTCGGTGATTTATTTGTGAAAAGAAACATGTCACTGATTGTCTGTCGCAGCAAGAAGTCAACAACAGGATTATATCACACGTGGCGTGGCAAAATGTACGGACAGGTGCATTTGATGATTGGCTTCACAGTCGGGTATACAAGGGTTGTTGCATTCTGTATTAGTGGAAAACAACTGCTGCACGTCTCCAAAAGTTATTGCCGCTTCCTCTGGAGATGGTCCGTCAACTCGACAATGCTGTTTGTCATGGAGTGGTGGCTTTACGAAATTACGGCATGAAACAGCATGCTATTGCTCGGCAGCATGGCATCACTCAAGGTCAGGTGTCAAAGATCCTGAAACAAAATGCTCAGAGGGGTGTCCCTACTCCAATACCGAGGCCAGGACGTCCCCGCAGAACCACAAGGAGGGTTGATCGCCAGCTGCACCGGTTAGTCCCCAATGGCCGTACCAGGTCAGCTAATCGGCTTAGGGCTGAGTGGCAGCAACTGACAAATGTGCCTGTATCCAGAAGGCTAGTCAACCAACGACTGGTTCAAGCAGGCTATCGTGCCAGGCGACCCCTGAGAAAGCCACCCCTGACCAGACAACACCACCAGCGCCGATTGCAGTGGGCCAGAGAGCACCGTTAATGGCAGCCAGGACACTGGAATCACGTGATCTTCAGTGACGAGTCTAGATTTCTGGTCTATCGTCAAGATGGCCGCGTCCGAGTGCGCAGACAAGTGCATGAAGCCCACAACAAAGATTGTATCGTGCCAAGAGTCCACGCTGGAGGTGGTGGGGTGACCATTTGGGCTGCTTTTCATGCAGGGGGCAAAACTGACCTGGTTGTTCTGAATGGAAACCTGAACCAGTTCAAGTACAGGGCCATTCTGGAAGAAACATTGCTTCCATTTGCTCGAGCAGCCTTTCGAGGAAACTTTGTCTTCCAAGATGACAATGCACGGCCTCATCATGCTTGCATGATCCAACACTTTCTTGCTGACCATGGTGTAGAGCATATGGAGTGGCCTGCCATGTCCCCGGATATGAATCCGAGAGAGAACTTGTGGGCAGAATTAACGCGTCAAATCGACCACTTGGATCAGCAGCCGACATCTGTGCATGAATTGCAGCAGGCTATTGTCACTGCATGGCAAGCGATTCCTGTCCAAACCTTGGCAAATCTGGTGAACAGCATGCCTCAACGTGTACGTGCTCTCCTGAATGCTCGTGGGGGTTACACGAAGTACTGAACTGTAATTTTACTGTCCGTAATCCCAGTCGTAATTCAACTTTTGTTTTTGTTAAAAAAAAATTTGGCTAATGTGCAAAATAAAGAGATACTTCTGGAAAACGCACAGAAGTTTAACACAGTACTGTCCGTGAATTGAGTTCGATATTAGTTTATATCCCTTTCAAGGATCAATTTATTTGTTTCGAAATGTCAAATGTGGTTTTTGTTTCTTTTAAAGGTCACATTAACAAAATCTAGAATAATTTCAACATAATTCCAATGAACTTTTGGTTCTAAGTCATCTTGAAAAGTAAGTTCACCCCCACAAAAAAAATATTCCATATTAAATGCCAAGTCTGTAGTATGCTAAGTTGGGCTATTTAACGGGTTACTGCAATGAAAGGTTAAAAAAAAAGGTTTTTTGGTTTTAAAAAGATGTATCGGTAATAAGGATCTGTGCGTTTTACCAATTATTATTTGTGACGTATGAGTGAAAACGTCAAATTTGTTGGTAACCGCCCCCCCCCCCCCCCCCGAAAAACGATCACGTGAGCAGGGCGGTGCCTTATGCTCTGGCTTTGACGTCATCATACGAAACAATTCAGCAGACTATAATATACATGTGCTGACATGCCGCTTGTGCCGAGTGGCCGGCCCGATATCTTTGTCCGACTTGGAGGAAACAAATTTGACGCTGCATTCTCGGACGAAGATTTATCAGATCGTGAGGATGATAATCATGTCTATGTCAATACCGGGACAATGCATCCATGCATGTACAAACTTGAAATAAAAGTGGGGATTGCGATGATCATGAAATACTGGGTGTGCACAACCAACTGGAAGTTTCGGCAACAGTGACTCGTAAATACACTACCGGTCAAAAGTTTTAGAGCACCTCAATTTTTCCAGTTTTTATTGATATTTACGCAGTTTAATGTCTCAATGTACTCTGAAATTAAGCATAGAACAAATAAACAATTGGGGATAAAAAAAAGAATCATAGAATCATTTTGTTTAACAAAATTTAATTTAAATTTTTGACTCGGCAAAGTAGCCACCTTTTGCAGATATAACCGCCGAACACACTCGTGGCATTCTTTCTACAATGGAAATCAAATATTGTTCGGGAAGTTCTTCTCAACACTGTTGCAGAAGTTCCCACAAATGTGTTGCACTTGTAGGTTGCTTTGCTTTCACCCTTCTGTCCAGTTCATCCCAAACCAGCTCGATGGGGTTTAAGTCTGGAGACTGTGCTGGCCATTCCATGATTTGAAGCCTACTGTCTTGTTCTTTTCTCTCTCTTTTATGCTGGCCATTCCATGATTTGAAGCCTACCATCTTGTTCTTTTCTCTCTCTTTTATCTCTCTCTTCTCTCCGTCTTGATCAGAGGTCTTCGAGCTTTGAGATCAAGCGTAACACGGACGGAGTTGACATCTAACGCTGGCGGAGGCATATCCATTGACGCATTCGCGTGAAATTCAATTTTATAGTTCATAAACAGGTAATACCTACTCCCTCTTGGAGTATTAATAGTGTCAACTAGCCGAAACCCGTGGAACATCCACGGAAGGGAGGATGTGGTGTATGGATAGAGTGTACCATTATGGATGGCATAGGGGATAGATGGTAAATCCATTAGTGCCGTGGGCATCGGGGCACTGGGTGCGGCGTAAAAGGGATAACAAAGTCGAGTCCTTACGCTATTATTATATAGATACTCCCCGTCGATGTGCTTCTGTGGTAATCGCGAATATGAGTCACATACACGGTCACAGTGCCTGACGCCACTGTGACCGTGTTTTGATTAATAAATCTACGAGTCACAAAACACGAACCGAACTCACCTCAAGCAGTAAAAAGGTGCAAATCGCTCCTAGAAACCACCTCATCTCTTCAGACCTCAACACACCTCGATAAGTGACGGCAGCGCTCATGGGATCTTCTTCTTCCGTTAAGCTCCAATTTTTTCTCTTTAAGTTAAGTCCAATCAGTCCTCTCTGCTCGAAGTGCTCAGGCCATGCCTTCCCGCTCTCATACTTTTATTTCCGTTCGGTGTAGAAAGAGATTGACATATCGTTCGTCCGTTTTCAGCTCGTTATCTTTAAGCTTCCTTACGTCTCGCCACCTGCTACACCTCTCTGAGTTACGAGGATTTATGCAACGCACCCCGAGTATCGCAACGTCACTCCATTTAACTTTATTAAAATGACGATAAAGACGTTTCCTTATATATCCTAATTTAAAATGTTCAAGGGAATAAAAAGACCATTTGGTTCACACCACCCATGTTCACACCACTCGACTGTCCAATCAGCCGACGGCTCGCTTCGCCTTCGCCCAGCAGATGCCAATACGATGGCGTCGTAAGATGGCGTCGTATCGGCAGTTAATCGGATGCTTTTGGCCCCCAACGTCGGCTAATTCAGATTTTTCGAGTATGTCTGTACGTGATAAACAAAGAGCGCGGTTCGTAGATCGTAAATCCATTAGTGCCGTGGGCATCGGGTCACTGGGTGCGGCGTAAAAGGGATAACAAAGTCGAGTCGTTACGGTATTATTATATAGATAGCCCTTCCCTCCAACAGAGGTCAGTGATTGAACCCCTTGCATTATGTCACGTGAGCAAACGAAAATTGCAAGTCATCTCACCACCCTTGCGGGGAAGAGGGTGGGGGGGGGGGGGGCAAGGGGAGGGAAAGGGTAGTGTTTATTTCATGCTCATGGCCTGAACTTGGGTATTCTAAACATGTCATCCAAAATTTGGTTGCGATCGGCCAAGCTGTTTTCAATTATATAAGGTTAAGACGTACATAGAAGAATAAGACCACTTATTTTGCATGTTGAGATGCACAGCATTGCCAAAGCAGTTTCTTGGCCATTGGGCACAATCCTGGACAGGTCGCCTCCCCGACGCAAGATACTCGAATGGCTCATTATTCCCAGTAAGTTGGTACTCATTTTGCTGACCTCGGAAGGATGGTAGGCTGAGTCAACCCACCTGGTGTTAATTTGATGGCAAGACAGGGGCATGAACTCAGGACCCTGAGATCTTGAGCCAGCCACCATAACCGTTAAACCAACACCATGCTAAGACATACATAGACTTCACAATAAATAAATATAGAGAATTGCTGACTTTTAGTTCTGGTACACCCACTCCGTACGGGAGCGGCAGGAAGGGTCATGTTATTATCTTCTCTGGGATATATAGATTACAGTAGATCTAGGCTCACAGTGCAGCACATAGAGACGGAATTGGGAGGGACTGGTGTACAATAATTGATTGGTAAATTGATTAATTGCATAAATAAACTAAATAAATAAGAATCGTAAAATATTTGATTTCTTCATCAATTGGCTAATATCATACCTAAATCAGCACTGCTGTGTCTGAATCTAACTTTTTAAAAATTCATGAAGTAATTAATCATAAAATTAAATAATTAATTGATTAATTGATAAATCAATAAATCAAAAATACCTTTCATAGCCAAATCACTTGGTCACTGTCATGTCCAAATATCAGCTTCCTAGCTCAAAACGTTCCTGAGATATTGCCCAGATGAGAAAGGAAATAAATAAGTACTTAATAAATCGATAATAATTAAGTAATTAATCAAGTAATTAATTAATTTTTTTAAATACCGTTTTTTCCAAAGCCCTTGTTCACTATTGTGCCGAAATTTCAGCTTCATAGCTCAAAGGATGGCTGAGATATTGCCCGGACAAACCAACAAACAAGAAAGAAAGAAAACAAGCAAACACAGTGAAAACTGAGTATTCCCTTTCAAAGAACTACCATGTAACAAAGTAAAAAAATTGGTCCTTTGTATTTCACTATCTGGAGGTTTTACTGTATTGATATTTTTTGAAAAAGAAAAATTAGACCTGTTGTTTGTGGAACGGAATTAAATTGTGGAAAATACTACACTCAGATTGTAAATTTTGAGGAGTGCTCGCTTTATGGTGATTTTTATTTTGTTTTTATATTTCAATATATAGCCATTCTTTGGTTTGCTGCAAGCCAAACTGAAGCTGATTACACATGCTTACTTTGAAGAAAAGGACTTCTCACAGATATCAATCTTGAAGGTATGTTTCATGCATCATTTGCTGACATTCACCATTTTATTTTATACGTCTTGTGCTGCCTTCTTTATGTGCTGAATATTTTGATCATATTCTCAAAAGGCACTTTCTGTGTTTGTTTCTTTTTAGTTGTGGTATTGTATTAGTCTTTAATGTGTAAATTGTTCTTACTCCAAATGAAGATCATATAAACATAGTGCAGGGCTTGTCTGAACATGGTAAGGTCTTGCAGGTACTTGAACTTTTTGTTATTACAAATGTCAAACAAAACGATGAATGAATGAATATGAATGATCGTTTTAAGGCCATTTTCCCCGCTAGAGCGGGGTTAGCCTTGCGGGCCCCATGACAATCATGGTTCCCTGTTTGAGGCAATGTTTTTATGGCCGGATGCCCTTCCTGACACCAACCCTTGGTCACGCTCTTACGATACGGTGTACCTATTCTAACCCGGGGTACACACGGGGATCATTCATCCCAGCAAGCTGGTACTCAATTTGCCGACCTCGGAAGGATGACAGGCTGAGTCAACCCCCCTGGCGTTAATTCAGCGATCGACCGGGATTCGAACCCAGGATCCTAGGATCCCAAGCTGGCACCCTAACCGCTAAGCCAACACCAGGCTCTGTTGATGAGTATGTTGAATATTATTACTTACAGATTGATGATTCATTTGTTTAAAGCTAAGGTCGTGTATAAATGAAAGGACCGTGCCTGATTAAAAAAAACTGATAAAAATGAAAAAACTCATTTGATGAAAAAAATAATCATTAAATTATTCACTTTTCAAAAAGTCATACTTTCACCAAAACACAGACTAGTACAAGTACAAATGCATAGCATAGTGAATAAGTAAAACGAAATGTCCTCTTAACTTATGTTACAGGAATAGGATTAACCTTCACAATGAAGATTTGTTACATTATTAATTGGGTAGAAACCAATCCTTCAGCCTTTGCCAGTTTAGCACCTGGGCAGAGATGAGATTGTATTAGAGATTTATTCAGCTGTATTTTCTTCGATCTACACCTGCATTGAAGAAGTCTGAAGCCCAATATTGGTTCTGGATATTCTTTCAGCCAATTATACATCTACCTCCAGTGCCTTCAGAAAGTATTTACACCCCTTGACTTTTTTCACATTTTGTTGTTAAGGCCTGAATTTAAAATGGATTAGATTGAGATTTTTTGTCACTGATCGACACATAATAATACCCCATAATGTCAAAGTAGATTTTTTTCAGAATTTTTAAAATAAAATAATTGGAAATGAAAAACTGAAATGTCTTAGGTCAATAAGTATTCAACCCCTTTGCTGTGACACTCCACTCCAAATTGAGCTCGGGTGCATCTAATTTCCTTTGATGATCCTTGAGATGTCTCTACAACTTGATTGGTGTCCACCTGTGGCCAATTCAATTGATTTGACATGATTTAGAAAGAAATACACCTTTCTATATAAGGTCCCACAGTCGACAGTGCATGTCAGAGCAGAAACTCTTCCATGAAGTCCAAGGAACTGTCCGAATAACTCTGAGATAGAATTGTGAGGAGGCATAGATCTGGGAAAGGGTATAAAACAATTCATAGAGTGTTGAAAGTTCCCAAGAGCAGAGTGAGCTCCATCATCAGGAAAAATAAAGAATATGGAACTACTAAGTGTCTTCCTAGAACTGGTTATCTGAGCAACCGGGCAAGAAGGACCTTGGTCAGGGAGGTGACCAAGAACCCAATGACCACTATGACAGAACGACAGATTTCCTTGCTCAGATGGGAGAACCTGCCAGAAGGATACCAGTTTCTGCAACATTTCACAAATCTTGACTTAATGGGAGACTGGCCAGACGGAAGCCACTCCTGAGAAAAAGGTACATGACAGCATGCCTGGAGTTTGCAAAAAGGCACATGAACGAATCTGAGCTTTTGTGGTCTGATGAGATGAAAATTGAACTCTTTGGCCTGAATGCAAAGTGCTATGTTTAGAGGAAACCCATCAAATCTCATCCCCCATCTAACACCATCATTACCGTGAAGCATGGTGGTGGCAGCATCATGCTATGAGGATGCTTTTCAGCAGCAGAGACTGGGAGACTTGGAAGGATAGCGGGAACAGTGAATGGAGCCAAATACAGGGAAATTATTTAGGAGAACCTGCTTCAGAGTACAAAAGACCTTAGACTGCAGCGAAGATTTACGTTTCAGCAGGACAATGACCCCCAAGCATCAGCCAAAGCAACACTGGAATGGCTTTAGAACAAGAATGCAAAAGTCCTTGAGTGGTCCAGTCAAAACCCAGACTTGAAACCCATTGAGAATCTGTAGAAAGACTTGAAGATTGCTCTTCTCTGAAGCTCCCCATCCAACTTGACAGAGCTTGAGCAAATCTGCAAGGAGAAATAGGAGAAACTCCCCAAATCCAGAGTCGAGTAATCCAGTGTAAATCTGATAAAGACATTCCCAAGAAGACTCGAAGCTGTAATTGCTGCCTAATTGTCAGGTTCACTATGTTTTTTCGTTCAAAATCATGGTAGATTAGCAAACCTATACATTTTTGGAAACGTTATTACATGGAAAATCTGAAAATCAATGTTTACATTTGCCAATTCTGACCAATTTGATTCGACCAATTCGACCAATCGACCAATTCCATTCGACCAATCGCTTCGATCGACCATTCGACCATTCGACCAATTCGATCGATTCGATTCGATTCGATTCATCGAATTCGATTCGATCGACCATTCGACCAATTCGATTTGCCAATCAATTTGACCGACCTTTGCTTGTGTGGAACGGACTGTGAAAACGATGCGGACTATATTGTCCGATACGACACACAGGACAGTGATGACGAACTCTAAATGGCATATTCTGTAATCGTGTATGTTTGATGCCATTGACTGCCTGTGTATATTTTGTCATTGACTGCCTGTGTAGATGTGAAGTTATACTGACTGCATGTGTATATATGATTTTGCTGACTGCCTTTGTATGTTTGGTGATATGAATTATTGTGACACATTTTGATGTTATTAACTGCCTGTACAAAATGATAACATGTATTTGATTATGCAACTTATCGCGAATATAAAGACAATATTTTGCAATTCAAAACCTTTGATTCGTGTCTTACCATTCCCCATAGCACTAATTTGATACTTTCATTGGATTCCTTGTCCCTGAAAATATAGGTTTAGTATATTTTTAAAAGTTTTTAGGGTAATTAGAGGCAGAAATAGAACAAACTAGAACTGCCACTTTAAAACTGCTGGCAGTGATGACCGGTTTACTCGCACCCACTTTTGATGCAACCCCACTGTTGATACAACCCCACTTTTGATACAACCCCACTTGTGATACAACCCCACTTTCATTGGACATGCTTTGACACAACCCCCTTGGATACAACCCCGACACACACACACACACACACACACACACACACACATCCCCACACACACACACACATTCCCCCTACCCCCCACCCACATACACACACATACACACACACAAACACATGCACACGTCCTCCCACCCCCACCCCCAACACACACACACACACACACACACACACACACACACACACACACATATTCCCCCACCCCTAACACACACACACATGCACACAGCCCCCCCACCCCCAACACACACACACAAACACACACACATATCCCCCACCCCTAACACACACACAAACACATGCACACATCCCCCCACCCCCCCAACCCTAACACACATGCACACACACAAACACCCCCACACCCCTCCCCCCACACGAACACCCCTCCACACATACACCCCTCCACACACACACATATCCACCCGCCCCCTCACACCCACACACACATACACACACACGCACATCCACACATCCACACACACGCACACACACACAAACACACGCACACATCTCCCCACCCCACTCCCAACACACACACACACACCCTCCACACATACACACACACACACACACACACACATATCCATCCCCCCCTCCTCCACATGCACACCCCAACCCCTCCACACACACACACATATCCACCCCCCACCCCACACCCACACACACACCCACACACACACATCCCCCCACACATATCCCTACACACACATCCCTACACACACACACACATCCCCCCTCCCCCCCCCCCCCACACACACACACACACACACACACACACACACATATCCAACCCCCCTCCTCCACACGCACACCCCAACCTCCCCCCCCCCCACATACACACATATCCCCCCCCCCCAACCCACATACACACACACACACACACAGACATCCACACATACGCACATCCATACACACACACAAACACACACACACATCCCCCCCCCCCCCACCCCATCCATTAAAAAAAAAAATTTCGTTTAATTAACGATATTTGCCACCCGTGGAAGAACGTCCTGCCGTGGCATGACGTCATCCGTGGCCCGTGCCGTATGTCAGCGGAAGAACGAAGTATCCCGTCGATCGAACTTGGTCAAATTTTTCATGATTGTCACCAAATTTGTTGTGGTATTTTGTTAACTCATCCGAGGCAATACGACAATCGAAATCCGATTTGAAATCGGAGCCAAATTGACGCCGCAAGATCTGCCTGCACGTGTGGATATTTTACCTGTGGAAGATTCACTTTGGAAATTCGCTCCATTTAAAATGTTAGATTTTGAATAACTTCGTCATTTTAAATCGGATTTCCACAAAATAAAGGTCACCATTGCTTGCAGATACCTCTCTTTCTCCTTACAATTGAAGACAGGATGAACTTCAGAGCGAGAAATAAGCCGAGGCGGCGGAGAGTTTTACAATGTTATTTTCCAATGTAAATGACAATATCGTGTAGTTTTACGAAAATTCATCACAATTTGCCCAGATTTGTTGCATTCGAATGTTAACACCCTCTAGCGACTGCCAAATCAGAACAATTTAATTTCGAGCTACCCTTAGCTCGTGAGGTGGTTATGTCACATGGCCTGGTCAAAAAAAAGTGTTGTGGTTCTTCTTCTTCAGGCAATAACAACTTCTAGTTTCCAGACCGTACATCCAATCATCTTGAGATTTTGCACACTTGTTACTCTTCATGACTTCTGCTAGATTATGAAGTTTCACGTCGATCAATAAAGCGATTCAAGAGATATCCATTTTAAAAATAAATTTCGTTTAATTAACGAGATCTGCCAAACCACGTGACCTATCGCAAATTCTAAAATGACATTTTAGTAGACTGACATGCTGAACAGATCTGTGAAGTTTCTCCTCGATTGGATCAAAAATGAGGGAGGAGCTACGTTTTAAAGGTTCATGCTTTAAACCGTCATAACTCTGAAACCATGTGTCGGATGATGTCGCCCTCGTTGACCTTTTTGTTCGTCATGGGCATGCGATTCTGCTTGCAAAGGTTGGCCTCGATCTGTTCAGCCGTTGCAGAGAAAAAGGGTTTTTCGTGTGTTCACGAAAAACAATATGGCGGCTGAACCACGTGACCTACGACGTCATATTTACCATTAAAATATTCTACAGACCGAGTCCCTCCTATGGTGAAAATTGTATCTCAATCGGCCCTATTATTGCAGAGAAAATGTTTTTTAAAGGAAATTAAAACTTAAAATGGCAATAGCACTCACTGTGAGACGTGGCCTGGCAGGACAAAATGGTGTGTTTCTTCTTCTTTCAACAATAAAGACTTATAGCTTCGCGACCGTACATCCAATCATCTTGAAATTTTGCACACCTGTTACTCTTCATGACTTCTACTACAGTATGAAGTTTCACGTCGATCAATAAAGCGATTCAAGAGATATCCATTAAAAAAAAAAAAATTCGTTTAATTAACGATATCTGCCAAACCACGTGACCTATCGCAAATTCTAAAATGACATTTTAGTAGACTGACATGCTGAACAGATCTGTGAATTTTCTCCTCGATTGGATCAAAAATGAGGGAGGAGCTAGGTTTTAAAGGTTTATGCTTAAAAACGTCATAACTCTGAAACCATGTGTCGGATGATGTCGTGCTCGCTGACTTTTTTGTTCGTCATGAGTATGCGATGCCGCTTGCAAAGTTTGGCCTCGATCTGTTCAGCCGTTGCAGAGCAAAAGCGGTTTTCGTGTTTTCACGAAAAACAATATGCCTGCCGAACCACGTGACCTACGACGTCATATTTACCATTAAAATATTCTACAGACCGAGTCCCTCCTATGGTGAAAATTTTATCTCAATCGGCCCTATTATTGCAGAGAAAATGTTTTTTAAAGGAAATTAAAACTTAAAATGGTAATAGCACTCACTGTGAGACGTGGCCTGGCAGGACAACATGGTGTGTTTCTTCTTCTTTCAACAATAAAGACTTATAGTTTCGCGACCGTACATCCAATCATCTTGAAATTTTGCACACTTGTTACTCTTCATGACTTCTACTACAGTATGAAGTTTCACGTCGATCAATAAAGCGATTCAAGAGATATCCATAAATAAATAAAAATCGTTTAATTAACGATATCTGCCAAACCACGTGACCTATCGCAAATTCTAAAATGACATTTTAGTAGACTGACATGCTGAACAGATCTGTGAATTTTCTCCTCGATTGGATCAAAAATGAGGGAGGAGCTAGGTTTTAAAGGTTCATGCTTAAAAATGTCATAACTCTGAAACCATGTGTCGGATGATGTCGTGCTCGCTGACTTTTTTGTTCGTCATGGGTATCCGAATATGCATGCCAAGTTTGGGCTCGATCCGTTCAGCCGTTGCGGAGAAAAAGGGTTTTTTGTGTTATTTCACGGAAAACAAGATGGCGGCCGAACCATGTGACGTATGACTTCGAAAATTTTCGCATTCTGAGTTTTTTTTAACTAAGCATCTGGGGAAAAAATCTCATTTTCGGGGGAGAAAAACTGTGTTTGACGAATTCTAACCTCTTAACGTTAGCATTTTTGATATACTCAATACACATGTTTTTTGTTCCCATTGCAGAGTTCTTTAGAATGAGCCATTCCTCAAATTTTTCCATTGAGCCGTTTCGGAGATACAGAGGGGCAAAGTTGAAGGTGTTTTACAAGATGGCGCCCATACCACGTGACCTATGACGTCATCATTAGCATTAAAAAAATCTACGAGCCTAGCCGATCATTTGATGAAAATTTCCTGTCAATCCGACCAGCGGTTGCTGAGAAACTTAATTATGAAGTTTTCGGAGGTGCAAAATAGGGTGGAAGAATAATAATAATAATAATAAGAAAACCTCGAGCAGTAATAATAGGTTTCTCTCCATTTCATGGAGAGTAAACCTAAATATGTATTTTACAGTGGCCATTTTGAAAATCCAAAATGGCCGCCATACAGGTATCTCTCCAAATGTAAACATTGATTTTTAGTTTCCTTATGCTATAACCTTTCCAAAAATGTATAGGTTTGCTAATCTACCATGATTTTGAACGAAATATAATTTATTGACATAGTGAACCTGACTGACTATAAGGCACTTTTACTGAGTGCTGACTCAGGGGGTTGAATACTTATGTAAATTAGATTTTTTAGATTGCATTTTATTCTGCCTTAATTATTTCCTTAAAATTTCTAAAATAAAAATTCCACTTTGACATTATGGGGTATTATGTTTAGATAAGTGACTAAAAAATCTCAATTTAATGCATTTTAAATTCAGGCTGTAACACAACAAAATGTGAAAAAAGTCAAGGTATGTGAATACTTTCTGAAGGCACTGTACATTGCTCCAGGACTTCAGTCGAGCTGAGATGGGGCTATTTATGGCTGGAGACAGGGTACAACTAGAACGGCATTCGATATAGCGCATACCTCTGCCAGGTTGAACAGTTTACGTTTTGTATCCCAGTGATAGGCTGGATCTGCATCCGGATCTTCACCAATATCTAATCAACTCGTCCTTGTCACACACACCCAACATATCCACCAAATTTCATCTGAATCCATCCACAACTTTTTGGGATATTCCTCACAGACAGACAGACAGACAAACAGATAGACAGGAGTGAAAACATAACTTCCATCCAGCTTCAGTGGTGGAGATAAATATGCCAGCATCATGCAAGATAGTCTTTAAAGGAAGACTCCAGACCCAATTTTTTTTAAATTATTTAAATCTTTAGAATTAGGTAATGTTTAATTTTTAAAAATAAAAAAAATTTTGACGCTAAATTTGTCGTAAAATGCGTTTTTAAAAAGGCACGATTTAAAAAGGCACGATTTTTAAAAAAGCTTGTTCTGGAATCCTTGTGACGTCACTGTGACGTCACACGAGGTATAGATCTCAACTGATCACGGTGCACACAGTGCATAAACATGGCAGACATGGCAGAAGAAGAAGTTTCTGACTCCGAATCGCTCGATATTTCCTCTGATCTGTTGGACTTTTCAGCCGATGAATACGTATCAGAGGCCGAGGAAAGTATTGTAGAAGAATTTGATATAGAATGGAGAGAATTTGGTGTTCAACCATATCAGTTTGAGCCGGCGAAGATCCAGAGGCCAATATGGAGGTCGAAGTGGAAAACGACGAAGATGATGCTGAACAGCTCGCAGATTTAGATTACTGGTACGTGTTGGGCTAGTCTACTTGTTGATAGTTTCGGTTAAATATGCGAGGAATATTTATATCAAGCGAGTGTTATTGCAGTAGTGACTTTGTTTGATCGATAAAATGGTAAAAACCCGATCGCCTTGTGCCTGTATCAAGGCGTAGCCACAGACACGCAGGCTGCAGCTACTGAGTGTAGTGTACGAATGCACTCGTCACTGTACGTCAGCGTTTCGTAGAATTTTGGCCAATTTATTTATATTTATGGCAGGCATGTTCCGCTAGACCCCGAAATAAGTCGATACATAAACAATTATGCTCGCATCCCGGGGGGGGGGGGGGGATAGCCCACATTTTATACATGACACAAACGTCATTTACGATTTAGTGTAGGCCTAGGCCTATGCATTGCAAGTGTCTTTGGGGACACACAGTGACAGTACACTCACATTCGAGCCTGTGTTTATGTTTATAATACCATTGTTTTTCTTGAATGAAAGGGGGGTTCATAATCTCTCAATTTATGGTTGCGTACATACTTTAAATGGGCTCTTCAATCATGAAACGTTGTTTACACTTTACATGCAAATATTGGTATAAACCAGCAAAATAAATTCCATCGTGCTCGAGTTCGTCGGACAAACCTCTTCCAAGTGTTATTACTGGCAACATCATTCGGGAATTCATGCAGTGTTCGCACAAAAGGCTCCGAGACTTTGCTGCACCCGTACAAAACACAACTATAAACTATTTAGAATCCGATATGCAGGACAATATAACTATACTGAACAGCAATAGAAACGTCACTTCATAAAAAGAATTCCTGAACATTTCCCATAGAAATATCAATGCATTTCGTTTAGATATCTCGTTATTTACATTAGTCTGTATCTAAATTTAATCCTAACTACCGACAGTGGTGCACACGTGGATAAAAACAGGTCACCAAAACGCAGGCAAAAAAACGACCATGGTACAAAGTCGTGCATGATTCCCATGGAAATCAAAATGCACGTGTGTCTCCTTGTGACTTTCCCTATAAAAGGCACCCCAAAACGTGTGTTCATCATTCATGTTTCGATGCCAGCGCCATGCCCAGACTTACGAGGATTCAGAGAGACCAGGCTATTGGAAGATTGCATGCTGGACAGACTGCACGAATGGTTGCCAATGCTTTCCATGTCAATGTGAGAACCATCTACAGGTTACAGGAACGATACCAGGCCACCAACAGCACCGATGACCGCCCACGCAGTGGCAGACCGAGGGTAACAACACCACGACAGGATCGACAGATTGTGCGTCATCACATCCAAGATCACTTTACCAGGGCTACAGAAACTGCAAGACAAACAGTTGGAACCCACCAGAGACACATTAGTCGTGATAAAGTCCGTCGACGTTTGAAGAACAGGGATGTCCGTTGTCACAGGCCGTATTGTGGCCCCATTCTTACAGCTCGACACTGCCCTGACCGACTACAGTGGGCCACACAGCATCAAAATTGGCGTTACCAGCAGTGGAGAACCGTTCTTTTCTCAGACGAAAGCCGATACTGTGTTTCCATGGCAGATGGCAGAGTGAGAGTTTGGCGCAGACGTGGGGAACGCTACTCAGATGACTGTGTGATGGAAAGAGACTCGTGGGGTGGTCCAAACATCATGGTATGGGATGCTATTGCTCTCATTCACAAAGTCGGTCCTGTGGTGTTCCAGAATATTGATCCAGGAAGAGGCAATGGTGTCACAGCTGCTCGCTACATCGATCAAGTCCTCAGACCTCACGTTGTGCCACATTTTGGATGTCACGGAAATCATGTCTTCCAGCAGGACAACGCCCGTGCCCACACTGCCAGAGCAACAAGGGACTTCCTGCAACAGAATGGCATCCAAACCATGCACTAGCCCGCGCTCAGCCCCGATTTAAACCCGATAGAGCACTTGTGGGACGAGGTTCAAAGAAGACTGAATGACGTTCGACCAAGGCCGATAACTGCAACTCAACTCAGTCAGGCGTTTCTCAGAGTGTGGGACAAAGTGACAAATGCCTTCATCAACTGATTAATCCACTCCATGTACAGACGATGTATGGCTGTCATCAACGCTCACGGGGGTCACACAAGATACTGATTTTGACCTCCCTTGTTCTCACCTGGTCTTGTGTTTTTCTTATTCAGAACATTTCACATTATTGTTTGAACTGTGGTGACCATCCCTGTAATGTTTCATGTTGATCCTAAATCTCAATTCGTGTTGATCATGACTTGAAAATAAAGACTCCAAAATATTGATTCTGACTGACGTTTCTTTTGCTGTTTAATGTAGAATAGAAACACTCCACACTATTGTATTGTATTGTAAACCATTGGTAAAATATTTCCGGCTTCCCCATCACCTCGTGTGACGTCATACTGTGCATGGGCACGTGGTCTAAGATTTGCAGAAACGTTTTCGTCGATGGTTTATTATTGGTGCATTTAAAGTCGGATTACAAGGAAACAACTTCGCAGGTTGATTTTTTTTTAGATGATGTTGTTATGTACTGATCAAAGATCATGTAGAAGCATTTAACTAAAAAAAAATTTGGGGGTCTGGAGTCTTCCTTTAAACGTAACTTCAGAGCATTCACCAGTTTGGCCATTTTATACAAATATTAAATGCAGATGAATTAATGATAACTAGCGCTTTGCTGAAAAAGCGCCTTAACGTTACTTTGTTTGTTTGCATTGATTTAAACTTATAGGTCACATACAGGACAATGATGTTAGACAGTTTATATTTTTACTTTAACTTTTATTTTAAGGACAAGGACATTCTTAGAAATTAGATAAATGCATATATAGCATATGAGATACAACATTGTAGATTAATGGTGTGTGTCTGTGCATGTGTGTGTGTAGGAATTGTATGAACATGTGAACAGCTCTCTGAGTGGAAGCATTTTGGAAGGTTCACCGGCTTACTTGGGTGAGACACTCCTCGCTTTAGATCTGACTCATTTATTATCTGACAAAGCACTTTAGTAACAGGGTTAGCATGAAAGAATATTAAGAATTAGCAAATATCACGCATAACTTTGCTGACGGGAATATTGGGGAGGGAGAGGATTAGAGGAGGGAGGGAGGGAGAGGATTAGAGGAGGGAGGGAGGGAGAGAGAAGGGGGGAGGGAGGGAGAGAGAAGGGGGGAGGGAGGGAGAGAGAAGGGGGGAGGGAGGGAGAGAGAAGGGGGGAGGGAGGGAGAGAGAAGGGGGGAGGGAGGGAGAGAGAAGGGGGGAGGGAGGGAGAGAGAAGGGGGGAGGGAGGGAAGGAGAGAGAAGGGGGGAGGGAGTGAGAGAGAGAGAGGGGGGAGGGAGAGGGGGGGAGAGGGGGGAAGAGAGGGGGGGAGGGGAGAGAGAGAGAGAAAAAAAAGGAAAAAAAATAAAAGAAAAGAGAAAGTAGGTGAAAGAGAGAAAGAGGATGTAGGGGCGAGAGAGAAAGAGAGGAGGGAGGTGAGAGAGGTGAATTGAGGAGGGGAGAGGAGACAGGGGGGTTGTGAGTTGATGGAGATGGAGAAAGAGGGGGAGCAAGGAGGGAGAGAGAGGAGTGGGGGTGGGATAACATTGCCTCACCACACATTGCTATACACTCCGGGAGGGAGGTGGTGCGAGGATGCGGGGGTGGGAGTGAGAGAAAGGAAGAGGACGGGAGAGGGGGGGAGAGAGAGAGACAGAGTTGGGAGGAGAGTGCTGCACTTTCTTATGATGGGGAACAAGGAGAGGACAAAGAGAAAGAGAGAAAAAGGGGGGAGGTTTAACAATTAATATTTTAAAAATTAACAGTCATGGGAATGAACAAGTCTCTTTTTTTTCTTTTCTTTTTTTTTTAAACTCTACGTGGGTGCATTTTTTAAAATTTTATGTTATTCATGTGTTATTCATCAATGTACAGTGCATTCAGAAAATATTCAGACCCCTTCACTTTATTCACATTTTGTTATGTTGCAGTCTTATGCTGAAATCGTTTAAATTCATTCTTTCCCTCATCAATCTACACTCAATACCCCATAATGACAAAGAGAAAACAGGATTTTAGAAAGTTTTGCAAATTTATTAAAAAGAAAAAACTGAAATATCGCATTGACATAAGTATTCATACCCTTTGCTATGACACTTGAAATTTAGCTCAGGTACCTCCCATTTCTCTTGATCATCTGTGAGATGTTTCTACACCTTGATTGGAGTCCACCTGAGGTAAATTCAATTGATTGGACATGATTTGGAAGGGCACACACCTGTCTATATAAGGTCTCACAGCTGACAATGCATATCAGAGCAAAAACCAAGCCATGAGGTCGAAGGAACTGCCTGCAGAGCTCAGAGATAGGATTGTGTCGAGGCACAGATCTGGGGAAGCCGACAAAAAAATTCTGCTGCATTGAAGGTTCCCAAGAGCACAGTGGCCTCCATAATTCTTAAATGGAAGAAGTTTGGAACAACCAGCACTCTTCCTAGAGCTGGCCGCCCGGCCAATGTGAGCAATCAGGGGAGAAGGGCCTTGGTAAGAGAGGTGACCAAGAACCCGATGGTCACTCTGGCTGTGCTCCAGAGATCCTGTTTGGAGATGGGAGAGACTTCCAGGACAACCATCACTGCAACACTCCACCGATCTGGGATTTATACCAGAGTGGCCAGATGGAAGCCTCTCCTCAGTGAAAGACACATGAAAGCCTGCTTGGAGTTTGCAAAAAAGCACCTAAAGGATTCTCAGACTGTGAGAAACAAGATTCTGTGGTCTGATGAAACCAAGATTGAACTGTTTGGCTTCTGTCTGGCACTCTGCCATAAAGCCCAGATCGGTGGAGTGTTGCAGTGATGGTTGTTCTTCTGGAAGTTTCTCCCATCTCCACACAGGATCTCTGGAGCTCAGCCAGAGTGACCATCGAGTTCTTGGTCACCTCTCTTACCAAGGCTCTTCTCCCCCGATTGCTCACTTTGGCCGGGCGGCCAGCTCTAGGAAGAGTCCTGGTTGTTCCAAACTTCTTCCATTTAAGAATTATGGAGGCCACTGTGCTCTTGGGAACCTTCAATTCAGCAGAATTTTTTTTGTAGGCTTCCCCAGAGCTGTGCCTCGACACAATCCTGTCTCTGAGCTCTGCAGGCAGTTCCTTCGACCTCATGGCTTGGTTTCTGCTCTGATATGCATTGTCAGTTGTGAGACCTTATATAGACAGGTGTGTGCCCTTCCAAATCATGTCCAATCAATTGAATTTACCACAGGTGGACTCCAATCAAGGTGTAGAAACATCTCAAAGATGATCAAGAGAAATGGGAGGCACTTGAGCTAAATTTCAAGTGTCATAGCAAAAGGTATGAATACTTATGTCAATGTGATGTTTCTGTTTTTTCTTTTTAATAAATTTGCAAAACTTTCTAAAATCCTGTTTTCTCTTTGTCATTATGGGGTATTGAGTGTCGATTGATGAGGGAAAAAATGAATTTAAACGATTTCATCATAAGGCTGTAACATAACAAAATGTGAAAAAAGTGAAGGGGTCCGAATACTTTCTGAATGCACTGTTTGTGTGCCATCCTTGAGACGATACATACATACTGTTGCGGTTCTCTACGCTGGCCTTCTTCCCCTTATCAAGGGGGGATTAATCCCCTTGTCTTTACTGGCCTGGCGGAACCGAGACCTGAAACGTCCTTTCCGGGCGAGCGCAAAATAGGGTTTCGGGACCAAATTCTCGCTCGTACCTAAGTACTCGCGCTGCCACGGAAACGAGGTAGCAAGCCTCGCACGAACCACGTGAGGTTGGAGTACGCCGAGCAGTTTGTGTACACGTGATCCACGCAGTCTCAACTAGTGGAACCCAATTGGAGCGATCATATTCGTGCCACGCTTAGTCAATTGGGGAAATCACAGAAACGATCGAATCAAGAAGAAAGGAAGAACAGATGGGTTTAATGATTCCCACACGTATTTACAGTTCCAGGACGAAGAGACACAGAGCAAGCTTAGACAGTCTTAATTATCCCAGGGACAACGGGCCCGTCTCACACTCACACGGGGTATTGCAGATGGGCAGGTGTTCCCCAGCGCATCCAAGGATGGTCCTCGTCCAGCTCTCCACGGTCCCCGGCACGTCCGCGAAGATGGAGGTAGGCGAAGGCAGGGACTCGTGGCGTGTCTCTCGAACCACGGAGATAATATCGGGGCGAACGGTAGAGAGGACTTTTACGGCAAAGGGCGGGACGGCCTTTACGGCAAAGGGCGGTTACTCAGCCTCGTTCACTCACTAGGCTGAAATGCGCAAGTTCGTTATAAACGCGCCTGGCTGCGCCCGCGTATATTCAACGACCATCTCCTCTTCCTCAATACCTTGGTGTTGGTTAGCTTGCGCGTTCTCATGCGATGGTCAAGTTCATCAAGCGGTACAATGCGAGTTCTCTCATCAAGTCCCCTCTCTGCAAGTCCTGTGACGCAAGTCCTTTCGAGGGCTTTCACGCAGCGGGCTTTATAGATACGCCCCTCGAACCCTCTGGAACTCACCAGACTTTTTCACCACGCCCTCTGACACAACGCCGACGCCACCACCCTCGAGCTCTGATTGGCGGCTTGCACTTACCGTCAGCTCCTGACGCCGCTCCACCCTCAACGCCGCCCCCACCTTCTTAGGCCTACCTCGTGTTAACTCGACTAATGGACAACCAATGGGTAGCAAAATGGATTGCGCCTACAGAGGTAGAATGGTTTGCAGAAGTAGGGCCTATTCTCCTGTCTTTACACAACGCAGACCTAACAGAGGAAATGGCCTATTCTCACATATACTAAGATATAACTATACTACAAATGGGCCTACATGTTGCTCGTGTGACTAACTATGGGGGACAGACTTTAACCTTTATTGAACTCACTGTGCAAACCTCAAAACCGTAGCAATACGATACATACGATACTTACGATACTCTTTCTGCTGTTCTTTTCGATTCTTGTCCGTATCGTTCTATGTTTCAGCTCTTCCATGAGCCTTAATGTTGTATAGTGGCAGGGGAAGAGGAGGGCAAAATGGCAATTTTGGACTTGCGAACAATTCAACTTACGAACAAATTTCAGGAATCGTAACCCGTTCGTAAGTCATGGACTACCTGTACTTGTACATTGAAAAATATTTTGGTGTTTATTGAGGTGGTGCAAACATCGTGTGTGTGTGTGTGTGTGTGTGTGTGTGTGTGTGTGTGTGTGTGTGTGTGTGTGTGTGTGTGTGTGTGTGTGTGTGTGTGTGTGTGTGTGTGTGTGTGTGTGTGTTATGTAGCCGGGATTCATGCATTGTTTTGTTTGTGCAGGGATATCATCACGTGATTTGGTCTTTCAATTCAAGCAAAAGGTAAACTCTTTCTTGTTCCAACCACCGGTGGCTTCGTTGCTAAGAGACTTGAGTGCGTTCTTGCTTTCACTTGTTTGTTTTGAATTGAAATGTTGTTTTTGCTTCATTATTTTGTCATTTTATTTTGTTTTAATTAAAGAAAGTTTCATTTCAAACTGGATATATTTGTCAATGTGGTTGTTGTCTTTGGCTTTATTTTCTTTTTTTAATTTTTGGAAATAAATCTCACCATTAAGTCTTGAGTCCTGCCAACAGAATAACTTACAGTTTTGTGGGTGCCACCATTTTGCACATGTTAAGCAAACTTTGTATTTCACATGAATGTCGTTTTCAATTTTTTAAAATAACCTTTTTTAAGTGTACTGTAAGCGATAGCAGAGTACCTGCCCTACGGTTGGGCGATCTTGTTCCAGGCATGCAACATGTTATTGGGCGGTGTATAGGCAACTGACAGCTGCCTCAATCCCTCCCGAAAATTTAAAAAAAAATTAAACCGGGGTAAGTGCATGAAGCCAAAACATGCCCACTGCTTATAATTCAAAACACCACACTGCCCTGGAAGACGTGGGGACCGGGACACTGTACCGTAAAGGATGGGGACTTGCAATACCCTCTTCCACCTGGAGGTGGCGCTACATGATACACATTTACATAGAGAATTTGCATCTACCCTCCTACTCATCCTCTCTCCCCTCCTCCCAAGACCACCGACAAATATAGAAATACCCCTGTACACTAATTGGGGTCATGCTGATCCTATGTTGCAAGTCTGGATGTAATCGGCCCTAAACTGTGGGAATAGCGCAATAAACAAAGAAATGCACAAACAAACAAATGCCGGTCTGTGAATTATAGTAAGGATTACAGATTTTTTGACCAGGTTAATGACCAAAGTTCATGTCTGATGTTGAAATCCAGAAACTCAAGAAACCATTCTTCTAGAAGACAGAAGGGTGATTGAAGGGTCCATTTTGATTGGAAGATGAAATTATCTGAGAATAACGATAGTTATTTAATATTTCAGAATAATGACAGAATGTCAGGATTTTGGTCGTTTTTTTAATGCTTTGCCTTTCTAAAACTGTAAGAGTAAAAGTTGAAATTCTTATTGTACTGTACCATTTTGTGACTGTAGTCCTGTACCAAGGCATTAATTACATTGTATACAAAGTACAATGGCTTTTTATTTCTCCTTATGAGCATCATTATACTTTTTTTCTTCCTAATTCTGTCACCGAAGGGGGGTGGAGGTTATGTTTTCACCCCTGTGTCTGTGTGCCTGTTTGTCTGTTTGTGAACAGGATATCTCAAAAGGTTGTGGACAGACTCTGCCAAAATTTGGTGGAGGGGTTGGGTATATAACAAGGACAAAATGCTTAGATTTTAGTGAAGATCCAGAGCCGGATGTGGATCTGAGAATTTTAAAGTGATACTTCACCATTGAGAAATAGGGCAACAAACGATATATAACGCGATATCTCAAAAAGTTGTGGACCGATTCGGACAAAGCCTGGTAGACAAGTTGGGTGTGTGATGAGATTAAGACGATTAGATTTTGGTGCAGGTCTGAATCCAGATCCGACCTATCGGTGGAACACAAAACGTAAACTGTTGAACCTGGCGGAGGTATGCTCTCTACCGAGCGCTGTTCTAGCTTCATTTGACGTTACCCAAAGTTAAATTTGTCTTCATTGCTCAAGTTAGCATGATTTTTTTTCCTGAACCCAATACCTAAACTGCAACTGGCATGCAAGATTATCGACAACAATGTGCATGTATTTTGAAGCCAAGATATGGATAAATATACTGTCGTCATGGAAACATTTCCAAAACAACTTGCATTGGGTTTAAAACTAGACTCGGCGACATCGTGGTTACGGCTTCCGTTCTGAGTCTGGGAGGTCCTCTGTTCAATCCCAATCCTGGTCGGACTCCTGCTTTCATTTCCTGCTTTCAAATCCCAATCCTGCTTTCATTTCGAGGACAGAGCATGGATAAATTACATGGTGTGGAGGAGGTGTGGCGATGTTTTCCCTAAAAATGCCCCGCTGATTGTGGAGAGAAAATTGTTGCCACAAAATAGCGTCACCGGCACCCATAGTGTTCGAGGAGGTTAACCCACGGTAACAGCTTTGAAGAAAGTTAAGTTACTTCCCTCAGTGTGTGCGTGTATGTGTGTGTCACATGTACGTACGTGGCGAGCTCTAACGTTAGCCTTATAAACTGTAGCACACAACCCCCACTCCCCCCTGTGATGAGGCGAAAGGGGTGCAGCTGCAGCTAACCTGGCCCTGTGGTGCCAACTTTTGGTGTAAATGGCAATCGCCAGCAAAATGGTGTAATAGGATTTCCATAAAAGGTTGCTTATAGTGATAGTATAATATGGCCGGCCTGGAAGAGGGAAAGCTTACCAGGAAATTGCATGTTCCTTCCTCCGTTTGTTATATCACATCGTTTTATAATATAACGTTTTATAATATAATAATATATTTTATATGATTCGAAAAACCAGAATTGTGAAGATACGTGGTGGAGTAGGACAAGCTACTGCAAAATAAGGTTGATGATTCGTTAACTACAAACACATTGGATTAATGAAATCAAGTTTCCTTCAAAACAAAATCACTCATTTTAGTTAGAGCAGAGAAGCTTTGTCTTAAAACCAATGAAGCAAATTGCTGGCAACGCAAGCTTTTATTTTATCATTTAATGGTGTTGTTTTGTCTTGCAGGTGCTTGTACTTTTATTTTATCATTTAATGGTGCTGTTTTGTCTTGCAGGTGCTTGTACTTTTATTTTATCATTTAATGGTGTTGTTTTGTCTTGCAGGTGCTTGTACTTTTATTTTATCATTTAATGGTGCTGTTTTGTCTTGCAGGTGCTTGTACTTTTATTTTATCATTTAATGGTGTTGTTTTGTCTTGCAGGTGCTTGTACTTTTATTTTATCATTTAATGGTGCTGTTTTGTCTTGCAGGTGCTTGTACTTTTATTTTATCATTTAATGGTGTTGTTTTGTCTTGCAGGTGCTTGTACTTTTATTTTATCATTTAATGGTGTTGTTTTGTCTTGCAGGTGCTTGTACTTTTATTTTATCATTTAATGGTGTTGTTTGTCTTGCAGGTGCTTGTACTTTTATTTTATCATTTAATGGTGTTGTTTTGTCTTGCAGGTGCTTGTACTTTTATTTTATCATTTAATGGTGTTGTTTTGTCTTGCAGGTGCTTGTACTTTTATTTTATCATTTAATGGTGTTGTTTTGTCTTGCAGGTGCTTGTACTTTTATTTAATAATTTAATGGTGTTGTTTTGTCTTGCAGGTGCTTGTACTTTTATTTTATCATTTAATGGTGTTGTTTTGTCTTGAAGGTGCTTGTACTTTTATTTTATCATTTAATGGTGTTGCTTTGTCTTGCAGGTGCTTGTACTTTTATTTTATAATTTAATGGTGTTGTTTTGTCTTGCAGGTGCTTGTACTTTTATTTTATCATTTAATGGTGTTGTTTTGTCTTGCAGGTGCTTGTACTTTTATTTTATCATTTAATGGTGTTGTTTTGTCTTGCAGGTGCTTGTACTTTTATTTTATCATTTAATGGTGTTGTTTTGTCTTGCAGGTGCTTGTACTTTTATTTTATCATTTAATGGTGTTGTTTGTCTTGCAGGTGCTTGTACTTTTATTTTATCATTTAATGGTGTTGTTTTGTCTTGCAGGTGCTTGTACTTTTATTTTATCATTTAATGGTGTTGTTTTGTCTTGCAGGTGCTTGTACTTTTATTTTATCATTTAATGGTGTTGTTTTGTCTTGCAGGTGCTTGTACTTTTATTTTATCATTTAATGGTGTTGTTTTGTCTTGAAGGTGCTTGTACTTTTATTTTATCATTTAATGGTGTTGTTTTGTCTTGCAGGTGCTTCTACTTTTATTTAATAATTTAATGGTGTTGCTTTGTCTTGCAGGTGCTTCTACTTTTATTTTATAATTTAATGGTGTTGTTTTGTCTTGCAGGTGCTTGTACTTTTATTTCATCATTTAATGGTGTTGTTTTGTCTTGCAGGTGCTTGTACTTTTATTTTATCATTTAATGGTGTTGTTTTGTCTTGCAGGTGCTTGTACTTTTATTTTATCATTTAATGGTGTTGTTTTGTCTTGCAGGTGCTTGTACTTTTATTTTATCATTTAATGGTGTTGTTTTGTCTTGCAGGTGCTTGTTTGTACTTTTATTTTATCATTTAATGGTGTTGCTTTGTCTTGCAGGTGCTTGTACTTTTATTTTATCATTTAATGGTGTTGTTTTGTCTTGCAGGTGCCTGTACTTTTATTTTATCATTTAATGGTGTTGTTTTGTCTTGCAGGTGCTTGTACTTTTATTTTATCATTTAATGGTGTTGTTTGTCTTGCAGGTGCCTGTACTTTTATTTCATCATTTAATGGTGTTGCTTTGTCTTGCAGGTGCTTGTACTTTTATTTCATAATTTAATGGTATTGTTTTGTCTTGCAGGTGCTTGTACTTTTATTTTATCATTTAATGGTGTTGTTTTGTCTTGCAGGTGCTTGTACTTTTATTTTATCATTTAATGGTGTTGTTTTGTCTTGCAGGTGCTTGTACTTTTATTTTATCATTTAATGGGGTTGTTTTGTCTTGCAGGTGCCTGTACTTTAATTTTATCATTTAATGGTGTTGTTTTGTCTTGCAGGTGCCTGTACTTTTATTTTATCATTTAATGGTGTTGTTTTGTCTTGAAGGTGCTTGTACTTTTATTTTATCATTTAATGGTGTTGTTTTGTCTTACAGGTGCTTGTACTTTTATTTTATAATTTAATGGTGTTGTTTTGTCTTGCAGGTGCTTGTACTTTTATTTTATAATTTAATGGTGTTGTTTTGTCTTGCAGGTGCTTGTACTTTTATTTTATCATTTAATGGTGTTGTTTTGTCTTGCAGGTGCTTGTACTTTTATTTAATAATTTAATGGTGTTGTTTTGTCTTGCAGGTGCTTGTACTTTTATTTTATAATTTAATGGTGTTGTTTTGTCTTGCAGGTGCTTGTACTTTTATTTTATAATTTAATGGTGTTGTTTTGTCTTGCAGGTGCTTGTACTTTTATTTTATAATTTAATGGTGGTGTTTTGTCTTGCAGGTGCTTGTACTTTTATTTTATCATTTAATGGTGTTGCTTTGTCTTGCAGGTGCTTGTACTTTTATTTTATCATTTAATGGTGTTGTTTTGTCTTGCAGGTGCTTGTACTTTTATTTTATAATTTAATGGTGTTGCTTTGTCTTGCAGGTGCTTGTACTTTTATTTTAGAATTTAATGGTGTTTT